>NW_028327183.1:37219954-37522984 GCF_987537825.1 Furipterus horrens
AAAGCAGCAAGAGAGAAACAACTAATAACATACAAGGGAGCTCCAATAAGGCTATCATCAGATTTCTCAGCAGAAACACTACAAGCCAGAAGGGAATGGCAAAAAATATTCCAAGTAATGAAAAACAAAGGCCTACGACCAAGAATACTCTACCCAGCAAGGTTCTCATTCAAAATGGAAGGTGAAATAAGGAGTTTCCAAGACAAAAGAAGGTTAAAAGAATACATCTCCACCAAACCAGCATTGCAAGAGATGCTAAAGGGTCTGCTTTAAGAAGATGAAGAAACAGAGAGACAGAGAGCAACACGAGTACAAAGGGAGAAAATGACAATGAATAAGTACTGAAAGAAAGAAGGAACTTCTACCATTTGCAACAACATGATTGGAACTAGAGAGAATTATGCTTAGCGAAATAAACCAGGCAACAAAAGAAAATTACCTTATGCTATCACCTGTTAAAGGAAACTAATGAACAACACAAACAAATGAGCAAAATTGAACCAGAGGTATGTAAACAAGGAATAAACTAACAGTAACAAAGGGGGAGATGGGAGGGAGAGAAGTGGTAAGAAGGGGAAGGGTCTAGTCAAAGAACATGTATAAATGACCCATGGACATGGACAACTGGGTGGAGACTGAATGTGGAAGAATGGGGGGCAGGGTGCAAGGAAGCAAGAGGGGGAAAAAAGTGAGACAACTGTAATGGAAAAACAAACAAACAGAAAAATTTTTAGTGGGGGGAAAATAAAAATATAAAGAATAGAAATTCAAGTTCAGTGAATATTAGAAGGACAAGGATTTTCCTTCACACTGTATATATTTTCTCCCTATCTGATCCCTCCAGAATTTGGCATTCTAAAGAAGTAAATAATGACCTAAGTTTCTTTGCATAAAACTAATAAGACCAGTTGTTAATAGAGGTTTGTTTGTTTGTTTGTTTTTTTAACTAAGACTTTGACTGGAATGTCATTCCTAAAGGAGACATGCTTGGGCTTTGGTTGTTACCAAAAAGCCCTGAGCAACTGGGACTGACTTTCAAAGGTAATAAAAGTCCACGAGATAAAAGGCCTGGTACCTTGGATGGATGAGCCGTCCATGGCAATCTTTCCAGAGAGGAACGAAGGTTGTTTTCCTAAAATATGGCTAGATGGGACCTTAAGGCACAAAGGAAAACCTGAAGGATTTGGAAAAGACAGGTGTTTACAGGCAAGGCTGAATGCCAGGTATGTGGCTCAGCTTCTGTGCCCTGAAGGGCAGACTGAAGGTCACCCTAAATATTTCTTGCATAAGTTCCAGCAAAGCAGAACTAAAGATCATAAGTGATCATTTTCTGCTCTTGTTGTGTTTATGCAAATGAACAGGATAAATTAAAAATGAACTTAATGCAGTCCCTTTAATGACAAGGAGGGTAATCTTAGGGAGAAAAATCACGATTCAAGGAAGATCACAATGCCCAGTGGTAGACTATAAAGTAGTGCAGATAACCGTCTTTAAAGTTTCTTTTCATTTAAAGTTTGTTTTCATTTGAAAGTTAAACTATGTCTGTGGCATTATCAAAGATGTTTAATTTACAGGCAAGAAGAATGTCAAATGCCTTGCAACTGGATGTCTTTCCGATAAGACAGTCCTACAGATTTAGAGACTTGTATGTGGGTTATGTTACATAAATTAACATGTGTTTTCTGTTTTCAAAGGGCATAAGCCTACGATCTCATTACCTGAGTGATTGTCTGTACGTATAGGCCTCACTTAATCCTGTCTGCATTGCTGCCTCCTGAGACTCAATGGTTTGGCTGAACTAAGTGGCTGGGTTGGTGAAGAACGGGGTGGTCTGTGGGCTTCACTTTAAAACTGGTCTCTCTTTTCTATTCTAATGGCTTGGACAGAAAGAGCCCAGAGGCCTGAGAGGGGGTAAACCTAAAATATTTCCCTCAGTCCAAACTAAGTATAATGGGCAAAAGGGTTTTGGACAGGTGAGATGTACCTGGAACACCTTCCTCCAAGAAAGCCCTTCTTTTCCCTAATGTGGGACATTGAAAAATTAATACCTGTCTTTTGTCGTCTAGTGGTTGCGGATTGAATGATGTCCTTTAACCCTGTTGCCCCCAGAATACAACGAGGATGCCAGACTGTTAAACCAAGCATGCCGTTGTCCAGAGACAGCCAACCGACCTGGATTCTGCACGATCCTTCCCCTTGTGGGAAGGCCACCCTCCCCTCCACACCCCCACTCTTATTAGGGATTTCTTGACCCGAGGGTATGTAGGACGACGACCGTGTCCAGCTTGAAGCAACTAGAGGAGCTCGAGACCTTCGTCCATTGTCCTTTTAAGATTGTAAAGGGTCTTAAGTCTGAGAGGGAGGGATTGTTATTTTTTATTGTTAAAATATTTAACTAATTAATTAATTATTTTTTTAAAAAAGAAGAATATATAAAAGGGTGAGCCATGAGCATGGACTTGGGGAGGAGATTGTCGGGGAAGGGAGGTGCTGGGCGGAGGGGAGCAAAGGGGAAAAAATTGGAACTATTTTAACAATATAATCAATAAAATATACTTAAAAAAAAAAAAAGAAGAATCATTCCAAAAAAAAAAAAAACAGATTATCTTAATAGATGCAGGAAAAGCATTTGATAAAATAAAACATCCATTTATGATTAAAACATGTAATAAAATGGGTATAGAAGGAAAGTATCTAAACATAATAAAGGCTACATATGACAAACCCCAGCTAATATCATACTTAATGGTGAAAAACTTAAAGCTTTTTATTTAAGAGCAGGAACAAGACAAAAATGTTCACTGTCACTGCTCTTATTTAACATAGTATTGCAAGTCCAAGCCAGAGCAAATAGGCAAGAGAAAAAAAAGGCATCCAAGTTAAGAATGAAGATGTAAAAGTGTCACTTTTGGCAGATGACATAATTCTTTATATAGAAAACCCTAAAGACTCTACCAAATGACTATTATAAACAATGAAAAATAAAGAAAGTTGCAGGATAGAAAACCAATGTACAAAATTGCCCTGCATCCCTACATTCTAACAATAAAATTTCAGACATGAAATGGAAAAATATTTCTTTTGCAATTGCAACAAAAAGAATAAAAAAAACATAGGAATAGACAATAAAGAATGTGAAGGACCTATATACTGAAAACTACAAAGTATTATTGAAAGATATTGAAAAAGACATAATGAAATGAAAATATATTCTGTATTCACAGATTGGAAAAATCAACAGTTAAAATGGCCATATTTCTCAAAGCAATATACATATTTAATGCAATCCCCAGCAAAATCTCAATGACATTTTTCAAAGAAATAGAACAAAAAAATCATCAGATTTGCATAGAACAACAAAAGACCCTAAATAGCCAAAGTAATCCTGGAACAAAAGAACAAAGCCAGAGGTATCACACTCCCTGACTTCAAATTATACTAAAAAGTGACAATAATCAAAACAGCATGATATTTGCAGAAAAAAGACACACTGACAAATGAAACAGAATTAAGAGGCCAAAAATAAAACCACATGTAAATGGTTAATAAATATTGACAAAGTTGCCCAAAATATGCAATGGAGAAAAAAAAAAGCCTGTTCATCCTTACTTGTGTGGCTTAGTGGGTTGGTCATCATCCTGCAAACTGAAAGGTCACCTGTTTGACTCCCCGTCAGGACACATGCCCAGGTTGCAGGCCAGATCCCTGGTTGGGGGTGTTCAAGAGGCAACCAATTGATGTTGCTCTTACCCATCGATGTTTTCTCCCTCTCCTTCTCCCTCCCTTCCCCTCTCTCTAAAAATAGATAAATACAATTATTATTTTTTAAAGCTTTTTCAATAAATGGTGCTGAGAAGACTGGAAATCCATATGGAGAAGAATGAAACTAGATTGCTATTAGTCACCATATACAAAAAATAACTCAAAATGGATCAAAAAACTAAATAAAGACCTGAAACAATAACTTACACAGAAGAAAACATAGGTACAAAACTTGACACTTGGTCTTAGAGAAGATTTTATTAATTTGACCCCAAAGGCAAGAGAAGTAAAGGCAGAAATAAATGAGTGGAACTATATCAAAGTAAAAATCTTTTGCAAAGCAAATTAAACTGCCAACAAAACAAAAAGGCAACCTTTGGGAGAAGATATTTGCAAACATCTGCTCCAACAAGGGGTTAATGTCCAAAATAAATAAAGAATTCATACAACTCAACACCAAACAAACAATCCAGTTTAAAAATGGGTAGAGGATCTGAACAGAGGGGTGGGCGAAAAGGGTGATGGGATTAAGAAAAAGGAAAAAAGAAACTTAGAGACATAGACAAGAATACATTGATTAGCAGAGGGAAAGGAAGATGGGGAGAGGTAGAAGAGGGTAAAGGGGGAATAAATGGTAACAGAAGAATTCACTTGAGGTGGTGAACACACAATATATACAGATGATATATTATAGAATTGTACACCTGAAACCTATATAATTTTATTAACGAATGTCACACCAATAAATTCAATAAAAAGTAATAAATAAAATACAATGATTTCATAACTAAGAGAGCAAAGGATGAGAAGAGATGATTTACTTGAAAGGAGATAAGACTATAAATTAGTACAATACTTTGAAAAGCCAGTAAATTCCTTCATTTACTTTTATCACACAAATTTATCTAAAAATAAACTATTTTAATTTCATTTCATTTATTTTTAATCATTTTTATCGTTCAATTATAGTTTTCTTAGAAATAGTAAGGTAATTAATTATGCTGGACACAGAAATAAATCTGAATTTACAATTATCATGCCCATTTGCTGCATTATAATAGCAAGAAGTAGGGAACATTATCTTCTAACAAGAGAATGCTAAAACAAATTACAACCTGTTAATGTACTGTAGAATGTAACCATTTAAAGATATTTATCAAAGGTTTAAACAAATTAGATGCTTAGAATAATATGAAATAAAAAATCAGCAAAATTATATATGAGATTTGATCAAATTGTGCAGGAACAAAAGAAATGCATGTGTAAAAGTTTGCAGAAATTACACTAAAATGGTACCAGTCATTGTCTAGAAACAATGATGGAATACTTTTCTATATTTTTAAATACTTTACAGTAAATACACACCTAATGGAAAATTTTCACTTTTATTATTTATTTTAAAAAAACTGTTATTAGTTTAAAAGTGCATCTACATGGTGAAGACTAAAACAATATAAAACATATCTGCCTGTGCACAAATATTAGGAAAGACACAAAAATACAAACAGTTGTTGCATTTAGATCTGAGGACCAAAGCGATTTTTATTTCTGATATAGTCCTCAAAACATTGTTTTGTGATTTCTCTACCCTACATACACACACACATAAAGAGATAATTTGGGGGTTGGTCTGAAGATGGCTGGCTGCTCATTCTGCTCTGCAAAGATAGGTCCTAAGGCAAGAAACAAGTCATGGATCTGTAAATCATGAACAGTAAATGCTCAGGAATGTAAAATCAAGCAGGTCTTCCCCCAAGTCTAACAAATCTTAGTCCAGGCAATTGGGACCTTCCTGCCCAAGAGAGTCAGATGAAAAAGAACTGCTTCAGGAAGGGAACCTCAACATAATCACCTTAGCATTAGACAGATGTTTACTAGATCCCCAGTGTCCCACTGTTCCTGAGTCACCTAGCAAGAATTTGCCTGCCTATGCATTATGCGTTTTCTCAGCTACCTATAAATTACTTATTCTCACTTCTGAAATCGAAGACCCCATTTACCACCCCCATTTTTTCTCCTTTGTCCAAGATCTTATACCTACTGTTGCCTCACTGTCTTCGGAATTTTCATGCTTATGCAAATTCCCCAAGCACATGTATTAAAATTTTAATTTTTCCCTGTTCAAAGATAAAATGGGCAGAGGACCTAAACAGGCACTTCTCCCAAGAAATACAAATGGCCAATGTCAGAACATGGAGGCAGCTAGAATGCACACCTGGACTTTGGATATGTTAATGCACCTTGCCCATTCCAGTGGATATGCTGATAGACCTAGCCCAATATGTTAACTAACCTGGTGGGAGAGGGAAAGCAATGTGAGGCAAATGACCTACTGAGTATGTTGATAAGCAAACTCACTGTCACCGAAGTCTGGTTGACCGGTATAAAAAAGGCACCTGCAGAAGTACAGGTGGAATTCCTATGGGCCCAAAAGGAGGACCAGGAATCCCCATTCCCCCATCCCTGTTCTCTTGCTCCCCATTCCCCATTCCCTTGCCCCCCATTCCCCATTCCCTTGTCCCCCATTCCCCTTGCTCCTATGGGCCCTCAAGTCAATCCAAGAGTTGTATCTCCCTCCAACACTTTCCCACTTTGTTCCCTCAATAAATCCATTGCCTGCTCCCACAATGGTCTCTGGGTGATTTCTCAGTGCAAGGCTGCCCTGATATTTTGGTGCCGAAACCTGGGAAAGGCTTCAAGAGTGGTCAACAACAGCTTGCAGGCAGGGGAGCAGTGGGCTGTGGCAGCACATCCCAAGCTTACTCCCTGACCCTGCCTGTCAGAACCCTCTCACACCCTCCTCTCAAACCTTGTTAGAGAGATCTGCCCATTTGATGACCTCCACCTCCAGACTTTTTGCTGTGCCCTGCCCTTCATCCACACTGGACACCAACTAGTTGAGTTTCGTCTCATTGGGTGAGTCTCTTGTCAGGTTGACCATCTCATTTCTGAGCCTACTGTGGCTCTGCTCGAAAATCCTAGGCTTATGTTAATCTTCCTTGGGGCCTTGTGCCTCAGTGAACTTCCAGTGGCAGTTGGGGATGCCCACCCCATGGACAGTTCCTTTGAGACCTTTGCACCTTGGAGTCTTCGCACATGGTTAAACTTCCAGAGGCAGCTGGGGATGCCCTCCTTGTACAGTTTGCTCGGAGCCTTTGCACCTCATATAATCAGCGGCTTAAGTGGGGACATTGCCCTGGCTGGTTTGGCTCAGTGGATTGAGCGTCGGCCTGCGAGCTAAGTGTCGCTGGTTCGATCTTCCAGTCAGGGCACATCAGAGAAGGAAAACTCTGACTCCAAAAAAACCTCCGCTGCCTTGCGGCATACCTCTTCAGGGGAAAGGCTAAGGGAGTAAACCCCGACAGAAAATCCGGAGCCGGAGTCCCTAAGGCGGTTCGACGTTGTAGTCAACACCAGCAACTCCTGCGGCGCACCTGAAGCCAAGCTGTATTGACTCCGTCTTTCCCTTGGACACTTCAGCTGCGAAGAGAGGGGGGGTCTGCTGCATGGGCAACAGCAGAACCTCCATATCACCCTGCCCAGGATCTGTAGCTTCAGCTTCACTGGAGAGGACACTCCAGCGTCATCACAAGATGTCGATTCAACACGGGAGGAGACAGATACCGTGTCACTCCCGAGTCGGACTGCACAGCCATTCTCGGCGGTGCAGATAGACTCTTAAGAAGCTACACCATCGTCTCTCGAGACGGGCGGCTGCCGACGAAGTGGGGACATCCCTTAACCCTCCTGATTCATTTAGTCTCAGACTCACCCTCTGGGTTGCTACTCTCTGTACTATGAGACTATATCAGTCCCTACTTCTGAAGGACTCCCCCTTGGGTTGTCTCTCTCTCAGAACCTCCAGCATTTTCAAATAGGGTCCCAGGTAAAGCTAATAAAGTTAATTTTTCTCTCCACTGTTGCCTGGCCTCAATACTCTATTGATAATCAACACCCTTGGCCAGAATATTTTAACCTCCAAATTCTTACTGACCTCGACAACTTCCTCAGGCATAATGACAAATGGTCCCAGGTTCTCCATCCACTCCTTCTCCCTCCCTTTTCACCTTTGGCCTAACTGCAACCTATTCTTCTCTGGGAGGTTGCAGAACTGCAGAGACCCATTAGGGTACATGTCCCCTTCTCCTTCTCCTCAGAGTTCACCGGAGTTCTTCTCTTCTCTCTTGTCTCAATTGTGCTGGAGCTTGAATTATAGTGGAAAATTTTTGCATGGATCCCCACAGTGACAGTTGCCCCCAAACAAGTACAGAATGTTAGATTTGTGGTTACATGCATCGGCCAAGCATAGGTAGCACCTGTACCTGAAGAATGTTACCCCACCCCTGCTTCACAATGAATGTTTTGCTCTGTGGTTTTGTTATTCGCGTTGCCCAAAGTTATAATGGTTGTATTACTAACCCTCAGCTAGCAACCCAGGATGTGGGTTTATGCTACATAAGCAGCTTTGTACTAAGGCTCGGGGCTACTCACTTGAATCCCTGTGTGGAGTGAGAGTGGGTAGTCGCTGGCCAGCTAATAAAGGCTCTTTAAATTCTGACTTGGTTGTCTCCAACCATTTGGTTCTTGCCTATGCTCCATAACATCAACCACCCACCACTCCCCACTCTTCCCTTCATTATCAGCCATTTGGAATGCAGTGAGCATGGTCTCTCACCTTTTGGGTGAAGGAAATGCTGTGCTGTGTGGGTGGGCATTCAAATTTGCTAGGCCAGTGTTTGGAGGTAGAAACAATGAAATCTGAAATGAGTGCTCAGGTTCTTACTAGGCTCCAAAGACAAAAAAAGCACTTATTCCCTCTGGCCCAAGTTCTTGGGCATCCCTATGTGAGTGGGGGCCTTATGGAGGTGTCTGGGGTCAATCCCTAAGATGTGCAGGGGCCTCACAGGAAATTCCCATCACTGTAATGTAACTTTGGCTCATCCAGGGACGTGCAATATAAGGGCTAGTCACCCAGCACTCTAAGCCCTCTTGGCTGTTTTATACAGTTAGGGGAGAAACCTAAGAGAGTTAGGGATGACCAAAGGGGTAACAGCCTTTGGGAATCCTGCTCATAATAAAACCGGAAAAGCGAGTGTTTCTGCTGCCTGTCAACTACCAGACCCAAAAAGCAGAGACAGGAATTGAATCTTTATGGGTGCTTTATTCATATGGTCGATGATCTGAGAAGACAGTGGGTTTGTACCGTAACAGTCTGTCTCAAATTCCATTATAAACAGGCCAATTTTATAAGGAGAAGAAAAGTGTAAGGGGTTTGGAATTCAGGGAAAAGGTTAATTGGATAAAAGCTGCAGCACCCTTTCATTTGTGTCTTCGGTAGTGGGTGTTGGTCTTTGTGTTCTGGGTGGTGATCATCCTAGAGTACAATGGCTCAGATACCATCTTGATTGCTTGCAGTACTCCTGACACACAAAGGTGGAACTGCTTATGGTTACCTGGAGTCAAGGTGGGTCATACCTCTAGTTCCTGAAAGGATAAGCTTTTTACATACATTGATTACTAAGCTTATTAGCTGTTACCTAAAACTAAAATTTTCCAACATTTGAGTCCCTCATCAATAAAATAGCACACTTTGACCCCTTACATGGACTCCCTAGCCTTTTTCTGATTCTAAATCTGGTCAAAAGAAAGTAAATTTAAATTATTGGTCTATTGTAAGCTTACAGCATTTCTCTCCACCCCCAGGTGACTTTAGCAACTCAGTTTGTATCTGAATACTTGCCAGAGCAGCAAGGAGGGGCAATGTTAACATTGGTAAATATCTTGATCTCTCTCCTCAAGAAACTGCCACACCCAGCAGGCACAGGTTGAGCATTTAAAAGCAACTAGGGTGCCTACTGCAAGAAAGACTCCCATGAAAGGATAAGTTGGGATGTGGACCAAGACAAGAACACCAGGTTTTCCCACCAGCCAGAAAAAAAAGTCCATGTGTTACAGAACCCCTGGTCTACTCCAGTTGAACACAAACCCACGGGCTCTTTAGTTAGGGGCCCGATTGCCCGCCGCCAAAATTATAACTCTCAATACCAGAGTTTAGTGAAAAGAAAAAGAATTGTTTATTTAACAGTTATATAGATTTAGTTATTTGCGGATTTCTGTTGTTAAGTCTTATGCTCTTTAAAACACCCACAAACACATATCCTTGCCTCCCCCACTTCCAGACCAGGCTAGTTTTAGGAAAGTTAGAGAAACCGTTTCCCTACTTTCCAAACACAGTTCAGCTTTACCAGCAGCTGCCAATCATTCAATCCTGATTGGGGAGGTCCTTTCTGTGCTGTGGTGCCCTCCAGCTCTCAATGCAGGACCGTCTGGATTCTCAGCCTCCTTGCAAACTGCCTTCTTCCTGCAAACCGTGTGGATCTTCTCTCCTTCTCAAAACTGCATGGCGAGAGCCTCTTAAAGCAGCCTGGAGACCACTTCTCCAAGCCACATGGAGAAGGCCCCTTCACCAAGCCACGTGGAGGGAGCACACGAGAGAGCGAGAGAGCGAGAGCCTGAGAGCGAGCGCGCGAGCGAGCAAGCGAGAGAGAGCTAAAATGTCCGCAGCTGCTTATATGTCCCTGACTGCGTCCTCTGATGCAGTGGGTGTTGCAAACAGTTCTGACCATTCACAGAACCCCACGCAGGCTCTGTGTGCTTTTTCCATACCGTCCCCTGGTTCAAGACTCCTCCCATCTACCTGAGGCTTCAGATGCATTAAAGCCATTTTGCATAAGAAAGACACCGGCCACCAGCCTCAGGCATGTGGAGGCATTCTGAAAGCTGCTTCCTTCTCCCCATCCCCCAGCAGTAAACTCTGGGGATTTTTGGACTCCCTTGTTTCTGTAACACATGCAACGCTTGGCATACTGTAAAGCAATCACATTCCCAACCCTATGGTGCAATTCCCCACTTAGGTTTAGATCTCAAGAGGAGAGAGCAAGATTTCAGCCTGCAAAAAAAAGTCCTGGTTTTTCCAGGTCTTGTTCTCTTAAATACGCCTCCTTGTTCAAACTGCCTCACTCACAAATCTTTTTCCCTTTTCTCTGAGTGATTCATTTACCTCTCTACCGCCCCCATTTCTATCTGCTTTACAAAGTAGTTGCTGTGTCCGTTTTCCAGACAAGCAGCCATCTAATGTAGCAGAAGGTACACTATTCCTTGCTTGCCTGACCCAAGCCTTAACAGAAGGTTGTAAAAAAGTTTTTCCTGTATCTGCCTAATAGCCAACGTTCTGTTAAGTAAAATAAACATATGTCATGGTATATTGGTCAAATACTTAACTAATATTCAAAAATTCATGTCTCTCAATGCTAAGAACTGAAGTTTTGTCAGCCTATGTTAATGTCATATACCTTTTATTATCCCTTTAAATAAATAGTCAAATATCATTTCATAATATATATACCTTGGATCAAATGTCTGACAGGATATCCAGAATTTAAAATTTAAAGGACTTTTCCTTATGGCTTTGAGGTATTTCAAAGGGCCCTTGAAATATCTCAAGGATTTATTCTCTTCTTACAAAAAAAGAAAATTTTAGACTAATCAGGCTTGACACATTTAGATACTTGAAAAGATTTGTCAAATAAAAAAATTCTACAAGAATCTCCAAAAGTCTACAAAGTTGTAATATATTTTCATTTATAATTCTAATGATTATTATAGAATGTTATGTTGCAAGATTGCATATGTTGCAGAGCATATGAGCATGTTGGAAAAGGTTCATGTAAGTTGTAGATGGTCTGTGTAAGTTGAAGAAAGTGAATGGAAGGAAGGAGAAAGAAAGAAGTTAAGGAATAAGGAAAGAGACATATGCCATATCCATGTGTGGCATGGGAAGGAAGAACATTGGAAGTGGAAAAGAAATAAGGAAAAGTAAGCATATAAGGCTTTGAAACAATGACTAAATTCTAAACCTAGGAATTACTAGGTCCTGGTAATAATAGGGTAATTAATCCACCATACAAACCCATACAGAAAAGAGCCTCTCCAACAGAGGAAAAAAGGTCACTTTTAAGAACTCTGGAAGTTTTCAGCCTGAGCCTGGCACCTCTACTGTGGCCATTATTTAACCCCTCAACTCCCAGCTAAGATCTTTAGCTCCAAGAAGGACACAGAAACCCAGTCTGGTGGGGCATACTAGAAGGGAAGCTTCATATCTCCCTGCCCCTCCTGGCATCCTACCCCTTCTGCAGGTGCAGAAGGCCCTACTCTGGTGCACGTGCCTTTCTCAATAGCTGACCTGCAGAGAAGCTTCTCTGAGGATCTCTCATGATTCATTAATATCTTTTATATCTTAACCCTTGCCTTTGAGGTGGCCTGGAGGGATCTTTATATAGTTCTGACTACATGTTGCTCTCCAGAAGAAAAGCAATTAATTTGGGAAGGGGCCCACAAACATGCAGTTCAATTACATACTGAAGACCCTGGTAATAAAAGGCCCATAGCCGAGGCAGTCCCAGATCATGAACCCAATTGGGACTATAATACACCAGGGGGGAACAGAAATAAATCTACCATGATACAGTGCTTATTGGCTGGAATGAGGGTCTGTATCCAAAAACCAGTGTATTATGATAAGGTAAAGAAAATAACACAAGGGAAGGAAAAGAATCCTGCCAGGACCCTGCCCTCTTCTGCAACAGGCTGGTAGAGGCCTTTCAGAAATGCACTAATATAGACCCATCCCCTCCACAGGGTCAGGTATTAATAGGGCAAAACTTTATCACCCAGTTAACCCCAGATATCTGTAAAAAGCTTCAGAAATTATAACTGGGACCCCAAATCCCTTTGGCACAACTGATGGTTGTTGCCTTCTCAGTCTTTATCAATTGAGATTCAGAGGAGAGATGGGCCAAGCTACTTACATTAACTATCAGTGGCAACATTGGTTATGGCCAGTCACCTCAAGGTAACCTGGGAAAGTAACAAAGGCATGGAGGCACAAGGATCAAGTGTACTTCCAGTGCAAGTTCCCTGGACATTGGGCAAAGGAATGCACTAAGTCATCCACAAAGGCCATGTCCCAAGTGCAGAGGTACAAATCCTGATCCCTGGCACTGGATGGCAGACTTCCCTCATTCCCAGAGTGGAAAGAACACATCTCCTATGGCCTTGGCAGCACTTGAGGACTGAAGAAGGTGCCCAGCGAGCAGGTTGGCCCCAGCCTACAGCAGCATCTCTATCTCTACCGAAGAACCCCAGGTGACTCTTGCCATGGCAGGTAGAAAAATTAATTTTCTTGGCCACTTACTCTGTTCTCAACTCATGCTGGTCCTCTCTCCTCTAACTCAAGTAATATTATGGGGGATTGAAGGAAGATCTAGGACTAATTTTTATTGCAGCCTAACTTCAGATCTTGGGCTATAGAGCACGGGGGTACATAGGAAGGACCATGGATTTACATTGGCCAGAGACTTGTTCCCCAGGCCTCTCAATGGAAGGCTTTAAAGGCCCTACATGCCTCCTACCACATAGAAAGAAATGCTCAATTTACAGACAAGAAGAATCTGTTAAATGTTATTTTTTAAAAAAAGGCTTTGCAACTGAATGCCTTCCAAAAAGAGTCTTACAGACTTAGTGACTGGCTTGTAAGTCGGGGTGTAAATTAACTATTTTGCACAAGTTTGCTCATTGCAGATTTATCTATCTGCCTGACCCATTCCAGCCAGGGGACTGAGTCTTACTAAAGACCTGGTAGACTCAAGGCCCTGACCACCAGTTGGCCAAACAATGGATTGGTCCCTATGACATCCTGTGGACAATGAAGTCTTCCCTGAAGCTGATGGGAATCAAGCCCTGAATCCACCACATAGTGCTGTTACTAATTATACTATTTTATTCATAGGACTGTCAATGTAGGTATGGCATAGGTAGCCTACTCAACCACAATCTGAGAGATTACTGCTACCAACCCATCAACCAGGCTGAAACATACACCACTTGAATGGGAGTGGTAGGGCTGGGAATTTTCCTCAAATATCATCAGAAATTATCGCTATGGCTTGAACAAAGCCTAGATAATAAGGCACAGGCTATTTCTAAATTTCAATATCAGGTCAATTCCCTAGCCTGAGTTGTCCTTCAGAATAGAAGGGCTTTAGACCTCCTTACTACCCACAGAGGGGTACCTGTGCACTTTTGGGGGAAGACGGCTCTTTTTATGTTAGCCAATATGAAATAGTACAGGACATAGTTAAGAAGCTAATGGATCGAGCTGCCCAATTAAAGGATAAAATAAGCAGCTCATCAAACTCATGGGTTGACTTATCTATCCCTCTGAAGGCCATCTTTCTACCCCTTCTTACACATTTGCTAACACTACTTTTAGCTTTCATTCTAGGACCTTGCCTCCTGTGACTCCTTGTCAGCTTCATCAAAAGAACCATCAATAAAAATGACAACAAACTCACAACTATCAACAACTGAATCTAAAAAATAAAAACAAAATCCAGCTAAGCAAACAACCAGAATAGGAACAGAATCATAGGTATGGGGATCGTTTGGAGGGTCATCAGCTGGGAGAGGGAAGAGGGAGAAATGGGGAAATGGTGCAGGGATTAAGAAGCATAATTGGTTGGTAAAAAATAGACAGGGGTAAGTTAAGAATAATGTAGGAAAGGGTGAAGCCAAAGAACCTATATGCACAACCCATGGACATGAGCTAAGGGAGGCGGGGGGACTTCTAGAGAGAAGGGATGTACTAGGCAGAGGTAGGCAAAGGGGAAAAAAATGGGACAACTCTAACAACATAATCAATAAAATATACCTAAAAAATGAAAAAAACTGTCAATACATCTATAGTACAGACAGCACACAACCTCATGTTCCTGTCTACTCCTTGGTACCAACCCCTACAAGCATGAGTAACATTGGAAATATAGACATGGACAGTAATGTACACTCTAACTATGCCCCTATGTCAGCAGGAAGTAGCCAGAAAGACTGTGATGCCGTTTTTCTTTAAACCTTCCCTGGACCTCAGCATCATTCTTTTTATTACAAACAAAAGACTGGAAATGTCAGAACATAGAGGCATCTGAAAGCGCCCAGAGGTCTGTGTGTGTGGGGGGGAACCTAAAATATTCCTCTTAGCCCAAACTAAGTATCGTGGGCAAAAGGGCTTTGGACAGGTGTGACGTGCCTTGTACACCTTCCTCCAAAGAAGCTCTTTTTCTCCCTAGTGGGACACTGAAAAATTAATCCCTGCCCTTTGTCATCTAGTGGTTATGGTTTTAATGATGCCTTTTAACCCTGTTGCCAAATCTGTTGCCCCCAGAATACAACAAGGATGCCAGCTTGTTAAATTGAGCATGCTGTTGCCTGGGGACAGCCAACTGACAAGGACTCTGCAAGATCCTTCCCCATGTGAGAAGGCCACCTTCCCTTCCACACCCCCACTCTTATTAGGGATTTCTGGACCCAAGGTAGGTAGGACGACGACTATGTCCAGCTTGAAGCAGCTGGAGGAGCACAAGACCTTCGCCCATTGTCCTTTCTAAGATTATAAAGGGTCTTAAGTCTGAGAGGGGAGTATTGTTACAGAGTGGGGGTCTCCCCCCCCAAAAAAGAACATGGAGGGAGTTAGACTGCACACCTGTGTGGGCAACTGCTCCTTGTGGTTTAAGGAATTGTAGCCCCGGCCTGAGCATGGCAAGCCACCAGCTTTCTGGCCGCGCTTGCCTCTAAGTCTCAACATAAGGCTGTGTGTGGAACATAACTGTCAACCACTCAGAGGGTTGCCATGGGAATTAGATCAAAGAGCACTTATTAGGCTCATTATGCTTTAGAACTTGCTCTGCTTTCCTTATCAGTAATGTAGTGTAAGCTATCTTTAGCAGGGAGTATATGGAACCCTGCACCTGGTCCGAATGTTTTATAGACCTTGACTCTAATCAGTCAGTGTGATTCCTAAATTAGTGTATGTTATCTGTTACTGTCAAACAACTGAATACAACAGACAATTTATGAATTTTAGCCTTGTATCTCTCATATGTATCCTCCTCAATAAAAGGAATAAGGGATGAAGGTTTGGCTGCTGGTCTCCACTAGAGAGGCAGTCACCTTCCTTCCCCCAGAGATAATAAAGTGTCCTGGGTAAAAGTTTGTTCTGCCATGGTCACGAAGCCTCTGCTGGACAGAGCAACTTCCAACCGAGCCTAGGGTGTGTGTGGCACCTCCGCCACACACCTGAACTTTGGATATGGTAATGGACCTAGACCATTCTCAGAGGATATGCTGATGAACCTAGCCCAATATTTTAACTAACCTGGTGGGAGGGGGAAAGCAATGAGATGCAAATGACCTACTAAATATGTTGATAGCAAACTCACCCCCACCAAAATATGTGGTTGACAAGTATTAAAAAGGTGCCTGCAGATGTGTGGGTGGGACTCCTACAGGCCCATGAGGAGGACCAGGAGTTCCCATTTCCCATTCCCCATTTCCTTGCTCCCCATTCCCCATTCTCTTGCCTCCCCATTCCCCTTGCTCCCACGGGCCCTCGAGTCAGTCCAGGATTTGCCTCTTCCCTCAACCCCCAACCCCCTTTGTTCCCTTAATAAACTCATTGCCTGCTCTCACAGTGGTCTCTGGGTAATTTCTCAAAGAAAGGCTGCCCTGACAGCCAATGTATATTTGAAGGTGCTCAACTTCACTATCTCTTAGTGATATACAAATCAAAACTACAATGAGATACCACCTCACATGTGTTAAAACAGCTACTATGAACAAGACAAGTATTGACAAGTGTTGGAGAGGTTGTGGAGAAAAAGAAATTCTCCTTAACTACTGGTGGGAATGTAAACTGGTATAGCCAGTAAGGAAAACAGTATGGAGGTTCCTCAATAAAATAAGCATAAACTTACCATATAACCCAGCAATCTCTCTTCTGGGTATCTTCCTGAAAATTTTGAAAATTTATTCATGAAGATATATACATCCTTGTGCTTGTTGCAGCAATATTTTCAGTGGCAAAGACATGGAAACAACCAAAGTGTTCTTCCATAGATATTTATGTTATGGGAGAAACTTAGTTCTTCTTGCTGATGCAGTAAAGAATTACAGATCAGCAAGTGTATTAACATGCAAGCAGGGTTTATTGATGATATGTTCTCATGAACGAGAATGGGTCTTGCCAAGGTGGAGGAGAAAGGTAAGAGCAAGAGTGGCAAGGGCAAGTGTGGCAAGAGCCCCGGTGACCACAGACCTGATGGCCTGAGGCTTGGCAGCCAAAGAAAGTGAGTCCTTTGTTTTGGGGGCTTATATAGTTGGCTGGATAGGGGTGAAAAAGTTACATACTGATTAACAGGTTAAGGTTGGTGCCAGTTTTCCCGGGTGGGGAAGCCTGAATATCCAAAGTATTAGAGGGCTTTATCCTTTGGGCTCTGTGGGCCCTTTCCCACCTTTCGGGCCTTGGAATGAAAGCAGAGTTTCAAAAGCTTACTTTTCCAAATAGTGGAGACAATACACAGAATTTAAAAGACTGCCCCCTCTTCCTGTGTTAGCATGGTGTTTCTTGTGATGTTGTAACACCTGGCAATGTTATCGAACCAAGCTCAGGACTGCTGAGTTAGTGGGTGAGACATGTCTTCCTCCTCCTCCCTGTCTTGGCTTGCTATCTATCCTACCTAACAATTGAATAAAGATGTGGTTCATACAACATAGGTTTACAGTTGTGACATGCAGGTCATGATTACAATAGCTTTGTTAAATGTTTCGCATGTTCATATTTGTAAACCTACTTTTGCCTACCCCTGTACAATGGAATACTACTGAAATACTGCCATTTGCAATAACATGGATGGAGCTTGAGAATATTTTGCTATGGGAAGCCAGGGTGCTTGGTAGTGGCAAATGTAGCTCAGCCCCAGAGTGGAAAACCACCGGGAGCGTGGTGGCACGCAGGCCCACTCCACACACTGGTTTTCCCATGGGGAACCAGGCCTGCATTTATATAATAGTTAAAAAGCTTGCTTTCTGCTAAGGATCCCCTCATCCTGGGCTCAGAACAACAGATGTTCAGCATGTAACCTTGAACCAGTCTCTTAGAGCCTATTCTGGGCCAATTTCTAAGAACAGGATGTGGCTAGACAAGTTATCCTTATCCATGCATGTGTAACATTCTTTTCTCTAATATGTAAAAGTAATAATCATATGAGGCAATGATTGGCACTATGTTCAAAATTTTCTTGGATGTAATCCACCTAAGAAATCAATAAAAGCCTGTTAAGGCAGGGGCAAACTGCGCTTTCTCCTCTAGAAAGTGGCCAGTTCTGTACCCTCTTCTCCACAGGATTCTTGCATTTATCCCTCATTTACAATGCCGTGGACTCTGCTGGTCAGAGGTCCGTGACATTTTGCTAAGCACAATAAGAAAAACAACCATATGATTTCACTCATAAGTGGGATATAAAACTGAAAGCAACAAATGAACAAGAAAAACAAAAACTCAGACATAGAGAACAGTATTGTGGTTATTGGAGGAGAGGAGGGTGAAGGGGTAGTAAAGGGTAAGGGGGTCAAATATAATTGAAACAGGGTATAGATATGCCCCATGGCCCATGGTTTGGTGAATGGGGGAGGAAATAATACAAATTTTAAGGTAATTTGCATATCTATGACAAGCTGATTGCTAGACCAGCTTGTGTGTCTACTGCCCAGGGGCAAAAAGGCGTACATATGACTTTCAGAATTTAAAAGGAAGAGTGGGCAGCCTTGAGAGAAGGAACATGTTCGAGAAGCATGACAGAGGGGTGCCATGTTGTAGGATGTTGTAGTGGCCATGTGGGAAGCAGCAGACAGCTATGCAGTTTGTAGTCAGGATTTGGCCATGCAGCCCAGGCTAGCAGGAAAGCAGGCATGCTGCTGCTTTGATCGTGCCAGTGCTAGCTGACCCCGAAGCCAGAAAGAACTCCGTCCTGCAGACCTGGACTCTATCTGGACTCTTGGAACTTGGGACATTTGGAGAGGACACTCTCTTAGGACTTGTGCCTTTCCCGGACTTCACCATGATCCATTGTAACAAGGTGCATGCTTTTCTGGACTATTATATGAAGGCTGAAGATATCATACCTATTAGATTTGTGCCCAGAAGGGAGCATGCATTTGTTACAGAGTGGGGGTCTCCAAAAATCTCCAGAGCCTGCGGGTTGGGGGATGGGGAAAAGGGAACAGCTTTTAAGATGCCTTTGCATGACTATGGCTAGTAGCTAGCAGCTAGTGTAGGCAAAAGTCACAAGCCCTCTGCCGGGGGGCCTGCAAGCGGGCCCCCCACCCAGGTGTCCTGTGACCTCGGCTTGCAAGAACTTGCAAACGAGTCTTGCCAGTGTCAGTGTTACAGAAACAGGGGAGTCCAAAAACAAACCCCAGAGTTTTTGGCTGGGAGATAGGCAGCAGGAAGCAGCTTTCAGGATGCCCTTGCATGCCTGGAGCTAGTGGCTGGATACATTGTTGCAAAGATCCGCTTTACTTCCAAGACTCAGGAAGATGGGAGGGATCTTGGACTGTGGGCTGGTAGGGAAGAAGCAGACAGAGCCTACGTAGGGTTCTGTGAATGGTCAGAACTGTTTGCAACACCCACTGCGTGAGAGGATGCAGGGGGAGAGAGGAGGCAGGGAGGAAAAGAGAAGGAGCTGCGGACATTTTGGGCTGGCTCTGGCTCTAGGAGGCTCTCTCTCTCAGGCTCTCTCTGGCCCTCACGCCCTCACTCTCTGGCTCTTGTGGGCTCCCTCCATCTGGCTTGGAGCAGGGGTCTCCAGGCTGCTTTAAGAAGAGGCTCTTGCCAGTCTGCTTGGAGAAGGAGAGGAGATCCATGTGGTTTGCAGGAAGAAGGCAGTTTGCAAGGAGCCTGAGAATCAAGGCGGTCCTGCATTGAGAGCTGGAGGGCACCACAGCACAGAAAGGACCTCCCCAATCAGAACTGAGTGATTGGCAGCTACTGGTAAAGCTGAACTGTGCCTAGGAAGTGGGGAAACGGTGTTTCTGACTTTCCTAAGACTGGCCAGGTCTGGGAGGGGGAGACAGGACTTTGTGTAAATAAACAATTCTTTTCCTTTTCACCAAACTCTGGTATTCAGAGTTATGATTCTGGCAGCCGGCAATCGGGCCCCTAACTAAACAGCCCGTGGGTTCTGTTTCAATCGGAGCAGCCCAGGGGTTCTGTTACACCAGCAGCTGCATGTGGCTCCTAGTGGCTGAGTCACAGAATCCAGGGAACAAAGAGGGCTGAAGACCTAAGCCTCCTTCCCATAGTGATAACGTCGAATGGTGCAGACTCTTGGACCCTTACTCGCACTCGATTCTTGGGGGCCGGTTCTAAGAACAAAGAAGCTTGAAAATTAGTGTTTCCTCTCTCCTAGCAACTATATCGGATGTGGAACAGACCCATGGACCTTTGTGATTTACTGCTTTGCTCTGTAGCTCTATAGGTTAATGTTTATCCCTTTTAGTGGAAAGAATGTTTGTTACCATGTAAGCCTTTTTAGTTTCTATTTAGTATTACTTAAAAAAAATTTTTTTTCTGCAACCCAATAAAAGAAATGGAGGGCTGTGAACAATTGCTGATGGCCTGAATGAGCCACAGTCATCCGTGCATAGCTGGCCACTCATCTTGCTTGCTGGAATTATCTCCGCGTCTCTTTCCACAAATATTCACGCAACAAGCTAGTGTCTTAATTACGCAAATGGCTTTGGTTCTTCCAAGGCCCCAAGAAGATGAGAGGGGATTTGACCACAGAATGGTGCGGAAAGAGCATACAGAGCCTGCGCAAGTTTCTGTGAATGGTCAGAACTGGTTACCATGCCCACTGCATCACAGGATGCAGTCAGGGGGTTAAAAATAGGCGGCAACCATTTTAGAGAAGATAGGAAGAGAGGAGATCCACACGGTTTGGAAGGAGGGCAGAGGAGAACTCCATACAGCTTGGAAAGGGAGAACCATGTGCGATCCAGTACAACAGGGCACATGTTTTCCTGGACTGTTATACAAAGGCTGATGACATCATACCCCAGATCCTGAAGGAGACAGCTGACAGATAAGGGATGGGGAACTTCTGGGCATGTTTTTGGCTTCTAGCCTTTTGGGGAGCAAGGGAAGTGCTTGGTCCCATGGGAGAACAGGGCTCTGAGCTGAAGTGCTCACTGCCCTCCCCAGGTTGGAATACTATAAATAAAGACCTGTTTTCCTTAACACTAGTTGTTGGGTTTTACACCAAGGTGTCACGTGAAAGAATCCCTGTTCCCTGTGTAACAGTTTTGGCAACCACGAAGGGACTAATGGAACCTGTAGCCAGGCTCCCTCTGTAACACATTGACACCTTGATCTGTTGTAACCTGCACTGTTCTGTGGACAAAACTTATTAGAAGGCATAGGAGAGAGGGGCCTACTAAGACAACAAAGCAGATTATTATTATTATTATTGTGGTTATTAAGAATATTAGCAAGGGTCAGAGGGGAGAGGAAAAATAGGCTGAGATTATAGGCTCAGGCCTCGGGCATCAGCTGAAAAACAAAATGTCACTTTTTTTCTGGTTGGAGAGGCAGGCATCAGCTGTTTCTGCAACAAGTAATGAGTTTGAGTAGTGAGTTAATTGCCCAATTGTTCCCAGAACCCAGTAGCCCCCAGGTCTAGAAGTTAGTGTTTCAAAGGCTTATTTCCATATTATTTCTTTCCCTGTTTTCTTTCACTTCCTTAGTACCTTCTTTCTTTCTCCCTTCCCTTCACTTTCTAATTCCTTTCTTTTTCTGCTCCCTCACAATGTTTCTTCAACTTATACAGACCGTCTACAACTTACACAAACCCTCTGCAATATAAGCAATCCTTCTGCAACATACATAGTCCTTTGTGCAAGACACATTCTAAAATAAAAGAGATAAATTTTCTTTAAATGTTAATCAGGCATCTGATTAATACTTCAGACAAGTATAGGAAAAAACTTCATCCTGTTGGCAGATATACACAGTGCTCAAAAGTGAGCTGTTTTTTAAATATGTTTTATTAATTATGCTGTTGCAGTTGTCTCAATTTATTTTCCCTTTGTTCCCCTCCACCCAGTGACCACCCCCTCCCTCCAGCTGTCCCCCCTCACTAGTCCATGCCCATTGGTTGTGCATATAGTTCTTCTCAACATCTTCCTGTCTACTCCACTCCCTCCTACTATGCTTCTTAATTCCTGCACCATCTCCCTCCCTTTCCCCCTTCCCCCTCCCTGCTGACCTCCCCCCAAAATGTTCCCCATACCTATAATTGTTTGTCCACTCTCTTTGCCTACTCAGTTTGCCTTTGTTTTAATCCCCTAGCTTCTGTTTTCAGTTATTGTAATAGTTTTCATTTTAATGTTCATAGTTTTTAAAAAAAATTAATTAATTTGTTTGTTTATTTATTTTATTTTTAGAGAAAAGGGAAAAGAGAAAGAGAGGGAGAGAAATATCACTGTGTGGTTGCCTCTCACTTGCGCCCCCAACTGGGGACCTGACGTGCAATCTAGTTATGTGCCCTGACGGGGAATCGAACCAGCGACACTTTAATATTCATAGTTTTGATCCTCTTTCTTCTAAACAAGTCCCTTAAAAACTCATATAACAGTGGTTTGGATCTAATGAACTCCTTCAGTTTTACTTTGTCCTGGAAGCACTTTCTCTGCCCTTCTATTCTGAATGAGAGCTTCACTGGATAGTCATCATGGCTGTAGGGTTTTGCTTTTCATTACTTTGAATATTTCTTGCCAGTCCCTTCTTGCCTGAGGAGTCTCCTTTGAGAAATCAGCTGATAGTCTTATTGGGACCCCTTTTTACATAATTCTCTTCTTCTCTCTTGCTGCTTTTAAGATTCTCTCTTTATCCTTAATTTTTGACATTTTGATTATAATGTGTCTTGGTGTGGTTCTCCCTGGGTCCAGTTTATTTGGAACTCTTTGTGCTTCCTGGACCTGTAAGTCTATTTCCTTCCCCAAGTTAGGGAAGTTCTGCTTCATTATTTTTTCACATAATTTTTCAATTTCTAGTTCTTCCTCTTCACCTTCCGGCAACCCCGTGATTCAGATGTTGGCCTGCTTATAGCTGTCCCATAGGTTTCTGAGCTTCTCCTCATTTTCCTCACTTTTCATTTCCTCTTTCTGCATTGGTTGACTGTTTGTTCCTTCCCTATGTTCCGATTTGTTTTGATTCCTGGTTTTCCTTCCCTCACCACTTATTTCGTATGTGTATTCGTTCATTTCAGCAGGACTAGCTTTCATTCCTTCCCTGTCTTGTTTAAGATCCACTGTTAGGTCTGTAAGCTTTCTTATAACTATAGCTCTGAACTGAGCCTCAGGAGGATTATCTATCTGCTGGTCTGATAGATCATATATTTGCTGTCTGGTCAGCTGTGTGATTGGGATCTCTATCATAATCCCTGCCAACCAGACAGTTTTTTGCATCCTGGGCGTGGCTGTCACACCTATGCTATAGTTGGCAGAGCCCTGTGCACTTGTCACTACTGGGCGACCCTTCTCACCACAATGTGGCGCTTTGTGTGGGGGCAGGGGTCCAAGATGGATTCCTGCCGTTCACTCTCCACTGAGACCGGGAACCTCCTCCTCCTCCGTTCCCATGCCCTCCAACCCTCACAGTCCGAGGCAATGGGGGTCTGGCTTTCCTGACGTTGGAATCGAGAGCTGATGGGTTTGGTCTGCAGCCAGGGATGCTCCCCAGACGCTTCTCGCCTCCCTTTAAATACGGGTGTCTGTGCTTACCACTGTCCCACCGCCCATCGCCACAGTTGCCGTTGCCAGTACAGCTTGACCTCTCCACCCTGGCTTCGCCCCTCCTACCCGTCCGGATGAGCACTACTTGTTTATAACTTCATATGTTGGACATCCATGTAGCTTTATTTTCTGGAACGTCTCATTATTTATGGTTTTGCAGTAGTTGTATTCCTTCTTAGTTGTGGAGGGAGATGGAGCGTGTCAGTCTAGCCCTCCATCTTGGCCGGAAGTCAGGAATAAATGTTTTTTTAAAGTTTTATTTTATTTTATTTTTAAAGAGAGAAGGAGGGAGAAAGAGAAAGAAACATCAATGTGCTTTATCCATGCCCACAGGGTGCAGCAATTTCTAGAGAGAGCAAGATATTTACCTGGTAAATGTAATATTGCCCCTCCTTGCAAGGCGTATTCAGATATAAATTGAGTTGCTAGAAGTCACCTGGGGAAGAGAGATGCTGCAAGCTTCCAATGACTTAAACTGGCTTTTCTCCCAGACAGGTTTAGAGACAGAAAAGGCTAAGGAATCCATGTGGTGGGTCAAAATGTGCTGTTTTGTGAGAGGGGCTCCTAAAGGCCATTATACCTTTGGTCATCTCCAACTCTCTTATGTGTCTCAGTTTCTCTCCTGACTGTCTAAAATAGTCAGTGAGGCTTTGAGTGCTGGGTGACCAGCCCTTATTTTACACTCCCCAGACAAGCCACAGTTACATTACAGTGATGGAAGTTCCCTATGAGGCCCCTGAGTATCTTAAGGATTGACCCCAGACACTTCCATGAGACCCCCACTCAGGTAGGGGCCAGAGGGAGGAAGTACCTCTTTTATCTTTGAAGCATGGCGGAACCCGAGCGCTCATTTCAGATTTCATTGTTACTACCTCCAAACACAGGCCTAGCATGTTTGAATGCCCCACCTCCACAGTGCAGCATTTCCTTTACCTCAAAGATGAGAGACCATACTCACTATGTTCCATAAATAAAGGAAGGAAGAGAGTGGATAGTGGTAGGTGGACAGAGTGAGGAGAAAAATGCCATGCAAGCTCTGAGGAGAGGGAAGGAGTATCTGGGCTTCAGGTTTAACTAGAAAATCTAACCCCAAAACATGTTCTTCCAAGGAGTGTGGAAAGAGGGAAGTAGCAGATGGTTGCGAGACTATGCTGTCAACCCCAACAATCAAGACTGAGAAAGTGGCAAGTGGCCCGGTGTATCAATAAGAAAAGATATTGGCTTACCTGCCACTGATAAGAATTACCTGATGTTCCATCCTGGAGATAGGCATGGGTCTCGTGTGGTCCCTGGGCAGCTTCAGTTCTCCGCTGCTAGTCCAAGAAACCATGGGAGGTCAAGGCCAGGGGTCTCTTCCAGGTGGGTAACTGACATCCCTGTGTCCTGAGAGGCCCGGGGGCAGTTGGACTTGCAATTGTTCTCTAGTTTGCACAGCGGGCACAGACCCAGAGGGGTTCATGGGTTTGGGCACTGTTTCGACCAATGTCCAGGCTTGCTGAATTTGAAGCAGTCCCCTGGAGGGGTCTGACTTTTACCTTTTGATGGGTTAGGTTTGCAGGACTCTTTTAGATCAGAAGCCAGTAATTGGAAAGCCTGAGTTCATGATTGGGCATACTCCTCATCTCAATTGTTGAAGACCTTGAAGGCCAGGTTAACTAATTCAGTCTGACTGGTTTTAGGGCCTGTCTCTAATTTTTGGAGTTTACGGCAGATGTCTGAGAGATAAAATGCATATGTAAAAGCAGGTTGCCCTCCAATGAGTCAGGCTTTAGTTTGGTATATTTTGGAGGGTTTCCCACAACCTGGCTAGGAGGCTGATGGATTTTCATTGGGTTCTTGGGATATTTCTTTTAATTTGTCCTGTAATCCAGCTAGGAGGCAGACTATCATATGCTTACAGGCCTGTCTCCTAGGTCTGCAATCCTGGTAGTCCCGATGGGATTCCTCTGTAGGGACAGCTGTGGCCCCAATTGGACTATTGTTGGGGTCCTGTCTGTTTAAGAGTATTGGCATGAGTCTAGGCTGCCAGCCACACATGTTCCCTCTCCTCACTAGATGGACAGAATGGCAAAGAGACCTTGCTAGCTGATGTCACAGGAGACAGGCAGATATTGAAATTCTTTAATGAAATGGGTTGGATCGGTGGAGCAGGAACCGAGGCATTGCTCTACTTGGCAGAGGTCAGAGACGGAAAAAGGAACATGAACCTGAATGGGTCCTTGGGGCCCAGCAACCTGTCCTAGAGGATGGGTTGAGGCTGGGAGGGAGACTGGAGCCAGGAGGACCTAGTTCTGCTGGGCAACAAAGGGGAATGAGGAATTATCTCGTAACGTAGAGTCTGGGAAAACAGAGCGATTGGGGCCAGCTGTCCCTGGGGGATTAGGAGGTGGAGTAGCATAGGGAGGGGGAGCGGAGAGGAAGCAGTCCTCTAGAGGATTTGATGGGGTCTCAGGAGTGAGAGAGGGAACAGTGGAATCAGTGAGGTCAGAATGGCTAGATTTGGGGAGGGCAGTGGAGAAGGAAGATTCAGTAAGTGGAACAGGATTGATGGAGGGGCTCCTGCGTAGGTCAAAAAAAAGGCTTGAATGTAGGGAATTTCACTCCACTTACTCAGGCAGTGACAAGAGTTGTCAAGATCAGTTAATAAGGGGTCAAGTGTTCTGTTCTTGGGCCAAACAGACCCATTGTCTAATTTATATTTAGGCCAGGCAGTATTATAGAGAAATATCAATCTTTTAGGTTTGAGGTCTATTTCAAGGCCTAAGTCCTTGAGTCTTTTCAGGAGACACCATAGGGCGGTGTTCCGTGAGGGTTTGGATTGACCTGAACCCCTATTGACAAGGACAACAAATATGAAAGGGGTGAGGAGTAAGACCTGTCTCCCAGCTTGTGGGCCTCTCAGGGGACATCCTGCCCTGTGAGCCATCAGAGCCACAACAGAGGAAGAAGGTAGAGGAGAGAGCATCCCTCAGTCCTCTCACCCCCCAAGGACGTAGGACCCAGTAGTACCTTTCACCCTGTGCTGGGTTTTCCAGAATGTTGTCCAGTGACAACAGGAGCAAAGGAAGGGCTGGAAGCATGGGGAGAAGGCAAATTCCTTGCTCTTGTAGAGACCAGTTGGTGTAGATGCAGAGGGCCAGGCAAATGGTTGTCCTTGGGTCTCCTTAAGTCTGGCTTCCGGGCCTCCGAACCTCACAGAGACAGTGTTAGGGGGTTAACCTGGGTCGAGCTTCTGATGCCCACTGTTCCCCTAGTCACAAGTTTCAGGAGGCTGTAGGAAATGTTCCAGGTTTCGACACCGAAATGTTAATTTGTGCCCAGAAGAAGGGAGGAGTCAGGTGGACCAGTTTGAAGACTTTATTGAAGGATGTTTAAGCAGGTGGGCTGAGTCCAAGAGGACTAAAGCACCAAGGGAAGGGGTAGAGGGATGTTTAAGGGTGTGGAGCAGACACCCAGGAGATGAGTTATCCTGCTGGTCAGCTCAAGTTCAGGGTATAGGTATTTGCAAAACAACAACATCCTCTGATTAGGGATGGCTGCCAGGAGACTTATGGTCCTTGTTTCTGGGAAATGTCTAAGGGAGAGGGGAAGGGGCAATGAGGGTGTACTAGTTCTCAGCAGGACACCTGCAGCTATGCCTCAGTTGCCTCTGACAATGGGGAGAACCTCATGATTGGGTGTATGGCTGGTGATGCATACCTTCTTTATTTCAGGAGAGATGGTGGTTCAGGTCCTGTGTGACTGCAGGCCAGTTTCTGAGAACACAGTGACCACTGTGTTGTAGCCTATTTTGCAAGGCCTGCTACAAGTGGCGGAGCAGGCAATATGTCAATCTTTAGCCTTAACAATATCCCAGGTTCTGAAGGAGAAAGCTGACAGATAAGGAATGGGGAACTACTGGGCTTGGTTTTGGCTTATAGCCTCTGGGGAGCAAGGAGAGTATTGGCTGTCACGGAAGAACAGGGCTCTGAGCATAAGTGCTCCCAGCCCACCCAAGATTGGAATATTGTAAATAAAGACCTGATTTTCTCAACACTAATTGTTGGGTCATACACCAAGGTGCCATGTGAACAAGCCATGGTTTACTCAGTAACATGGTGACAGAATATGATTTGACTTTGCATGGCGGGCACACAATGCAATATAAAGATCAGAGAAATGTTCACTTGAAACCTAAATATGTACTCTTAATAACTAATGTCACCCCAATAAATTTAATTTAAAAACTGAGAGAATAAATATTGTGTTAGTGACATGTGACAAAACAACTAACAGTATCTAATAATAAAAATATTCACAGCATTTTGATGGTTGCCAGATGGGAGGGGGATGTGGGGGAATGGGTGAAGAGGTGAGGGGATTAAGAAATACAAACAGGTAGTTACGGAGTTGCCATGGGGATGTAAAATACAGCATAGGAATGAAGTAGCCAAAGAATTTATATGCATGGCCCATGTACACGTACAATGGTATGGGGATTGCCTGAGAGAGTGGGAGGTGCTGGGTGGAGAGAGGGACAAATGGAGAAAATTCAGGACAACTGTAATAGCATAATTAATAAAGTATAATTAAAAATACTCTCAAAGATCCTTCAATTATGTAAGAAGTTATAATATCACTTAAATGAAAATACAAAAAATATATGTATATATGTACACAGAAATGTCTACATGTTTTTAATTGTGTATACATGTAAAACCAAAACAGCACACAAGACAACCTGAATCATATGCCACACTAATGAAGAGAAAATTAGAAAGTGCCAGGAAGATATTTCCAAAAACAAACAGTAGGTTCCAGGTCACTCGATGGATCTTTGTTAGGCATATACCAAGAACGAAAATCATGTCCTGAAAAATATAGAGTATTTTGGGAACAAAGAGAAAATACCAAGGCACCTTAAACATGACTTTTACACATGACAATTATTTCCTCCTCTTCTGTAGAACTCACTCGGAGGATAGAACTGAGAAGCCAGACATTAGACCTTTCGTGGGGCTCAGATGCTCTGCTTTTTCTCCCCCCACCAGGAGAGTGCTATCAGGTGAGACTACAGTTTCCAATTCAATCTCAGTGTCATAGTTTTTACTGTTTAGGGGCAGAGCCCTCCTGTGCTCCCACATATGACTCTGTGACACACACTCAGCAATAGAACTGGATTGCTGCAGTCACCCGCTCACCGCTCACCATTTGACACCATGTAACACCCTCAGTCACAAAAATTCTTTCCCGTTCCCACCCAGTGCTGCTGAGTCACGGAGGTCACAGAAGAACAGCCAGGGGAGCTCTCTGTAACTGCACGCAAAGAGGACTACACGGTCACATATTCACAATCACACACCCAGCACAGGGACAAAGTCACAGGTATTCCACACCCCCGCAGTGTTACACACCGTCAAACATTAACAATCGTACTATGGCGACTCACAGCCACAACAAAGCTCCTCACCTCCGCACAGTATCACACAATCAAAATCACAAACATATCGTTGGGACACACAGTCACACACAATTTTACAATCACCTCTCCTCAGCCCGTTCCGCCCAAACAGACTTCAGTCGCCATCCTCCCCTCTGCATGTTTCACCCTCGGGCTCCCACGAATCGCGTTAGCGGCCAGCGGAACCACTCAGGTTCCGGTACCCGGGTCCAGTTCATGCTCTGCCAGACGTTCCACTTCCCAATGGAGAGAAGGCAGGCGTGGCGCCCCCTGGGAACTGTAGTTCAGCAAAGTCCTCGAGGTAAACTGCATGGCGTTGGGCTTGAACCTTGCCAAAGAAAGCAGAGAACCGCGCCCAGGAGTCCTCTGGAGTTTCTGGGGTTGTCTCGACTGTGACTCCTACTTGGAGTCAGCGCGGCGTGCTTGAATTGAACTTATAAAACCCAAGCACAGCACCGTCTTCCCCAAGAGGGAGAGTTAACACAGAGAGTTAACAGAGTTCTGAGATTCGAGCCCCTGGAACTTCTGGGAAATGTAGTCCACAGTCAGCAGAGTGGAAGACCTGACGACGTTGACTCATTCCATCCGGTACTGAGCCTGGCTTGGCGGAGCCCAAGAGGCCTCTGGGAGTGCTAACCAGCCCAAGGAAGGCGCAGGCGCAGACTTTCTGGCTCGCCATCGAAGTCTTTGTTTGCTGGTGAGTTTGGTTTTGGTTCAGCCGAGCGCGAATCTGTCCATGAGACTTGCGTTTCTGGGCTCAGTATCCTGCTGAGAGGCTGTAGGGGAGGGTTCGCGGCGTCTGCGACAGGGTTGGAGGGGCTGAGGGGGACGAATCGCCTCCTGTGATGTATAGTGTTCAAAGCTTACGTGGAAGGGCAAGGGTACAAGGGGAAACTGGGGTGGGCTCGTGGGTGGATGACCGAGAGTGTAAGGAGCTGTGAGAGGGTGGTAGAATTACAACATGTGTGAGACACTGTGTGGTTCCAAGTTTGTGAGGGTGAATGGCATGTGAGTTTGGTGGGGTAGTAGTAACTCTAAACCTTACTTTTTCCATTTCTAAAATAATGATTGTAAGAATGCATCTTTCTGGAGCATGTGTTTTTCTGAAAGATAAAAGGAGAAGGCTAAGCAATTGAGCGATAAGTAATTTTAAAGCGATTTTACATAAAAGCTAGCTAGTTGTGGTGTAGAAACAAAAATCAGCATTTTTAAAAAGGGGAACGATTCCCGAAAAACTTTTAATTGAGTGTTTAGACTCCTCCTTAGGTACTCTTATTAATTCTTTGAAGGAACTTTGGTGAGGCTGATTTGAGAAGCCCTGGACTAAGGAATAGCTTTAACAGGCAATTTCTACTTGTGCAGACAACACAATTACAAGTTGTGCTTTTGGTGCAGAGAGATCAAGTAAATGATGGCAGTCAGACTCCTAATTTGACCTGGTTTACAATATGGCCTTTGTAAATGTAGTGAAACAAATTTCCTTCTATCTGCAAAAATACTTTCTTCCAGTATTTTATCATGCAACATATTTTTCAATAAAATGAAAATAAAGTACCACAGTACAAAAGTTCACATACAAAAATAATAGTTTCGATATATACAAAAAATAATCAGTTGTAGAAAAGATGGCACTTTATTTACAAAAGCAACAAATCAGATAATACACCTAGGGATAAACAAGAAATGTTTAAAGCCTAGATTGTTTTTAAATGTTAATGATGGACCCAAAAGAAGACTTAAGTAAATGGAAATATATATAATATTTTAGATAGATTTTAAAAGACTACAAGATATTTTGTTACGTGAAGAAAGCAAGGTACACAGTGTTTGGTGTAATATACTACTTTTTTGAGTAAATGGACATAAGAATGTGTATTTATAGTTGCATGAAGAAACTTTTGAAGTTTACACATAAAATAAGGACAGTTGTTGGGGAGGGAGATGCAGCAGCCAGGGCAGGGGTAAGAATCACAATTTTTTGCTTGCCTGTTTTGTTTTAACTGGGGTGCAGGAATTAGATTTCTGTGTTCATTCCATTGCTTTTTAGATGTTTATTGTTGCCTCATTCTTGAATGTTTCCTTGACTTTCATACTACTCTCATTTTTATGATTCCAGTCAAAACCAAGGAGCAAACCCTCCCCTCCCCAACTCCATTAGTGACTTATGTTTCTGTTTTAGTATTACTCAGTTTCTGACTTTGACCATCTTTTTTCACCTCAAAGAACTCGAGCAATAGCATTCCATTATGGTTTCAGCTGACAACTGAGTAACAAATGTTCATTCTTATCTGAGCCTTGTCCTAAGCTGCTCATCCATATATCCAGCTGCCCAATGGACAGTCCACCTGGAGGTTACATGAGAACTTCAAACTCTTTATTTCCAAAATGTCATAACTCCTTCCTCCTACAGTTTGTCTCCACCCGTTATCCCTTCTATGTTATCTATTTCATCAGTTCATAACACAGTCTAGTCAGATGCTAAGCCTCTTACATCTGAGTAAGTTTGTTTTATCTGTCACACCTTGTTAAAAATTCAAGGCCCTGGTCTATTTATCACACTTAATAAATGATAAATATATATGTTTGCAAAATCAATGAATGACCATATAATTGTAAGACACTTATACTATTTAATTTCTCCTAGAGGTTGCTAAAATTTTAAGAACTCAGCCATAAATATATGAGAATAACTTCCTTTACATTGTATTCATATCACTCAAGGTTGGTGACTTCACATTTATGAGAAAAGAGTTGGTATGGGAGAAAATTATATTCAAAACTGTGACTGTTCAATAAGGAGCAAGGCCACAAATGACACCTGCTCAAAAGTACCTGTATGGGTTGTGATTCTGGAGAACTCTCGTAACTCAGTCTCATAGTTTCTCTGTATAATCTAAATTATGCAAATAAGCTACTTTCTGTGTCCCGTTTCTGAAATGAGTGTGCAGCCTTTAAATTGTATGATGGGTATGGCTTCAGATGCAGAGTACAAATATTTTTTTCATGCGCTCATATGTATGAAGGGGTACCCCCCCCCCAAAACTGGGATTATCTTCTGGAGGGCAGGCCCTTTGTAGTACACACTTTTCCCACTAGGTGACTGTCTGTATCAATGTACCACCAGCTCGTGTTGTGAGAGGCTATGTTTGGCTTCAGTGAATTTTTCTTGAAGACTTGTTCAATGCATTTGCCCATTTCATGATAGGTGATTTACTAGAGCGCACCTGCCCACACTGCACTTGAGTCTTGAGCAATTTTTGACCAAAAGCGGCACGATCTCCATGCCCTACCCTCCCTATTCACCCAGTCTCACCCCCAAGTGCCTTTTTTTGTCTCCCGAGATGAAAAATGCCCTCAAAGGGAAATGTTTTGCCTCTGTGGAAGAGGTAAAACAAACAAAATGCAGAAGCACTAAAAGCCATCAAAATCAATGAGTTCAAAAATTGTTTTGAGCAGTGGGAAAAATGTCTTGATAGGTGTATTGCATCAAACGGAGAGTACTTTGAAGGTGACTAACGTTTAAGCATGTTAAGAATAAATACACAATTTTTTTTAATAAATAAATTCTGGGTTTTTTTGGGTCCCCTCTCATATGTGTGTACTCCAGCTTCTAAGCAAAAGGGTCATCATTACTTTGATCTTTTTCATAGGCCAGCTTCCTTGTTTATCCCCAGGAGCTGCGTTTTCCATATTCTTTAAAGTCTCTTGATAGTCTTAAAGGCTTAGCCTGAAATCTGCTTTGATCCTGAACAATAACTTCCAAGTCCTTTCTTGGTCACATAACAGTTACATGCTGAGTTGTCAACTGCATGGCAGCTTTAGTCTTTGTGCTCTTTTAAGATCCAGATTGGACCTGGAGCAACAATGTATCCTAGTTCCAATCAGGTAGAGGAGGAAGGAATTACCACTTTAGGCAGGGGTCAGTATACTTTCTATAAAGAGCCAGATAGTAAATATTTTAGACTTTGTAGTCCATAGTGTCTCTATTGCAGCTAATTGACTCAGGGATTATAGCACAAAAGTAGTTTGCTTGATATTATTGCATTTCGATTTATATTTTGAAAATATTTTTTGAATCACAAGATAAATTCTGTTGAAAGGATCTTTTTGCCTTGTGTTCGAATGATGCTGCCTACTTCAGTTTAGGATTGTCATGTTATAGTACGAAAAATTCAATTCTGATAAGTATGTTTGAAGGGTGTTGATGTAAATCCTATAAGAATACAAGGAGCTTTAATTATGAAGGAGATGTAATTTTTGTATTTTCTTTTGGCTTATTAGGAATTCAGTAGCTTAAGTCCCAATGTGTTGTATGTCATGCTTTTGAAAATTTAATAAAGAATCAATTGGAAATTTTTAAATAAATAGTATTACTGTAATTTGTAAAAAGTTTAGTGAAATCCACATTCTAAGCCATCTGTGTGGTGGGCTTTGGGGTGATGAAACACCTTAACAATTATCTCTTTTTTTTCCCATGTTTATTTTTCTGTTTAGCTTTTCTGTCTTGTGATTTCAGTTTTCATAGGTTGTAATAGCTAGGTTTTCAAATTAATTTGTTTAGCGTTGAGTAAAATAACTTCTGCCGTATTTTTTTCATTATTTTCTATCTATGACTATTTCCAAATAGTTGATTTTCTTTCATAATTTTGCTTTTATTCCCTTTTTGTTTTTCCCTAAGAATCAACTCATGAATTTATTATTTCTATTTTGTTTGTAATATACTAATTTATTTTCTTATCTGTACTGTTTGTTTTTATTATGTTTACTTTTTTGTAATTCCTTAATTTGAATGCTTACTTTATTACTCTTACTTCTTCTAAAAATAATGTAAACACCTATGCTAAAACTTTCACAAGCATTTTTTTCAAATGTGTTTTATAGGTTCTGATACACATTGTTTTCTGACTAAAATATCCGAATGTTCTGTAATTTATTTTAATTTTCTCTGACTAAAGAGTTAGCTCAAGCCCGTAAATTTTGAATTTTACAAATGAAAGATTTTGTTTTCTAATTTAAGGCTTTTTTTTTGGTCATAATATTTTGTCTCTCCCTTTTCTAGTTTGTGGAATATTTGAAGTTTTATATGGGCTGGATATGGGAACTGTTCTTTGAGCATTTAAAAAGATGGTCTACTACCTATTTTCAAGATATGAAATAAACTGATTAAGTTATATGTTATAAATTAGTATATATTTTATTTTCCTATCACATATTTACATAGTTTATGGATTTGATCACAGGTTGAGAGAGGTGGTCTTTTCAGTTATTAATGTGTTTTTATATCTTGGATTTCTGTAGTTTATATACTCATGATTATTTTTATTTTACTTTTATTCATTATTTTCACTTCTGATACATACTGTTTTAGATGCATATCTGCATATATAAAGTTTAGATGGGTTTTGCTATATAAGTATTAAACTTTAGCTACCTCAAAATAATCTGGAGGGCTTGTTAAATACAGATTGCTGTGCCCCAGCCACACAATTTCTGATTCAGGAGTTCTGGCTGAGGGCCTGAGAATTTTTCATAAAAGCCTATTATCATAGTCCTTTTCTTGTAATAGTTATATTTATTTTACTTGCATTTATTGACAGAACCAATATAGCTGATATTGGTTCTCTTATTTAATATTATACATTGTTTAAAATTTTATCTCCTTTTAATCTTTTACCATAAGATCTTAATTTCTTTGTTTTGAGTACATATGTCCTTCCTTCTGAAATATGGAAAGTGTGTATTTTTCCTTTCTCTTAATTGCCTTTACATCCATAACTTTCATAGTTCTTCCTTGATTTCTTTAGACAATATCTGTTTAATCTCCATTATGGATAATGTATATTTTATACATGAGTATATTTTCAGTCTCCCTCTTCTCACCACACACTTGGTGATTGTGATTATTATTGCAGCTTGAAATAGGATCAGTTACATCCTTCATACCTCCCCCTTCATATTTATGAAATTCTTTGCATCTTTGCCTTTATTTGTGCAGTGATCCATCTATCAAAGTTGTCTAATATCTAATATTGAGTTTAATTTTAATTAAAATGTCTCTATCACTCTCAGTCTTCCAATCTCTTCATCCCATATTGTAGTTTATGAGCAACTTGGATTCTAAGTATATATTCTCTTATATTTTTATTTTTCACTTTGATATCTAAGACATACGTTAAAGCTCATTGGCAGAAATCAACCAGTATTTTATCTTTTTTGCCTGCAGTCTTCAGCACAAACAAGATAAAATTTATTATGTTGTAGAGCTTCAGTGTGGAAAGATTTATTTTTTTCAGCTTTATTGAGGTAAACTTATATAAAATAAAAGTCACCCTCTTTAAGTATGTTATACGATAAATTTTGGTAATTGTATACAGGTGGCTCTTCATATCTGGTTTCCACATCGAAGGAGTCAACCAACCTTGAATCAAAAATATTTGGTAAAAAAACATACTGTTTCTGATGTGTACAGGCATACCTTGTCTTATTGTACTTTGATTAATTGCACCCTGTAGATACTGCATTTTTTTACAAGTTGAAAGTTTGTGACAACCCTGCATTGAGCAAATCTATCATAATCATTTTTCCAACAGGGCCAGATAATAGTTAGCTTTTTTTTTTTTTTTTTTTGGAATAAAGTATTTTTAAATTAAGGTATGTACATTTTGTTTACACACAATGCTTTTGCACTCTTAATAGACTATACCAGCAATTTTCAACCAGTGTTCTGCAAGAATTTTTAAAACATGCAATACCTGACTCTTCAGTCAGGGGCACTGACCTCTTTTCCCTTAGATTGTCAAATTAAAAAAAAAAAAAAAAAAGACAACAGCCAACACAATGATATCTGTCTGGTGTAAATCAGTCAAAATTATACTTTTTTGTTGTTGTTGTTAGATTGGAAAAAAATATTTTTTTGGTGTTCCGCAGAATTTTAGTAATTATTTTGTGTGTACTGTGAGATAAAAAATGTTGAAAATCACTGGACTACAGTATAGTGTAAATATAACATTTATATGCACTGGGAAGCAACTTGTGTGACTCACTTCATTGTGATCTTTACTTTATTGTGGTGGTCTGGAACTAAACCTGCAGTATGTTTGAGTTATGTCTGTAGTTAGGCTTATAAAGGTTAGATCTGCACTGAACATGTACAGACACTTTTTCTTGTCATTATTCCCTAAACAATTCAGTGTAGAAAGTTTACATAGCATTTACATTGTATTAGGTATTATAAATAATCTAGAGATGATTTAAAGTATATGGGAGGGTGTGTATAGGTTATATGCAAATAGTATAGCATTTTATATAAGGGACTTGAGCCTTGAGAATCCGCAGGTTTTGATATACACGGTGGGGATGGGACGAGATACCAAGGGATGATCATATAGTCCCTTAACCCACACCAAAATCAAGATATAGAACAGTTCCATAATCAGTTCTTTGTCCCCTTTTGCAGTTGAGCCACATACTCTCCCCCATCCCTGGTGAGGCTAATCTGCTTTATGTCACTATAGCTTTGCCTTTTCTAGAATTTAATATAAATATAGTCATACAGCGTATAATCTTTTACATTTAATTTCTTTGATTTAGTTTATATTTTGAGATTAATTCATATCGTATATCTTAATGTTTCTTTTTATGGCTGACATTACATAGTATGGACACGCTTTGTCTATTCACCAGTTGATAGACATTTGATTTTTTAAAAATTTTGACTATTATGAATAATGCTATTATGAATATTCGTACTAGCCTTGTGAACATATGTATTCATTTTTCTGAATAAGGCCTAGGAGTGGGATTGATGGGTAGAATAGTAAATGTATATTTAATTTTATAAAATATTCTCAAATAGTTTTCCAAAGTGGCTGTACAATTTTTCATTCCCACCAACAATGTATGAGAGTTACTTGGCTTTATGCTATCATACTTGTATTGGCAGTCCTTTTTAACTTTAGCCATTTTAAAGGGTGTGTGTATTACTTACCTCATTGGACTTTGCATATGCACTTTCCTGATTACTAGTAAAGATAAACTGTTTAATATGCTTATTGGCCATTTATATATCTTATTTTGTAAATATGTATTTAGTCTTTTGTCCATTTTTAAAAATTATATTGTTTATCTTTTTATTATTGAGTTTCAAGTGTTCTGTATAATTTGTGTACAATCCCTTTATGAGTTTCTCCCAGTCTGGCTTTCCTTTTTGTTTTCTTAACTGTGTTTTTTAAAGGGCATTAGTTCTTAATTTTTGATGAAGTCTGCTTTACCACTTTTTCTTTTAATAGTTTTAATACATATTTTTCCCCTAATTATGGAAATTATAGCACTGATTGAGTGACAGCGGAGTTGGTTCTTGAATGACTTATAAGAAAATGAGCATAGCCCTGGCCGAGTAGCTCAATTGGTTAGAGCATCGAACCAATATGCCAATGTTGTGGGTTCGATCCCCAGTCAGGGCACATACAAAAATGAACTAATGAATGCATAAATAAGTGGGCAACAAAGTGATGTTTCCTTCTCTCTCTCTCTCAAAATCAATCAATAAAAATATATGTTTTTAAGTGAGCATAAAATTTTGAGAGCTATAGATCAGGATAAAGTTGTAAAGGATGGAAATCAATGATAAAAGGAAGGATTTAAAGAGAAGCCAAGAAAAGAGCTGTCTATAAGAGAAGAGCTTGGGTGCCAGTGTATCAGGCATAATCAAACAGAAAAATAAGTGAAAACTGAAATCGATGGCAATGACAGTTTCTATATCCAAAAATGATAGTATCAGTAATCAAAACACTACAGTATGATTGGGAAGCAAAGATGGCTGTTTTCTGGCCTACTTTATTTTCTAGTATTAAATATATGTGTACTTTGCTTTTTAGCCGTGAAACTCAATTACCAATAGGTAAAAAGAGCACTTTCTATAGTTATTTTAGTTATAGATTGGCTCAAGTTAAAAGAATCAAGTTGGCTCTGGCCATGGACCTCAGTTGGTTGGACTGTCGTCCCTATGCCCAGAGGTTGCAGGTTCCATATCCTGTCAGGGCACATACAAGAATCAGCCAATGAATGCGTAAGTGGGCGGAGCAATTAATTGATATTTTTCTCTTTTTCTCTCTACTTTCCTCTATTAAATAAATAAATAAATAGATAGATAGATAGATAGATAAATAAATTTAAGGCTCATGTTTTCAAGGTCATCTTTGTAGGTATAATGAATAGGGGCTTTTAAAAATTTTAAAGGCCAAATAGGGTTATAGTATAGCTATTCTTGCTCCATCCTTCTCACCCATAGTTCCCACACTACAGAAGTAACCACTTACACTCATTTAACTGTGTTTAATGGTGTTTATTCTCACATTTGATATGACTTTTACCTAATTTTTATTTAATGAATTTTAAACATCAACATTCTGATATGAAAGATGTGGTTCATAAAGCTTCCTGCATTTATTTTTCTTCATATTTTCTCTGGAACTCCTTTAGGATATGTTGAAACTCTTGGATTCCTCCAAAAGTACATGAATTTTCCAATCATTACTTTTTTTTTAATCCTCACTTGAGGACTGTTTATTGATTTTATTTATTTATTTTGAGAAAGAGAAAGATGCATCAGTTGCCTCCCATAGGTGCCTTGATCTGGAATGAAACCACAATGTAGGTGTGTGCGCAAAACCTTTTGGGCTCCAACAAACTGAGCCACCTGGCCAGGGTGAGCATTACTCTTTTTGTTCATTTTTCCTCACCTTCCTTACATTCTTCTTCTTCTTTTTAATCTGGGAGATTTCCTGGAATTTTTTTTCAACTATTAATTTTTAAGTTCAGCAGCATATTATTTCCTAAAGAACTTATTTATAGAACTCTGTTAATATTTCATTGCTATATAATCTCTTTAGTTTTCTGTGATACTAATTATAGTATTGTATCATCTGAATGTGAGTGTTCTGTTTCTTGCCTTGTTTTTTCCTTTTGTTTTGATCTACCTTTCATGTTAGGTCTTTCATCAGTTTTTGGGATCTGTAGCTCTACATTAATATGAACACTAGGACCAGAAAGATTATTGTAATCTGTTTGCATGGGTAGCACTTGTGAAAAGGTAGGCTTCACTGTACAGCACTAAGACAGATATCTAGGTGTTTCCTTTATATGACTCCAAATGTCAGTACCTATAGGTGTTCTCAAGATCTCATTTTTTTCAGAAAAGAACCTTTCTGTCACATGACACTTGGTAACCATCAGGACTTTTGGAGTTTAGCAGTAGAAAGAGGTTGGGACCCTCTTCTATATATAAACATTTACTCACCCCCTTCTTTTCAGTATGCATGTCATTACTAAATTTGGAGACTTCATTATACTTTGGATAATAAATTCCTATTTCCTTCCAGATAGGAGGGTTGAACACATCAGCTGTTCTTTTTATAATCATTTTATTTAAGCCTCACTGTTCACTCTCACCCAATTTCTCCAGTTATAGAGCCCTTCTGTTGACAGCTGTATTACAAATTACCTTGCCTTTATTTATATATTATGTTTTAATCCTCACTTGAGGATATATTTATTTATTTTGAGAGAGAGACATCAATGTGAGAGAGAAACATTGATTGGTTGCCTCCCATATGTGCCCTCACTTGGGGATCACACCTGCAACCTAGGTATGTGCTCTGACCCAGCATGAACCTGCAGTTTCTTTTTTGGTGCGCGGGATACATTCCAACCAACTCAGCCACCCTGCCAGGACTAAATTACCTTACTTTTAGGTGTCATCCTCATCTGCTGGCTTTTTATTTAAGCCACTGAGTTCTGCAGTTAATTTACAGTCCTTTGTTTTCCTTTTAAAACTCTTAATACTTTTCAACCACTGATTTCGCCTCAACCTTTTAGTTTTTATGAGTATGTGTTTCCTCCCCTGCCCCCACTATCATTTTAATGGAGTAAAAGGAAGAAGTAGAAATAAATACAGTCATGTGCCACTTACCAGTGGGGATACATTCTGAGAAATGCTTCAGGTGATTTTATCATTGTATGGACATCATAGAGTGTACTTATACAAACCTAGATGGTATAGCTTTTTACACACCTAGGTTATATTATATAACCTATAGGACCACTGTCATATGCAGTCCATCATTGACCGCAGGGCATGGCTGTATCTTATTTAACCACACATCCTTTTTAGGCTCTCCCAGTCTTGTTTGCCCTGTCATCCTATCATCTGCCATATTAAGATGTTTTCTCTTATTTTACTAATTTATGAAGCATGTGAGATTATATTTAAAAACAGTTAAAACTACATGCACCTGTGAATGACATTTGTCTTTGAGCTTTTTTAAACTGGAGGGTAGGTTTGAAATAAAGTTTACTTATAATAGCATATTTAAAATTTTTATATTAATAATAGTGGAACAATTCACAAGTTTACTGATTTTGATGATAGCTGCTTTAATGGATGTTTACTACATGCCAGACACTAAATATTTTACATTTACTAACTCTTCAATGATGATTTTTTTTATACTCCCTTTTAGAAGATACCTGAGAAATTTATAAAGATACATCATGAAAGACATCTTGTAAAGTCTCATACTTCTCCATGAAAGCTAAGGAAAAGCTCAGAACACCTAGGAAATTAAAGTATTTCATCTGATTACAGACATTGATTCCTAAGACTACAACTATATGGATGGGACTCAATCTAAAAATCTGTAACATAATTTATACTTAAATATGATAGAAACTAAGAAAAACCATTAAGAATATGATGAGAATGCTATATTTCATTGTTTTAGTAATCACCTAATCTCAGGATAATAATGTGAAGATATTTCCATTGTAAATTCAACTTTATGAGATACCTGAGAATTGATATTAGAGAAAAGCCATGTGGATTTAGTGAAAGTGGAAAAGCTTTCATCTATGCGACACATCAAGTGATACTAAAGAAGTCCTGCTGGAGAAAATATCTGCATGTTAACAATGTTGGAGAGCCTTCAGATTGAATCAGATATCCTTCAGCATGATCAAATCCATACTAGAGAGAAAACTTATGAGTGTAATGAATGTGGAAAAACCTTTAGTCTGAAGCAAAACTTCATAGAGCGTAAGAAAACGCAAGAGAGATCACATGAATGTAATGAATGTGGTAAAGTATTCTCTCAAGTCTCATCTCTTAGTCTACATTTGAGAAGTCACACAAGAAAGAAACCATATAAATGTAGTAAATGTGAAAAGGCCTTTAGCCAGAAGGGGAACATCCTTTTTCATCAGAAACATCATACTGAAGAGAAACCTTATGAATGTGGGAGAGGTTCTATTCAGATGACAAATCTTACCAAGCACCAGAGAAGTCATACTGGAAACAAATTGTATGCATGTAAGGAATGTGGGAAAGCCTTCAATGGCAAGTCATATCTCACTGAGCATGAGAAAATTCATATGGGGAAGAAACCATTTGAATGTAATCAATGTGGAAGAGCCTTCAGCCAGAAGCAATACCTGATTAAACATCAAAATATTCATAGCGGAAAGAAACCATTTAAATGTAATGAGTGTGGAAAAGCCTTTAGCCAGAAGGAAAACCTCATTATCCATCAAAGAATACATACTGGAGAGAAACCTTATGAATGTAAAGGGTGTGGGAAAGCTTTCATTCAGAAGTCAAGCCTCATTAGACACCAGAGAAGTCATACAGGAGAGAAACCCTATGTATGTAAAGAATGTGGGAAAGCCTTCAGTGGCAAATCAAATCTCACTGAGCATGAGAAAATTCATATTGGAGAGAAACCCTATAAATGTAATGAATGTGGAACAATCTTTAGGCAGAAGCAATACCTCATTAAGCATCACAATATTCATACTGGAGAGAAACCCTATGAATGTAATAAATGTGGAAAAGCCTTCTCTCGAATTACATCACTTATTGTACATGTGAGAATTCATACAGGTGATAAACCTTATGAATGTAAAATATGTGGGAAAGCCTTTTGTCAAAGCTCATCTCTTACTGTGCATATGAGAAGCCATACAGGTGAGAAGCCCTATGGTTGTAATGAATGTGGGAAAGCCTTCTCTCAGTTCTCAACTCTTGCTCTGCATATGAGAATCCATACTGGAGAAAAGCCTTATCAATGTAGTCAGTGTGGGAAAGCTTTCAGCCAGAAGTCACATCACATTAGACACCAGAGAATTCATACTCATTAAAGCTCTATGAATGCCTTGAATTTAGGGAAACCTTTAACAGAATTCATACTTTATAGCATATTAGAAAATCCATCTTACAATGAAGTAACATGAATGTGGAAAATCCTTCAGCAACTCAAACTTAAAATCCTGAGATTTTAAATAAAAGCATAGTGTTATGAAAACTTACACTTCTAGAGTCCCCACAAGAAGCATTTTTAATGCTGTACCTTTTAGGAGCATTCTCATTGACGGAAGGCTCCAGTCATGGACACTAATCAACTGATGCACTGAGACAAAAATATAAGCGGTATAAAGATTTATATTAAGAGAGAAATTTGTTATTCATGTTATACGTTTTGCTATATGCATAATCATCGATTATTTGCTCTTGATCCAGTCATTAAAAAACAGATTGTATCCTGAAACATATGCATGCTTTTATGAGGAATTTGTAATTGACAGATGTGGTATCACAAGTTGGTAGGGAAATCATGCATGAGTCAAAAATGGTCTCAGGGTGATTGACTCTTCATATGGAAAATTATTAGATATGTGCTGTCATCATACATTAAAATATTTATTATGAAATGCAATAATATTGAAGACTAGGATGCAAAACAGTAATTTAAGAATTTTATAGGAGAATGTTTTTAAATCCTTGGAGTAGGAAAGAACTAAAATTGATTCCAGAATACTCCCTTTAAGTATATTTACACATACCCAAGAAACTGATACATGTAACCAGGGAATCATATGTTCACTGCAGCATGAATTATATTAGCAAAATAGTGGAAATAAATGTCTGTCTCTTGTGAAATGGTTGAATAAAATGTTATAGTCACACACTAGAATATTCTCTAGTGGTTAAATACATAGCTATTAACGAGGAAAAATCTGAAGAATCCTGTAGAGTGAAGAAAAATGAAAGTGATGAATATATTATAATGATACCAGTGTGAATTTGAATTAAATCACCACTAACCAACACCAGTATTAAGCACTGGTTATAGATGAACATTTTAATGTAAAACTATGAAGAATGGTCGGAAGGATACACACTCAGTTTCCAAAAGTTGTTTCCTTTAGAAAGAAGGGAGGGGAAGAGAAATGGGTCAAGTATAGTAGTTAAAGAATACTTCAGTTTTGTATCTAAATATCTATTAAAAAGAAAATTTTCAGTTTAACCTAACAAAATGTTAATTCTAGGTTATGGCAGTACATGTGCTAATTTATTTCTGTGCTATTTTCTTTAAACTTCTGAAAATTAAAAAAGATAGGAACAGGAATAGGGAAGCTGTACATGAAGTACATATTTAAATGGACTCACATTCTCAGTCAGATGCTAATATTTTATTAAATTTTTTCTAAAATTATATATTTAAAATATGAAATAATTAAATTGTGATGGTAGCTTAAAAGAACCAACTTAAATTTACTCTCACATATCACATCTGTATGTGGTTTCTGTTCAGAAGTTACAGCAGGATTTTGCAACAGATTGGTTATATCACATACATTTAAGGATCATATTTAATAATACACCAACATTTCATTTTCAGTGAAACATCAGAAATTGTAATACCACATATAACCAGTATTGGCAATGGAGATTAGACCTTAAAATGAGGAAACCATGTTACTCTTAAAATTTTTAATATGGCACTGAGTAAAACACCCACTCTTGCATTTCAGCCTCAATTTTAACCTCAGACTAATTTTTTCTCTTGTCTGCCAGACATAATCAACGTCGCCTCTACCTCATTTGTTTTCTTGGGGAAAGGGGCACTGAAAAGAGACATGGACCTGAACAGTATTTTATTGGAGCAAATCTTTTTATTTTTTATTTTTGAAAGGGGTACTTGATCTCTTTGCACAACAACCTAATATGTAGAAAGCTGTTAGTCCTAGGACTTTGTAAATAGTGATAAAAATGACAACATTTAAGCCTTATGTTGACTTCACATATATCAATTTCTTTTAAACTCAAAATACTAATATAACTAAGCAATGCACTGCTTGTTATTAGCATTTTTGAAGGTTAGTCTTGTGATAAGATTATAAATACAAGTGGTTCATTTTCTGAGGTAGTGTACACAAATAACATATACATATATTGACATGAATCTAAGTTCTCTTCTATTTCATTATTCAGGAAACATTCTCTCTTAATCCTTAAATGTTCTGTCCTTATGCTTGTTACCTTTGAAGTCACCAGAAGAACTAGGAACTCCTAAGTCAGGCCAAACTAAGAAGACTACCTTTTGCTGCCTAAGAGTGGCCAGTGCCGAGACCCAGCAATAAGAATAATTATAATCAGATAAAAGTAAGATGAGCAGTTGCTGCACAGTATCTGTGATGTTATGTGCTGTAAATTCATTCAGCCATCTCCCTATTGATTCATCTTGTTGCTAGATATTGCCACCACAAACAACATTACAGTAAACACCCTTGTAATTGGTCCTTACATTTTAGGTATTTTGATTGCTGGTGAATAGATTATAGAAAAGAGATTGCTAGACATATCAAAGGATATGTGCTATTTTTAAATTTTAATAGGTACTGTCAATTTTAAAGAGATTGTACATATATGCAATGGAAGACTACTTAATCATAAGACGAAATACTGCCATTTGTGACATGGATGATCTAGAGAATATCTGCTAAGTGAAATAAGTCAGAAAGTCAATAACCATGATTTCACTTATATATAGGATATAAAACTGAAAGTAACAAATGAACAAACAAGACAGACAACTATGGTGGTTACCAGAGGGAAGGAGCACACAGGGGTGAGTAGTTAAGGGAAAAGGGAGTCAAAGATATGGTGACTGAAGATTTGACTTTGGGTGGTGGATGCACAATGCAATATACAGACCATTAACAAAGAATTGTACACTTGAAACAATTTTATAACCAATGTCATTCCAATAAATTTAATTTAAAAAGACATTTAGGAATAGATGGTATTAAACTACTCAAATTCATGCTTGTCTGATGAACATAAACCTCTCCTACTCCTAATTTGCTTCTTCGTAAATTCTGATAGTTAACCCATTTCCCCTATATTTTTTATCTTTTTGTCAATTTTGAAGACCTCTTCATATATTAAATATTAGGAATTTGTCTAATTTTTAAGAAAATGACTTTTCCCATTAAAATATTTAAAAATTTTATGTAACCAAATATGCATTATTTTTTTAAGCTTATGAATTAGGAATATATTTTTAACCTCTAGATTACTTCTTAGGTTGCCTTGCAAACTCTTTATTGGTTTTTCAATATGTAAATATTTAATTCATGTAGAATTTAATTTTTAATGTCATATAAAATGAGGTTCATTGTTATTTTCTTCCAGATGGGTTTCCACTGTACAAGCACAATTCATTAAAATAATTTATATGTTCGACAGCCAGTCACACAGCTCTGACATTAGCAGCAATCACAGATGTGACTGGCAATCAAACAGAATAGGCATTAACCCTGAATTAGTTTAATTGGCAGGTTTGTCCTGACAAGGAAACACTTTCACAATATGTTTGTTACAGTTCTGCAAGCACAGCTTCTAGGACCTCAGCACTGGGAAACATTAACATTCTCATTACAGGACATTTCATGATAATCCACCAGTGCCTATGCATGGTGTGCCACCATCACATGGGGCACACTCAGTTGGAAGACTGATATCTACTTAGGCACAGGGAAGCCACTCCACTACCTTGGTTTCCCCAAGGCTTAGTCACATAGGCTGTCAATGTACATGTGCCAATTCTCAGCTCTCCCCATCCAGATAAAGGCTGCAAAAGAGAGATTTAGAATGTAATTTTCTTCAAGGAAGCTGTGGTAGAAAGGTAAATGTAAGGTCATCTTTCCAGACATGGGTCAGTGGGAAAAAAACCTTTTAAAATTTAATCTTAGAGGCTGAGGAGGGGCGTGTGTGTGTAGGGGGAGAAACATCAAATTGTTGTTCCACCCATCTTTGCACTCATTGGTTGACTCCTGCATGTGCACTGACCCAGGATCGAACCCACATCCCTGACTTATAGGGGTGATCTAACCAACTAGTTACCTGGCCAGGGGCCAGGTCAAAAGACCTGTTCTTAAATCTTTATGGGTAGCATCCTCTTCCTATTGAACTGAAACTTTGCTATGTAAATCATTTACCCATATGATCTTTTCCTCATTCAACTGAAAAGTACCTTGTATTTTCATTTATACCAAGACATTTCTATCATTATCTTGTTTCACTAATCTGTTGTTCTGTTCCTATACTAATACCACATTAGTTTAATGTTAGCCTTATTGCAGGATTTTGATACTGCATAGTAAGAGTAAGCCCCCCTTGTTCTCTTTAATTCTTACACTAAGTTAATTTTATTTCTACATAAATGAAGATAGTTTTCTCATCACAAAAACCCTTGGGTACTGTAATTTGTAGTGCATTAATTTATAAATTTATTTTGGGAGAAGCAACATTTATGATATTGTCATTCTGCCCCCAAACATAGTATGCCTTTGCATTTATTCAAATTGTGATACACGTCCTTCAGCATAAAGACTCTCAACAAAACAATTTGAAGCCCATCTCTGCTCATTACCATATTAAAGAAAGGTTTAATATTTGAGTGAAAAAGAGAAATCCCTATTCGTCGTCGTCGTCGGCAGCCGTCCGTCTTGAGAGACGATGGTGTAGCTTCTTAAAGAGTCTATCTGCACCGCCGAGAATGGCTGTGCAGTCACTCCCGACTCGGGAGTGACACGGTATCTGTCTCCTCCCGTGTTGAATCGACATCTTGCGATGACGCTGGAGTGTCCTCTCCAGTGAAGCTGAAGCTACAGAGCCTGGGCAGGGTGATATGGAGGGTCTGCTGTTGCCCATGCAGCAGACCCCCCCTCTCTTCGCAGCTGAAGGATCCAAGGGAAAGACGGAGTCAATACAGCTTGGCTTCAGGTGCGCCGCAGGAGTTGCCGGTGTTGACTACAACGTCAAACCGCCTTAGGGACTCCGTCTCCGGATTTTCTGTCGGGGTTTACTCCCTTAGCCTTTCCCTTAGCCTTTACTCCCTCCGCAAGGCAGCGGAGGTTTTTTGGAGTCAGAGTTTTCCTTCTCTGATGTGCCCTGACTGGAAGATCGAACCAGCGACACTTAGCTCGCAGGCCGACGCTCAATCCACTGAGCCAAACCAGCCAGGGAATCATCGGGATAATTGCAATAATATATTTATTTATTTATTTATTTATTTATTTATTTATTTATTTTACATCCCCTGTCTTACTTCTGTCACAATATTGGGTACACAGTAGATGTTTAACATGAGTGCACTAAATAAAATAGGATATGCCCTGGCTGGTGTGGTTCAGTGGGTTGAATGCTGACCTGGGAACCAAAATGTCACCCGTTTGATTCCCAGTCAGGGCGCATGCCTGGGTTGCGGGGGTTCCCCACTGGAGGGTGTATGAGAGGCTACTGATTGATGTTTCTCTTGCACATCGATGTTTCCCTCTTTTTCTCCCTCCCTTACCCTCTCTTTAAAAAAATAAATAAAATCTTAGCCTTGGCTGGTGTGCCTCAGTGAATTGAGTGTTGACCTATGAACTGAAATCCCTATTATGGACTGAATATTGCCATCTCCCAGAGTTCATATGTTGAAGCCCTAACCCTCAGTGTGATGGTATTTGGAGGTGTGGCCGTAGGAAGGTAATTACGTTTAAATTAGGTTAAGAGGGTAGGACACTCATGATGGGAATAATACTCTTATAAGAGAGAGACAAAAAGACATCTCTTCATGTGTATGCACCAAGGAAAGGCCATGTGAGCAAAATGAGAAGACAGCTGTCTACAAGCCGGGAAGTGGACCTTCACCAGGAACCAAATCTGCCAGTACTTTGACCTTGGGACTTTGCAGCTTCCAGAACTCTAAGAAATAAATGTCTGTTGTTCAAGCCTTCTAGTCTATGGTATTTTGTTATAATAGAACAAGTTAAGACAATCCATTTCTTGCTTAATTCTACCCTAATCAGCTTCATATGAGGTAAGCGGATGCTTACTATGTGCTCCTAATACATGGTAAATAAGACAAAGATACTTTTCATTAGGAGAGTGCAATCCCAATTTTATTAACAAGCTCTGTAATGTGGGGAAATTTATAAAATTTCCTAAGCCTCAATTTCTTCAGTTTAAAATATGAACTGTTGAAACAGGAAATGTTACGTGTCAAATATAATTCCTGGAATGATATCACCAAATGTTGAGCTAAAAAGCTCCAATTTATTGTTTCCCCACAAAATGAAAAAACAAGTTTTCTGAACTAACTTTTTACTACCCCTGAAAATCAGTCAAAGGTTTATAGGAACAAGCAAATGCCCAATCAAGAAAAAGCCATCTTCAAATACTAATAAAGTTTTGTGTCATTTTCACTCTTGCCTCCTACTCCCCAGTATGGCAGTGATCTTGGTATTGAGCAGGCAGCAACACAGTTCTGCTTCAAACTAGAGGGAGCAAAGCAGGCCATGCTTACAAATTATTTGTACATCTTTTCTAACCTTTCTTGAGGATACATGAAGGACTGATATAAGGCACTCATCTGTTCTGCATGCATCAGCATGCAGGAGGGAAAGTGAGCAGGCACTACTCATAAAAGTTACAGGTGGACTACAAACTCATAGATAACTGGCTCAAGAGATAATTGGTGGAGACACAATAGATAATCTCTGATCAGGAGGAAAATGTAGGGTAATTTAGTTTGTAACTCCACTTTTCTATAAAATTTACAAGACAGTCATAAAAATAATTATCTTTGTTATTGGACACACTGTAAAATAATGCAACATTTTGATATTAGTAACAAAGAGAATTAGTAAATTTTTTAATGTGATTGTAGGTAAATTGGTATTCAGATTGTTAAAAAATTAGGATGTTATATGCAATCCCCCTGGTACCTATAAAGGTATATCCATAGGACATACACTAAATAAAATTGGAAGCAAATGTTACAAATATAACTAAACACAGATCAGGGCAATAATGGAAAAAATGAGAGGGGAATGCTGTGTAGACATACGGAAAACACAGCAAAATAGCAATTCTTCCTTTCCAGTAATTAAATGTATATTGATTCAACTCTTCAATCAAAATGCAGAGATGGCCAGAATGGATTTTTAAAAATGATTTAACTATACACTGTGTACAAGACACTTCAAAGCCCTGGCTGGTGTGGCTCAGTGGACTAAGTGCCGGCCTGCAAACCATAGAGTTGCCAGTTCCATTCCCAGTCAGGGCGAATGCCTGGGCTGCAGGCCAGGTCCCTAGTTGGGGGCACATGAAAGGCAAGCACACATTGATGTTTCTCTTCCTCTTTCTCCCTCTCTTCCCCTTTCTCTAAAAATAAATAAATAAAATCTTTAAAAAAAAAAAAAAGATACTTTAAAGACACACACAGGTTGAAGGTTAAAGGATGGAAAAAGTCCATGCAAATAGTAACTAAAAGGGAGCTGAAGTAGCTATACTAATATCAGAAAAGTGACATTGAGTAAAAAACTTACAAGAGAAAATGGTATATCAACCAAGAAATATAGGAATTAAAAACAAATGCACCAGACATCAGAGCCTAAAGATTTTTGAAGTAATCTGATAGGACTGTAAGGAGCAATAGTTCTACAATAGTTGGATATTTCAATAGTCAAAATCCACATAATGACGTTTTGGTCAGCAATGGACCACATATATGACAGTCGTCCATAAGATTATAATGGGGCTGAACATTTTCTAACACCTAGTAACACTGTCGTCATAATGTTGGAGTGGAGTGCATAGCTGAAGAAGAGGCAAGTGAAAATAAAACTGCAAGAAAAGGAGAACCTGAAGAAAATGAACAGTAAAGGGTTTGGCAGGTTTTTGCAGACCTCAGTAAGCTTCGTAAAATGTTTGAAAACATGGACCCCAACACCAAAAAGTATTCTTTAATAGAAAGGGATGTTCATGGCCCATTATCTGCTTAACAGCAAATCTATGATTTAAAAAAAGAAAAAGGAAACTACCATAGACATATTTTTGGAAAAAGTGACACATCAAGAAGAGCCTCAGGCAGGTACCTCATGAGGGATTCCAGGAGAAGGCATTGTTATCATAGTGTTACCTAACAGCAATTGGGGTCCCACTACCCCTTACACCCTAGACAAAATTCTAGAGGCAAAGGTTTGGTGATAAAGGCAAGGAATCTTTATTCAAAACAGTTCTTAAGCCTATCAAGTCACAGCTTTAGTTACTTAAACCTATCAATTAAGGGTAAACTCTTTTAACACCTGAGTTCTCCTAGTTTTTCCTGTTAGTTTCTAGAGGGCTTACAAACTAAAACAACATAATACACAAAAGCTATGCGATTACAGAAGACTGGCAGGCTTCTGCCTCAGAGCCTGTCCCCTCTAGAACACCCAAAGAATAAACCTGACATTCTGTGCCAGGCCAGCCCAATCCTAGGCCGTGTCTGGAGTTTCCTCCCATACAAAATAAATGTCCATTGGAAAATACAGGCAGCTGCAGCACAATCATCCAGGCATTCACGAGGATGAAGAAGAGCCTGAGAGCCACAGAGAGCCAGCCCAGGAGTCAGAAAAGCTCCTGAGCCAAAGAGCCAGCCCTCTTTTTATTTCCATTGGCTCTAGAGGCATTCAGCTTCTCAGTCAATCCTGTCCAAGACTACTTCCCATTGCCTCAGCAAACTCCTCCTACAGCCCCTCCTATTTCTCCCCAATGATCCTAATCATATCTCTCTATATCATTAGAACATGACAATTTCATGCAGATAATTGCCCCTGAAGATCTTTCAATGGGACAAGATGTGCAGATGGAAGACAGTGATATTGATGATCCTGACCTTGTGTAGGCCTAGGCTAATGTGTGTATTTGTGTCTTTATTTCTAACAAAAAAGTTTAAAAAGTTAAACATTTTATGTCAGGGTCCCCCTGGGAAAGTATCAAGACTTGGAGCCCCATGCAAGGCAGGCGAAGAAAATGAGCCCTTAAGACTTGACTGGAAAACTGGGAAAGGTGGGTGCATATGTGCCTCAATGCTATAGCCAGTGGGCCCTGGTGGGAATCAGGTCATGAGAAAATGCTTTATGTCCTTTGAAGCTTGCCTTGTTCTTTTACCTTGTATGATCGCTTTATTATACCAGCAGCAGGGGTTTAACTCAAAATGAACCCACCCTCCCTATTTAACAGCCACCTGAAGTCTTTGTGTCCAACACACCCTGACCTGAGGGGAATCTCAATATTCCTTCAATTGTTATCCCTGAACATTATCTCTTCTCTGTAATCAGCACTGTTTAACATTGACTGTTGAGCTTTACATGCATGCAATATGCCCTTAAGCTTACTGCACTCAATAAAAGACCTTGAAGGAAGGCAATCGAGGCATTTGTCTCTCAGACATTTGCCGGCCATCTCTTCCCCAGCACAAGATGCCTGGGAAGTCTTCGTTTCATCCGTGACACCAGGGGATCTCTGTGGGTCAGGGGTCCCCAACAATTTTAAATTAAAAAAGAAAAAAAGCTTATATAGTAAGGGTGTAAAGAAAAAAATACTGTTGTATAGCTGTACAATGTACTATTAAAGTTTGTAAAGTAAAAACGTTACATTAAGCTAATGTTCATGTGTTAAAACGTAAATAAATTTAGTATAGCCTAAGTATGCAATGTTTATAAGGTACAGTTGTGTATAATGCCCTAGGCCCTTACATTAAGTCAGCACTAATAATTCAACTCACCCAGAGCAACTTCCTGTCCTATAAGCTCCATTCTTGGTACGTGCTCTATTCAGGTGTACCATTTTTTAACTTTTATGCTGTTTTTACTGTACTTTTTCTATGTTTAGATACACAAATACCACTGTGTTACAAGTGCCTACAGTATGCTGTACAGTTTTGTAGCCTAGGAGATATAGCTGTATATTACATATCCTAGGTGTATAGTAGGCTATATCATCCAGGTTTGTGTAATTACACGCATACGTCAGAGATACTGTGGGTTCATTTTCAGACCACCACAATGAAGCAAATATTACAATAAACTGAGTCACATGATTCTTCTTGGTTTCCCAGTGCAAGTTATATTTGTACTATAGTCTACTGTGTATAAAAGCATTATGTCTAAAAAATGTATATACCATAATTTAAAATACTTTATTCCTAAAAATACTAACCATCATCTGAGCCTATTGGAAAAATGACACCAATCGACTTGCTCAACATAGGGTTGCTACAAACCTTTAATCTGTAAAAAACACAGTATCTGTGAAGTGCAATAAAGTGAGGTATGCCTGTATACTTTATGATGGTGACATAATGACGAAATTACCTAACTGCACTTCTCAGAACATATCCTCATCACTAAGTGGTGTGAGACTGTACTCTGTTCTCAGTGATGGATAGAACAACAGTTAAATCAATAAAGATATAAAAGACTTAAAAATAGTATAAACCATTTAGACCAAACAGATAGAAAACACTGCACCTAGCAACAGCAGAATAAAAAATTTTCCCATGGAACTTTTAGCAGAATAGATAATATCAGGCCACAAAACAAATCTTGATAAGTTTTAAAAGGCTGAATAATACAAAATATAATTTCAAATCGTATGTAATTGAATGAAACTAGATATCAATAACAGCAGAAAAAGTGGAAAATTCCAAGTAGAAGTTAAACATCACACTCTTACACAAGGGTCAAAGAAGAAATCACAAGGAACAGTTTAAAAATACTTTGAAACAAGTGAAAATGAATTCTGATCATGTCAAAACTTATGGGATGCAGCAAAAACAGTGCTAAGAAGAAAGTTTAAAGTTTAAACACATAAAACTTGAATCACCAAATTTACAGCCTAAGGAACTAGAAAACCAGGAGGAAATTAAACCCTAAAGTAGCAAAGGGAAGAAAATAAAGACTGGAACAGAGATAAATAAAACATTAGAAAAACAATTTGATCAATAAAACCAGAAGTTATTTGGGGGGAGGGAACATTTGAGTAAGAAAAACAGACTCAAATTAGTAAAACTAAAAATCAAAGTGGGGACATTACTACCAATTTTACAGGCATAAAAAGGATTATTAGAGAATACTGTGAACAATTGTACACCAACAAATGGATAACCTACCTATATGAAATAGATAAATCCTAAGAAACACACAACTTACCAAAACTGAATCATGAAGAAATAGAAAATCTTGAGTAGACCCTATGACTAGCAAGAAAATTGAAGCAGTGATCAAACCTCCCAACAAAGAAATGCCTGGACCAGATGGCTTCACTGCTCGATTAAACATCTAAAGCACCAACATCCATTCTTCTCAAATTCCTCTAAAACAGCGGTTCTCAACCTGTGGGTCGCGACCCCTTTGGGGGTCGAACAACCCTTTCACAAGGGTCGCCTAAGACCATCGGAAAACACATATATAATTACATATTGTTTTTGTGATTAATCACTATGCTTTAGTTATGGCTGGGGGTCACCACATGAGGAACTGTATTAAAGGGTCGTGGCATTAGGAAGGTTGAGACCCACTGCTCTAAAACATTAAAGAGAAGTGAACTTACCCTAATTTATTTTACAAGGTCAGCATTACTCTGATACCAAAGCAAGACAAAACACTAGTATTACATCCTCTCTCTTATTTTTTCAGAAAGCCTATCAAATTGTCCCTTATAACCTTTCTTGAAAAGTCCATCTTTCCCAATTGATGTGAAATGCCTCATTCACCATACGCTAAAATTCTTTATTTGGTTGTTTTCGGATTCTCTCGTATTCCACTGGTCTGTCCAGTCAGATGAGTCCCAAATTTCAATTTTTTAAGTCTTACCAGTTTACTATCTGGTAAGACTAGCCCCAACCGCCCCATACTGCTTTTTACTCCAAATATACTGCCTATTCTTACCTTTATTGTTTCTGCTGGAACTTTAGAAAAATCCCTATTTAAAAAAAAATATTTTTAAATGGGATATTAAATTCATAAAATTTAAAATGTTTATGGTAAGGATTTTTATTCAAGCATATAGTATAATTTTCATTTACTAAGGTTTTTTTGTGCTTTTCAGTAGTTTCAAATTTTCATTAATTAATTTATTGCTAAAATTATTCTTAAGCATTTAATACTATTTCAGGTTTTGTTTGTATATATAGTTTATTTACACGAATTTTATACCCACTATCTTACTTTCTCCCTTTATTTAAAATTACATTGGCCCTGGCTGGGTAGTTCAGTTGGTTAGTGTCCATGGGATAGGCCCAGGTTGCGGGTTCACCTCCTACCAGACTACACATAGGAATCAACCAATAAATGAATAAATAAGTGGAACGCTAAATCAATGTTTCCCTCTCAAATCAATTTTAGAAGTTACATTAAAAGAAACTGCAGTAAAATATTTGGAGAAAGCATCTTTGCAGTTAGAAAATTTTTTTTTTATACCTGACACAATTCTTCTGGCCTGGAGGTAACCAGAGAGAGTTAGTAAATCAGTTGATCTGAAGAGTGCCCTTGGGTAACTTCAAACTTACATCCCTTGATCTCTGTGAGCTATGTCACTTGTATATTTGCCATGGTAGACACTACTCTTCAAACTTTGAAGTTATTTTTTAGTCCAGGACTTCACAAATCAGCTCCCGTAAACCTTAGACTAACATCCCTTAGACCTACACCATTCTCCCAGGACTCAAAGAGAACCCATACGATTGAACGTTTCTAATCTCCAGGGTCTGAGCTCTAAGCAAGAGCAAGCACCCATTTTAAAGTCTTTTTTATTTGGCTTTATTTTAAAAGAAAACAACACTTTATTTCTATTCCATAGAAGGTGCTTCTGGTTTTTTATAAAAGTCGTTTTAAATGATATTTATTAGCTCAATTATGTAACCTTTCTCCCATCAAACTTCAAAAACAAACAAAAACAAAAGAATACTCCATGAAGAGCTATCCTTGTTATTGTTTTTACCGAGGAGGCTCAAAGATTACTCTTCAAAATACAATCCCAGTGATATACAGAAATACTCATTTAAACTTTCAATCACACACACACCCATACACAAAATCCTGAATAGTTTCTCCCTCTCTACATGACCCCCAACACCCTATTACACACACCCAGGCTCTGAATTCCTCTTTTCTTGCAAAGCCTGACTCACAGTCGCCTTATCCGTAGGCCGGGACATTCACACAAGTGAGTAGCTTAGCGTACCAACACCTTTCACAATCTCGGAAACCCTTCCCCTTTCGTCTGCCCCATCCGGTTTCAAGTTTAGCCATTGCTCCCCACCAGCCTTCCCAATCCTTTTGCAGGTCCCCAGTCTCCTCGCTTTCGGCTTCCCGGACCGGCTCTGGGACTCAGAAGCTTAGGTCTCACAACTCTTCTGCACCGAAGAACCCCAAGCCAAAGTCACGCCGGAACAACGGCCCACACTGCCACTCGGAAAGCTGTGTACTCCGTGGTTGCAGTGACACTCCCAGAAATCTCCGGGATGTAGATAGGCGGAGGCTGTGAAGAATCAAAATGGTGCCTGCACCGCGTTCACTGCCCCAGCTACGTTTCCCTGAGGGGTGGGCGGTGCGTATTATCTTCTCTGGCAAACCAGCCCTTCTCTTCTTGAGCCTGTCCAACTGCTGTGGGTGGAATGGAGGTTAAGGGAACCACGTCCATTTTAGGCGCGTGGGAATAGCCTTTTTCAAAAGCACGGCCCGAGGCTGAGCCGGGCTCCATGAGGCCTCTGGCGCGCAGCTGGATGAAAAAGAGCAACCGTTTTCGGTTGGCCTCAGTTAAGCTCTGACAGGAATCTTTACGACAAGAGCCATCTTACCCACTTCCGGTACGTCTCTGACTGCATTTCCCAGAGGACTCCTCGGCATAACGTGATTCTCGCGTGAGTTCAGCCCAAAGTCACGCGCTGCCGGGACCCTTAGGTTTACACCTGCAGCTGTTGCAGTGCTGTGGAGGAGGCTTCCGCTGCTGCTTCGGAAGCTCTGAAGGCCTGAAGAGAGGACGAGGTGGAGGTGGGGGTGAGGGTGGGGGCAGGGTGGGGCGGGGCCGGAGACTGAGTCGGAGCTGAAGCCACAGCCTCGGCTTTGGACAGGGGAGCTCAGATTCAAACAGTGGTTATGTCTGTGTGGTTGCATGTGCTGACTGACCGTGTGGTTGTGACTTCCTGCACCAATAATCACCGTGTGCAGCGCAGTCTGGGACTGCCGCTGTGACTGGGCAGTACCCGGTTTGGGGCGGGGGGATCGGGCACGTGCAGCTTTGGAAGGGGGTGTGGGGAGCTTCTGACTCGGTGGATGTGGTAGCGTTGGACCCCGTAGGGATGTGATTGTGTGAACGTGTGCTGTAGTGCAGGTGGGGGACCTGTGAACACTGGTATGCGATGCCTGTGACCTTATGCGGCCCTGGGTATGCGGCCCTGTTGCTTTGACAGTGGCTTACCTCTAGCTTTATGTTCCCGTAGTGGTTCTGTGATTTTTGTGACTGGATAAATGTATGAGGGTTTTTTTCACTTATGTATACTTCTTTAACATTATGCTGTAGTTTTCCCTGTTTTTTAAACTATATGAATGCTGTCCTTTATCTTTTGTTTTTGCTTATTTGTGCAACTGTTTTTGAGAATTTTCCATATTAACTCTAATAGTGGTTCATTTTTCTTTGCTATGTTGTATTCATCCTTTGATCTGCTATTACTTATCCTTTCTAATAATGATGGACATTTGAGTTATTTCTAGTTTGTTTTACTTTATAACAATGCTGCCATAAGCATCCTTTTACATAATTACATGTGCATGAGTATCTATCTACCAATGGAATTGCTGGGTCTTCCACTTTACTAAATAATACCAAAATATTTACCACAGTGGGTGCACAAACTTATACTTGCACAACAGTGTTTGAAACATTTTATTGTTCTATAGCTCTAGCAAAACATGGTTCTGATAGTTTTTAAAACATTTTTATGAGATATAGCATATACTCGTATTCAGTAAAGTGCACAAAATTTAAGTATACAGCTGTATAACAATTTCTTAGATCAATATAAAAGACTTTGCCCATACTCCCAAAAGTTTCCCTCATACCCCTTTCTAATTATTTCTTTCCCAGAATCACTAATCAGAAACCTGTCTCCATTAGTTAGTTTTACTCATTCTTAAATTTAATTTATAAATGAAATTATATAATGTGTATTTTTTATGCCTGGCTTCTTTTGTTCCACATTATGTCTGAGAGTCATCCATGCTGTTGTGTATAATTGTACTTAGTGCTCATTACATTTGGGGATATGTTGCAATTTAGTAATTGATTGCATTGTTGATGGACATTTGATAGTTTCCAGTTTTTGGTTATTAGAAATTAACTGGTGGTGGATGCCATGTTTCTCTTATGTTGAATTACTATTTCCCCTTTTTAATTAGTATCTTGTGGGGGTATGCTTTAAGACTGTAAAAATAATATTTTTCATCATACTTTCACCCCTTAAATTTATTGGTAATTCCTGTATGAAATAATGATTACTCTGATGTTTGCCAAGTGGTGATTTTCTCTTTCTGTCATTCCTTCTACATTTATTAATTTGAATTCTACTGTAAGGAAGAATTGTTCATTATTCTCATGTATTTATTCGATTATTTATGAACTCATGGACATTTATTTTATTCTGAGGTTTAATTCATTGTTATTATTGTAACAAATTGTACCAGATTTGGCCATTAGGAACCTTTTCAAGTTGACTTCTGTGTCCTTTCAACATGCCATCATTTTTAAAGTATGTTTTATTGATTATGCCATTACAGTTGTCCCACTTTTTCCCCCTATCCCCCCCTCTGCCTGGTATATCCTTTCCCTCCAGCAATCCTTCCCCTTAGTTAATGTCCATGAGTTGCACATGTAAGTTCTTTGACTTCTCCATTTCCTAGACTATTCTTAACATCCCCCTGTCTATTTTGTACCTACCAAGTATGCTTCTTGATCCCTGGACCTTTGCTCTCATTCTCCCCCTGTCAGCTGATAACTCTCCATATGATCTCCGTATCTATGATTCTGTTCCTGTTCTCATTTGCTTAGTTTGTTTTTGTTTCTGTTTTTTAGATTCAGTTGTTGATAGTTGTGAGTTTGTTATTTTAATGTTCATAGTTTTGATCTTTTTGTTAAATGAGTCCCTTTAATATTTTATGTAATGGCTTGGTGATGATGGATTCCTTTAGTTTTACCTTGTCTGGGATGCACTTTATCTGCCTTTCCATTCTAAATGATAGCTTTGCTGGATAGAGTAATCTTGGTTGTAGGTCCTTCCTTGCTTTTCATCACTTTGAATACTTCTTGCCAGTCCCTTCTTGCCTGCAGAGTTTCTTTTGAGAAATCAGCTGAGTGTCTTATGGGAACTCCTTTGTAGGTAATTCTCTGCTTTTCTCTTGCTGCTTTAAAGATTCTCTCTTTATCATTAGCCTTTAGCATTTTAATTATGATATGTCTTGGTGCGATCTTCTTTGGGTCTAGCTTGTTTGGTACTCTCTGTGCTTTCTGCACTTATAGGTCTGTTTCCTTTGCCAAATTTGGGAAGTTTGCCTTCATTGTTTTTTCACATAAGCTTTCAATTTCTTGCTCTTCCTCTTCTCCTTCTGGCACCCCTATGATTGGATGCTGGCACTTTTAGAGATGTCCCAGAGTCTTCTTATACCATCCTTGTTGTCTGAATTCTTGTTTCTTCATTCCGTTCTGGTTGACTGTTTATTTCTTCCTTATGTTCCAAATCATTGATTTGAACCCTGGCTTCCTTCCCTTTCCTGTTGGTTCCCTGTGGATTTTTCTTTATTTCACTTAGTGTAATTTTCATTTCTTCCCTTATCTTTTTGCTGTTCTCAATGAGTTCTCTGAGCATACTGATCAGTGTTTTGAACTCTGTGTCTGATAGGTTGGCTATCTCTGTTTCGTTTAGTCTTTGTCTGGGATTTTGTTCTGTTCTTTCATTTGGGCTATATATATTTTGTTTCCTCAATTTGGTAGACTCCCTGTCTTTATTTCTGTGTTAGGTAGAGCTGCTTTGACTCCCTGTCTTAGTACCTCTGTTAAGTTGTATGGGGCAGAGCCTTAGGTATTTGCCAGGGCCAGGCAACCTGCTTCACCACTTTTTGGCTCTGTGAGGTGGGGAGGGTTTGGAGAAGGGCCAGTGCCACTGCCTGGCTTCTGGAGGTTTGCCTGGTACTTGCCACATTTCTAGTCACTTCACCCACTTCCCGTATCTGGCTGGAGGCCTTCTGGCCATTGCCCTGGTGACAGTTTCCATAATAGATGGGTTTGTGTATGTTCTAAATCCATGTGGACCCTTTAAGCAGACTCTTCTGAGAGACCACTGTTTCTTCCGCTGCTCCAACCCTCATTGGTTTTTACAGTGAAAAGCTGTGAGGCTTTATCTTCCCTGTACTGGAACCCTGGGTTGCTTGGTCTGGCCTGGGGCTAGGATCCCTCGCTCCGAAGGTACCTCTCCCGATCTTATCCACCACATGTGGGTATGGGACTGCCCATTCTGCCTGCTGTTCTGCACCACACCGCATCCTCTCTGACCGACTCTGCGTATACCCCCTCCCCCACCAGTCTGGGTGAATTTGGCTTCTTTAAATCCTTGGTTGTTGGACTTACATATAGTACGATTTTCTGGCAGTTCTGGGTGTTTTTTGTTTTGAGGTTAGTTGTAATTCTTGTGGTTGCACGAGGACGCGTGGCATGAATACCTACGCCTCCATCTTGACTGAACATGCTATCATTGTTTGAATGCTTTCTTACTTTCTGGAACCAAAATGTTCCAGGCTTATCTTGTATTTTTCTCTCCTCCAGCCCTGGAATCAGCAATTTTTTGAGGAGCCCTGGTTTCTTTTATTGCAGAGTAGGTTTATAAACCAAGCTCTGGTCACTAGGTTTGCTCATTGCTATCTTTGTGTAATTGCTCTAGTTTTTGTTAATGGACAGAGCTAGAAAATATACAAATGTCTGTATACACATCTGTATTTATGTATCTACCTATTTGTATACATTAAAAAAACAGTAGTTCATACTCATACTTTCAATTCTAATCCAGTGCTACAGGATTCTGTCAAGAACTGTGAAGTGTCTGAGATTTTACTCTACTTGTAAGTTAACAAGTTAGCTTGCCACGGTTTCACAGATGCTGGCAGAAGACACATCACTTTGGGTTCAGAGATAAAAGACAGTTTATTGCTCATAACAGCCAAAGTATCAATATTTTCTTGCACTGGCTAACTTGCACCCATAGGGTGATACAAATACACAAGTATATGCGTGCTCCCATGAATTTAGGGAACCTGAATCTTATATAATGGGTAATAAGCATGTTTGCCCTTTGCTCTAGAGAGAGAATATCTGTCTTTCAAGGCTGTTCACTATATAAACATCCTGGAGAAATAGTACACAATAATAGCACTTAGTGCCTTCAATGGCAGGATCTGCAGAAACATACAAGGCCCAAGGAGAATTGTTTTGCATCAGATTTGGCCATTTTCTTATTTGTAAATTCTTTCTCCAACAATAAGAAACCTGTTTCTAGTGTCAGTATTTTTTTTTTTACTAATATCCTAGAATAAATGTAAAGTAGTTTCAGAATTGCTAACTTATATTCATATAAAAAAACAAATTTATTAACTACAGTAAATATTTGTGTGCACCTTTTTTTTTTTAACCTTACAGATGTATTGTCAAAAACTATTTTCAGTTTAGTTCTTTTCTTTGCCAACCTCTTCAGTGTAGTTTTGTTACTCATTTTTCATACATTTAGCTTTGTGTTATACTTTGGGTTCCCCACGTACTGGCTGATTATATTTTGAGTATGAAAATATTCATGTATTTCCTGCCTACTCCCTGTATGTAATTAACCTCATTAGCCTCTGCTTTCTTCTGCTATTTTGTACAAATGAGCAGGTACATGTATTCTTTTGAATAACCTCTTTTTTGTATTAAAAATAGCATACTCTTTTGAGCATTGCTTCTTTCACTAAATGATATATCCTGGACATTACTCCATCATAATTCAAAGAGACTCCTATGTCTTTTAACATGTCATCATTATATAGTTACATCATAAATACTCCAGTATATGGATTTATCATAGTTTATTCAGCCACTCTCCAATTATGGACATTTAAGTCATTTACAATATTTTGCTACTATAAACAGTCCTGCAATAAATAATTTTGTATATGTATGTTTTTGTATTGCTTGGAGGCATATCTTCAGGGTAGATTTCTGGAAATGGGATTGCTGGGTCAAAGGTAAGTACATATGCAGTTTTGATTGGTATCACTAAATTCCCCTTTGGGACTGCTGTACCAGTTTTCATTCCCACTTGCAATGTATGAGTACCTATCCCCTCACCCCCAAGAGCATAGCCAACAAAAGCCTTGTCATGCTTTTTAGTTTTTACCAATCTATGAAAAATGGTATCTTAGTGTTGTTTTCTTATTTCTTTAAATATGAGTGTGCAGGAACATTTTAAATCTTCTTTTAGATTATTTATGACATTGCCCATTTTTCTAGATTTTTAGCCCTTTGTCTCTTATGATTAGTGCTTTTTTGTATCTTGAAAAGAAATCTTTGCTTATTTCCAAGATCTTGAAGAAATTCTCCTATGTCTTCTTTTAGAAGCTTTATAGATTTATCACTTATATTTAAGTATGTGATCTATCTTGAATTAATTTTTGAGAGGTAGGGATAAAGGTTAATTTTTTTTCCCATTCAAGTACCCAGTTGTTCTAGCATTATTGATTGAAAACACCATCCTTCCCATCTGAATTACAAGGAATTTGTATCATAAATCAGGTGATATTATTATATATGTGGCTTTTTCTGGACTGTATTCTGTTTTATTATTTATCTTTTTTGTCAATGCCACTATCTTGAACTCTGTAGTATTAATACTCCTACTTTTTTGAGACTGTCTTGGCTACTGTATGTCCTTTCCATTTCTATAGATGTTAGGATCAACTTGTGAATTCTCACCAAAAAAGAAAAGCCCTTGCTGGGATTTTGTTTATGAATCTCTGTGTTAATTTGGGGGAAACTGACATTTTATCAATATTTAATCTTTCAACTAATAAATGTGATATATGTCTACATTTGTTAAGGTCTTTCATTTCTCTCAGCAATTTGTAGTTGCCAGTGCACATCTGTTAGATTTATACCTGGTTATTTGATGTTTATTGTTGAAACTAAATGGTATTAAATTTTTAAAATTTTCCAGTAGTTTATTGCTGGAAGTATAGTTGCTTTTTGTATACTGTCCTTGTATCAAGCATATATGAAACATCTACTGTAGATGCTATTTATCAAGTTGAAGAAGTTCTCTTTTTCATTTGTTAAGACTTTTACATTAATCAAGGATGAATTTAGACAAATGCATTTTCTGTGTGTATCAAGAGGATTATATGATTTTTCTTTTATTAAATATACAAATGTAGTAAACTGTGTTGATTTTCAAATGTCGAGCCAACCTTTCTCTTCTGAAGTAAATTCTGCCTGGCCATAATGTATTAAACCTTTTATTAAAAATTCTACATGGTTAAATTTGCTAAAACTGTGTAGAATTTCTGTATATATGTTTATGAGATATATAGGCTCATAGTTTTCTTTTCCTCTAATGTCTTTGTTAAGTTTTGGTGTCAGGCTTCTATTAGCCTCATAAAATGAACTGGGAAGAATTCCCCATGTTTCTCTATTCACTACATATAAAAATAAAGTTGTTACTTAAATTTGGAAGAATTCACTGGTGAAGCTATCTGGGCCTACTTTTTTCTTTCTTTTTTTTTTTCTTTTTATTTATTTATTTTTAGAGAGGGGAAAGGAGAGAGAAAGAGAGGGAGAGAAACATCAATGTGTGGTTGCCTCTCACATGCCCCTAATCAGGGACCTGGCCTTGTAACCCAGCCATGTGCCCTGACTGGGAATCGAACTGGCAACACTTGGGTTTGCGGGCCAGTGCTCACTCCACTGAACCACATCAGCCAGGACTGAGATTTTATTGTCTATGTTTTTTCTCTAACTTTTTCTTGATAAGAAGTTTTTAAATTATTGAATCAATCTAACACTGTAGATGTTCTGTTGTTTTGTTTATGTCAGTTTGGGCATGTTTTTAAAGGAATTTGTCTTTTACCTAAGCTTCCACACTTAAGAACATAAAGTTATTAATATTTTATTATCTTTTTAATGTCTGTGGCATCTGTAATGATGTTAACTTTTCATCCCTGATATTGTTCATTTGTAGTTACCCTCTCTTTTGTTCATCAGTACTCTTGTTAATGTTCTTTTCTTCTTCTGGGTACTTTCAAGCTTTTTTTGTTTTTCTTTGATTTTTATCAATTTGACTATGGTTGTGGTTTTGCTTTTTGTTTTACTTTTCATTATACTTATTATTCTTCAGGTTTGCTGAGCTCTTGAAACTCATTGAAGCATTTGATTAATTAATTTATTCAGTGTTAATTCCTCTCCAATCTCTTTTCTCCTTCTCAGACTCCACTTACATGTATGGTAGCTCTTTTGACTGTGTCCCATGTGTCTTTTATATTCACTTTTGTTTTTTGTTTTTTTGTCTGCACTTCATGTTGTGAGAAATGCTCATAATAAAACACTGCACTTCAGCAACAAAACGAGGCATTTATTCACGAGTCTGCAGAATTGGGCACAGCCATGCAGGGACATGCACGCTGAAGCAGACAAAACAAACTGGTTTTATTCTAACGCAAGTAGCCCCCACTCCTGTTCTTCCATTAACTGGATACTCCAGAGTTACAATCTACTGCGATAAACTAAGGGTAATCTGGTTATAGGTCTGTCTCCAGCTCTCCTTTGAAGTCTCCCTAACTTATTTGCTGAGTTGTCTAGCTACATTTCCCATTTCCCTGTGTTTGGTGATGAATATCTTCCCCCTTTTGATCTCAGGGACATTTGTGATGAGCTTGCAGAATGTCACTTCCTGACTTGTACAGTAGTCCCTCTCTATATTGCGGTTCACTTATCGCAGCCTCACTGTATCACGGGGTTTTTAAAAATATTATATTTAATTATTTATCGCGGATTTTTGACTATATTGCAGGATTTTACGGTACTGTATACGTATGTTGTTAAAGTTACGTAGGTTTAAGAGTGTAGAATATGTTTAAGGACATAAGTAGTACTTCCAGCCAAGAAGGAGGTGTAGACAAACACGCTGCGTCCCCCTCCACAACTAAGAAGAAATACAACTACCTCAAAACTAGAAAAAACAGAAATTCCAGAAAATCAAACTACATGGAAGTCCAGCAAACAAAGATATAAAGAAGAAATACTCATCCAGACAGGTAGGAGGGGCGGAGCCGGGGCAGAGAGGACTCGGTGTGGTGGTGGCAGCAGCGGCAACAACAGCAGGCTGGAGGAAAGCATAGTTACATGTTTTAAAAAGTCAGGAGAGACACCTGGGGAGCGTTCCCAGCTCCTCACCAGACCGCACAGCTCACTGTACCAGCACCAGGGAAAATCAAGCCTCATTGCTTTTGACTGTGAAAACCAGTGGGGTTTGGGACGGAGGCAGAAACTGCCAGTCTCTCAGCAGAGTCCACTTGTTAAAGGGCCCCCATGGACCTAGAACATCCACAGACGCACGCACTCTGGGAACGACCATCAGGGCAGCAGCTAGAGCGGCACCAGTCCAGTGTGGAAGTGGGAGAAGTACCTGGAAAAGGGGCAAGTGCTGGGCAAGCGGCACTGTTCCTTCTCAGACCGCTCCCCCGCACAGACCGCCACAACATGATGAAACAGGTCGCCCGTTACTGATGAATCCCTAAGGCTCTGCGCCTTACAACGTAGTAGGAGCGACAGCTCTCCCTGGGACGCGGAAGCAAATAAACACAGGAGACTACTGGCCTAGACTGACATCCGTTTCCCTCCACAACTAAGAAAGAATACAACTACCGCTAAACCAGAAATAACCAGAAGTTCCAGAAAATAAATGAAAGTCCAACATATGAAGTTATAAAGAAGTGGTGCTCGTCCAGACAGGTAGGAGGGGCGAAGCCGGGGAGAAGAGTTCAAGCTGTGCTGTCCGCAGCAGCAGCAGCAGCAGCAGCGACAGAGGCAGGACAACAGTAAGCACAGACACCCGTATTTAGCGGTAGGTGAGAAGCACCTGGGGAGCACCCCTGGCTGCAGACCAGACCTGTCAATTTGCGATTCCAAAGCCAGTGAAGGCAGACCTCCATTGCCTTGGACTGTGAGAACCGGAGTGGGTGGGGACAGAGGAGGAGGCTCCTGGTCTCAGCAGACAATGAACGGCAGGAATCCATCTTAGACCCCCACTCCCGCAGAAAATGCCACAGCACGGTGAGATGGGTCTCCCGCCTGTGACGAGTGCACGGGGCTCTGCCCCCTGTAGCATAAGAGGTGTGACAGCCCTGCCCAGGAAGCAAAGGTAAACACAAAATGGTCAGGATGGCACAGATCATGATAGAGATCCCAGTGACGCAGCTGACCAGACAGCAAATATCAAATCTAATGAAGCAGCAGATAGGAAATCTTTCTGAGGTTCTGTTTAGAGCTTCGCTTATAAAAATGCTTACAGACCTAACAGCAGATCTTAAACAAGACAGGGAAGGAATGAAGGCTAGTCCTGCTGAAATGAACAAAAACACATACGAAACTAGTGGTGAGGGCAAGAAAACCAGGGATCAAATCAACAAGTCAGAACATAGGGAAGGAGCAAACAGTCAACCAATGCAGAAAGAGGAAACGAGAAGTGAGGAAAATGAGAGGCTCAGAAACTTATCAGGCAGCTATAAGCAGGCCAACATCGAATCATAGGGCTGCCAGAAGGTGAAGAAGAATAATTAGAAATTGAAAAATTATGTGAAAAAATAATGAAGCAGAACTTCCCTAACTTGGGGAAGAAAATGGACTTACAGGTCCAGGAAGCACAGAGAGTTCCAAACAAACTGGACCCAGGGAGGACCACACCAAGACACATTATAATCAAAATGTCAAAAATTAAGGATAAAGAGAGAATCTTAAAAGCAGCAAGAGAGAAGAAGAGAATTACATACAAAGGGGTCCAAATAAACCTCCCAGCTGATTTCTCAAAAGAAACTCTGCAGGCAAGAAGGGACTGGCAAGAAATATTCAAAGTAATGAAAAGTAAAAACCTACTACCACGATTACTCTATCCAGCGAAGCTGTCATTCAGAACAAAAGGGCAGAGAAGGTGCTTCCAGGACAAAGTAAAACTGAAGGAGTTTGTCAGATCCAAACCACTGTTATACGAAATGATAAAAGGACTTGTTTAGGAGAAGGAGGATCAAAACTATGAATATTAAAATTAAAACTGTATCAGAAGAACCAACAACAGAAGCTAGGGAATTGAAACAAAGTCAGAGTAAGTAGGCAACGAGAGTGGGAAAAGAATTATAGATATGGGGAACATTTTTGAGTGAGGTCAGTGGGGAGGGGGAAGTGGGGAAAGGGAGGGAGATGGTACAGGAATTAAGAAGCATAGTAGGAGGGAGTGGAGTAAATAGGAAGATGTTGAGAAGAACTGTATGCACAACCAATGGACATGGACTAAGAGTGGGGGAAACTTGAGGGAGGGGATCACTGGGTGGAGGGGAACAAAGGTAAAAGAAATTGGGACAACTGTAATAGCATAAACAATAAAGCATATTAAAAAAAACATTAGTGTTTATAAAAGTGTGGAAAAGGTTAATAAGGGACTGAGGACCATTTATAAGTGTGTGGGAAGGGTTTATAAAGCCTTAAAATATATATAAATACTAATACAAATGTAAAGTTTCTACTTCATGGATTTTCACCTATCACGGGGGGTCGGGGGGGTCTAGAACGTAATACCCATGATAAGTGAAGGAATACTATATACTAATAGTCTCCCTTTGTTTTACTGTTGACTCAGACACTGACCCCCCTGATTCAAGATTCAATAACAGTTGTCCTTAGCTGTTAATTATTTCCTACTGGTTTGAGAGTCGCCAGTTTCTTTGTTCCTTACAATGTGGATATATATTTTGACTTGTTTTTGAGTTCAGTAATTCTGTCTTCTATTTGTCTGGTCTCATGTTAAAACTGCTCAATGACTTTTTATTTCTTATTTTGCTGATCTAGATTGTGTATTTGATTCTTTTTTTGAGAGATTTCAGTTCTATTTAATTTTTTCATCCTATCCATTTGCCTTTTTTCCCCTTGGTTGTCTTTAAAATTTAAATTATTGCTATTTTAAATTGTTTGCCAGCTCCAGTATCTGAATTGTCTGTGATATTCCTATTTTCTGTTTTTAACCTTTTTTGCATGTCTAGTAATTTTTAATTGTATGATAGATATTGCATCTGAAACAACTGTGGCCAGCCACTATCTACTTTTAGCCTTCTCATTATAAAACAAAATTTATAATGCTTTTCAGATCTCTGTTATATAGGAAATGTTCAGGATAATGCTGGAAATAATTTAAAACATACTGTAAGTGAAGTAATGATCTTTTTATTAAAAGACAGGTTTATTTTATTTTTTCTTCTTTTTCTTTCTTTTTATCCTCACCTGAGAGCATGCTTAGAGTGAAGGGAAGGGAGGGAGATAGACATGCATGTGAGAATGACATCTACTGGTTGCCTCTTGCAAGCATCCTGACCAGGGATCCAACCGGCAATCCCTCGGTCTACGTGGAGGTTCCAGCCAACTGAGCCACACTAGCCAGGGTTAGGTTTATTATTTCGAAGAATACAAAATACTAAAAAAATGTAAGTTAGTTACCTGGTTTTAACAGACTTCTCTGTAGTGATATCTTTTTGCAATGCTCCATACCCCCGGTGTGGTCATTTTGCAAGCATACTATATATCTGTACCAGCGACACTTAGCTCGCAGGCCGACGCTCAATCCACTGAGCCAAACCAGCCAGGGTAAGTACTTGATCTTCCAGTCAGGGCACATCAGAGAAGGAAAACTCTGACTCCAAAAAACCTCCGCTGCCTTGCGGCATACCTCTTCAGGGGAAAGGCTAAGGGAGTAAACCCCGACAGAAAATCCGGAGCCGGAGTCCCTAAGGCGGTTTGACGTTGTAGTCAACACCGGCAACTCCTGCGGCGCACCTGAAGCCAAGCTGTATTGACTCCGTCTTTCCCTTGGACCCTTCAGCTGCGAAGAGAGGGGGGGTCTGCTGCATGGGCAACAGCAGACCCTCCATATCACCCTGCCCAGGCTCTGTAGCTTCAGCTTCACTGGAGAGGACACTCCAGCGTCATCACAAGATGTCGATTTAACACGGGAGGAGACAGATACCGTGTCACTCCCGAGTTGGACTGCACAGCCATTCTCGGCGGTGCAGATAGACTCTTAAGAAGCTACACCATCGTCTCTTGAGACGGACGGCTGCCGCCGCCGCCAACGATATATCTGTAGTCTTGGCTATAGAGATGATTGGCTTTAAAAAGGAGCAGATACCTAAGATATAAGAATTCAGCCTGTGAGGATACCCCATAAGGACAAAGATGAGAGGTTTGGGAATGTGACAAAGATAGAAGGAGGTATTGAAGTAAGAATGTTCCCTGCTCGTTCTGTAATACTTGAAAGGTGCCGCCCTCAGTGATGTCCCTTTAACCAAGGAAAGGCCAGGAGGAAAGGCCAGAAAGGAAGACATAAAAGGAGAGGAGTATGGGAGAAGGAATTTTGTTTCCAAGTCTTTCTGGGTTACTGTTGAGTCTATAGTATTTAGTACAATACCTGGTGCATAGGCTGTGTGGCTGGTAAAAGAATACTAGGGGCTTAATAAATAGTAATAATATTAAAAGGAGTGCTTTTGGGTCCTGGCTGGGTAGTTCAGTTGGTTGCAGCGTCATCCCATACACCAAAGAGTTGGCAGGTTTGATTCCCGGTCAGGTACCTGGGTTGTGGGTTCTGTCCCTCCCTAGTCAGGCACCTACAAGAGGCAACTGATCAATATTTCTCTCTCTCTCTTTCTTCTTCTTCTTCTTCTTCTTCTTCTTCTTCTTCTTCTTCTTCTTCTTTCTTCTTTCTTCTTTCTTCTTTCTTCCTTCTTCTTCTCCTTCTCCTTCTCCTTCTTCTTCCTTCCTCCTTTCTTCTTCTCTTCCTCTCTTCTTCTCTTCTTCTTTCATCCTCCTCTCTCTCTCTTCCTCTTCCTTCTTTTCTCTCTAAAATCAATAGACATATCCTTGGGTAAGGACTTTTTTTAAAAAAGGAGTGCTTTCAGGTTTTAAGGAAGAGACATGGATTATTTTGGTTTTAATTTCCTGGGACATGTATATACCCTGGGGAATGCAGTCAGTAGCCATTAAATAATTGACAACATAGTGCTGCTTCCTAGGTGCTTTGTTTTACATGAAATTATTGATAAATTGTTTAATAATTAAGGGGCTTTGTACATAGGAATACTCACTGTCCCTTATAATTTTATAATGCTCGGTTTATTATATCCCTATATCTAATAAGCAAAAAATATTTTTTCTTAAAAGTTTAAACATAGGTCACAAATCAGTTACTCTTCTTAAACAGTTTAGACTCCTATAGTATTTTAGTATAACTTATTCTTTTGGACATTTAATTAATTTATTTACTTATTTATTATGCTCACCAAGCACATGCTTATTGATTTTAGAGAGAGGGAAAGGGAAGGGAGAGAGAGAGACAGACAGACAGACATTGATGGGAGAGAAACATCGACGGATTGCCTCTTGTACATGCCCTGACCAGGGACTGAATCCGCAACCTAGGCATGTGCCCTGACCATGAATCGAACCCACCAAATTTCGGTTTATGGGACAATGCTCCAACCAACTGAGCCACACTGGCCAGGGCTCTTTTGGACATTTTAAACATCTTAAGAGGCATGTAGAATATACATGATTATAAAAATTATTACTTCATTTACATAAAGTAAAAGCTATTCTGACGCATCAGTGATGTAGATATAGTCAATTTCTACATAATTTCTACATTCTTACTCCCTATTGTTATGCTAATTTTAATATCTTGCTGAGATTTCAGTAACATTACTTTGTTTTTCTGGATTTCAGGTAAGGCAAGACTCTTAAGGCAGGATTAAAGGATCAGGTTTATCAACCAGTTGTTCTTGCTCAGAACTTGGAGCCTGATTGTCCAATCCAAGATCATTGAAAACTGGTTTGGCCATTGTATATCCAAACCAAAATTATTATCAACTTTTAGAAATTAATCATTCAAAATTCATATGCTGGTAAAATGATATGTGCAAAGGTTATAGTACAACATGGTTATGGTGAAAGACTGGAAAGACTCAAATGATCAGCAGCAGATTGGTTAAATAAAGCATACGCATTTAATGATATACAGTTTAGCTAAGAGCATTATGTACTTCTGTATGTACTAGTAGGGAGCCAGTCCAAGATACTATAAGAAGATGTCACTCAGAGAACCATGAGGAGGCAGTGAGCAGAAGAAAAGGAGTTTATTGAGGGAATTAGCAAGCGGGGAGGAAGCCGTGCAGCGAATGGCTCCGACTCTGGGGTCCTAGGGAAGAAGAGGCTGTTTTATAGGGGGAAGAAAAAAGAAACTATTGAGTTCAGTCGTTATCTCGCAGCTGTGAGTCTAGGGCGCATCAAGCCAAACTGAGCTTGGGTTGATGTACCCCACTATCATGCGAAACTCCCAGACAGTTGCAGGCAGGCGGGGGCGGGGGGGATGGCGTGAGAAGCAAGGCTGTCAGATACATTAATTTAAAATAGCCAATATGTATAATAGTATGTATAATATGCTACAATTTGTGGAAAAAATTATACCTTTGTGTGTATAGGTGCATATATACAATGTATATTCTTCAAGCTATATTAGGTTGTTCAAATCTATTCTGGTTTAGTTAAAGCCTGAGGTTTCTGGAGTTGGGCATAATGAAATATTTGCTTATTCTTCTCACTAATAACCCCTCAAGTGTTGGTGTGGAATGAACAGAGGGGAAATGGTCACTTTTGAAGCTATAAGGCAAGTGGGATCTTATGTAGCTTCTTTTGCCTCCCCTAGCTCTTTTTCCCAAAGAGGAGCCCAGAGGTGGACTGGTCCTTTTCTGCAAATATCAAAGCCATGGCTCAGGTGAGATGATGTTTTCTTTTGCTCAGATGGAGTCAGTTTTATCCCTAGTACATGTAAACACTTGCTTTCCTAACATGATGCTTTTTGGTGTTTAAAAAACAAAAACAAAGAACTTTCAGACAGTTTCATTATAGGCATTGCCAAAGTTTTCTCACCTTTGCTCTGAAGAAAAAAGTCTCTAATAAGCCAATTTAAATATTTCTGTGTGGAGAGAGTTATAGAAAAAATCATTGATTCAATAATCGTTGGAAAAAAGAAAAGACTGTCTGGTTAAAGAACTTTTGTTACACTCTTGCAGATAATTGTTAGAGGGTCAAGGGGTTGGATAAGTTTCTCTGAAGAGGTATTAATCAGATTAAAATTTATCAGAAAATTCCTTATGAATTTCATCAAGAAGACTTGTTTCCACAAAGACATTATAAATTATGTAATGTGAAAACGGTCTTACTGGGACCAGGTTTGGGAAAAAAATTTTTTACACTGCTTTAAATTGCCCCACTTCAGGAAACTGACCCCTATTTCCTCCTAAAAAATCCAGTGCCTCACCTCCCAGTTCTCCTTTCTTCTTTTAAACAGTGTTTACAAACTCATTTTTTTTTAAGTACTTTAGCATTCTATCTTAGACTTCTGCCAGAAATCTTGATTCATTTGTTAATGAATCCAATTTGCTTGGATGGTGATTTGCTAAGATTAAAATAAGTGCGTAAGGGCATCTCCTAAGGAAAAACCCTGATCATCTCCATAGACCTAGGGTTTCCAATGAGAAAATATGTGGAATAAGATTTTGTTTGATTTCAGTTTTAATAATGGAATGATTTCCATCAGTTTCCCATAGCTCAGGAACAAAGGGAATATACAGTTGAATAATGGGTAAGGTTGTAAATAAGATTTGACTAATGTTGGGGCAATCTTTAAAGATTACCTTATAGTCTCAATGTCTAAAATCAAAAGAAAAATTATCATTTATATCTCTATAATAGAGTATTATTCAGTGAAAAATATGCTTATGAAAAGGATTTGTTGTAACAAGGAATAACTTGTTATATAATAGTTTGACATTTTAATGGTTTAGTCTTGAATTATATGTGAATTTAATGTTCTGTTACAGAACCCCTGGGCTGCTCCAGTTGAAACAGAACCCACGGGCTGTTTTGTTTGGGGCCTGATTGCCGGCCGCCAGAATTATAACTCTCAATGCCAGAGTTCAGTGAAAAGAAAAAGAATTGTTTCTTTAATAGTTATATAGATTTAGATTTGCAGATTTCTGCTGTTAAGTCTTATGTTCCTTAAAACACCCACAAACACATAATTGAGCCTCCCCCTACCAAACCAGGCTAGTTTTAGAAAAGTTAGATACTGTTTCCTTACTTTCTAAACACAGTTCAGCTTTACCAGTAGCTGCCAATCATTCAGTTCTGATTGGGGAGACCTTGTCTGTGTTAAGGTGTCTGCCAGCTTTTAATCCAGAGCCGTGTGAATTCCAAGCCTCCTTGTAAACTGCATGGAGTTTTCCCTTCTTAAAGCAGCATGGTGTACCCTCCTTTGTAATCCTCATGGAGAGAACTTTTTAAAAACGCATGGTCAGTCAGTTCACAAAACCACATGGTCAGTCTCCCCAGTTAAAACTGCATGGTCAGTCAGTCCTTCTCAAAGCAGCATGGTCAGACCTACCTAGTTAAAATGTCTGCTGCTTATTTTTAAATCCCTGACTGCGTCCTGTGATGCAGTCAGCATGGTCCCCAGTTCTGACCATTCACAGAACCCCACGTAGGCTCTGTGTGCTTTCTCCATACCATCCCACGGTCCAAGACCCCTACCATTTACCTGAGGCTTTGGATGCATTAAAGCCATTTTGCATAACAAAGACACTAGACCCTAGCCTCAGGCATGTGAAGGCATCCTGAAAACTGCTTCCTTCTCCCAATCCTGCAGCTGCAAACTCTGGGGGGGTTTTGGACACCTCCCTTTCTGTAACAGTTTTAAGATAAAATATTTTTAAGTCATTTTACACATGTGTACAAGTAAAGTAGTACTATTCCAGTCTTATCACCAGTTCCACTTCTAAAAGATGGCTGCCCTCAACTCTTTTTTATTTAATTTTTTAATTACAGTTGATTTTGAATATTATTTGATATTTGTCACAGGTGTATAGTATAGTGGTTAGACAATTATATAATTTACAAAATGACCCCCCCAATATTTTGAGTACTCACCTAGCTCCATACATAGTTATTATAATATTATTGACCATATTCCCTATGCTGTACTTTATATCCCTGTGGCTATTTTGTAATTGCGATTTGTATTAATCCCTTCACCTTTTTCACCAAGCCTCCCACTCACTTGCTCCCTCAACTCTTGAATATGGTTGAATTGCTATCTTTTGATGAATCAATTTTACTCATTATCTCTTGACTTACTGCACATTGGAAAGAACATTGTACTTCCTATTGCACCCTTCATTTCCTCTGATTCTGTTATTATATTATAATTTTTCCCTAAGTAAATAGTGTGTGGACTATTAGTACTGTAAATATCACTCACTCCTGAGCTAGCTTGGCTTTATCCTATTACAATTTTTAATTTTTCCTGAAATTAATTTTGTCCCCCACATTTTTTAGTTGTCCGTGTATTTTTATTCAAAATCTCCAGAATCATTGTCATGTGCCAATTAATATTTTTTCTGTCTGATCAAACACATCATCCCTTTTGAACATGTAGAAACTTCCATCTCATTCCCTTTTTGGCCCTGCTCCCATCAAGTCTGGTTACTCTCTAGGCCTGCTGCAGTTTTCCTGAGACTTCTCTTTTTTTGTTTCCTGGGATTTACCTTCGCTATTTTCCTGTGTTAATTTACCTATTTCTTGAATCTCATGTCTTCCTCTTTTTCTGCTTTACTCCCCTCTTTTGGTGGAGCACATCGTCTCTTAGTTTCTTAAGAAATTGTGCTTGTCCTTTATGTCTAGGATTTTTTTTTCTACCCTTACAACACAATGAGAGTTCAATTATAGAATTCTTCGTCAGAATTTCTTTTTTTATATGAATATTGAAGAATTGTTCTTATTTCTTATTTTTAGTAGTGTTGTAAAGAAGAACCCCATTGCCTCTCTGATTCTTGTTGTCTTTTATGTGATCTGCTCTTCTCTGGATGCTTTTAATGTCTTTATCACTTCTGAGATTTTACTTTTAGTATTTGGAAAAAGAGGAAGGAAGAAGAAGACACACATATCGTATGACAAGTATTGTGTTAGGCATTTGCATATACTATTTCATTATGAAACTTCTCTTAGTAGACTTTGTACCTCCCCAGATTTATGTACTGGAAGTGTTCCAGTATACACAAGCAGTTTTGTCTGGAGGAAACACAGTGACATGCAAGCACGTTGATTTAGTCATGTTTATTTGTTTACAGTCCTCTACTTGCAACTCAGACATCCAGACCTTCTCTATATGCTTGCTGTTTTTCTCTTCCTCTACTTTTATTTTTTTCTTCTCTCTTTCCTTCACAAAAAAACAATTTTTAAAAATTAATCAAGTCGTATACATGATTGTTGTTCCAGGAGTCAGTGATGTTCAGTGATGTGTCCATAGACTTCTCTCAGGAGGAGTGGGAATGCCTGAATGATGATCAGAAAGATTTATACAGAGATGTGATGTTGGAGAATTACAACAACCTGGTTTCAATGGGTAAGGACGTCTGTCCATGTTAATTCAGATTCTGCCCTCAGAAGGTCTACTTTCTCCCAGGTGAAATACTCCCCTACCTTTCAAGTAACCAATTAGGTTTCTAATCCAGTTCCCAGAGGAATGTTTTTAATATTATAGAGTGAGAAAGAAGAAGCTGTGTTGAGTTATGGAGGAAGTTTCAAATCCTTATTATGTTCCATAAATCTGTTATACTTTTCTTTGACTCTTTCTTAATGAAGGAACTTGATTTGAATTCTGGGACATTCTTATCATAAACATGTCTCATTACTTCTTTTGTAAGCAGGACATTCTATTTCTAAACCAGATGTGATCTCCTTCTTGGAGCAGGGGAAGGAGCCCTGGTTGGTTGACAGAGAAGTAACAGGAGGCCAGTGTCCAGGTAAGTGAGGCATCACAGTAACCACCCAGTTGTTCAGTGGAGAAGCTACACCTTGCTATCTGGGAAGCTCCCCTCAAAAGCCTTAGGCCTGTTGTGCAAAAGTAAGCCTTTTCTGTATGAGCTTTCAAATGACCTCACCTTTTTCCCTTACTTAACACAGTGCCTGTTCTTTTCCTCTTAAACTTTTCTCCTAATTCTAATTAGCTGTGCCCTCTTCCACCCTCTTTAATGATATTTCTTTTTATCCATATTTTGGATCTCATTTCTTATCAGCTTCTCATTCTCTTTTGTATTAGCCTTAAAAAAGCACCACTGTCTCCTGAAATGTATATTTTTCTACATTGCCAAAGACTATTTTAGAATTGTTTTAGATACAGTAGTTCATACACTCATTGACTCAGTCATACTTTTAACAAACATTTACTGATTTTCTAATGTATATGAGGTACTCTTCTAGGTTTGGGGATATTTTTAAAAGGTATAAGCAGTTATAGAATTTATAGCTTAGTAGACGTAGTATCAGAGAAGGAAAACTCTGATTCCAAAAAACCTCCGCTGCCTTGCGGCATACCTCTTCAGGGGAAAGGCTAAGGGAGTAAACCCCGACAGAAAATCCGGAGCCGGAGTCCCTAAGGCGGTTTGACGTTGTAGTCAACACCGGCAACTCCTGCGGCGCACCTGAAGCCAAGATGTATTGACTCCGTCTTTCCCTTGGATCCTTCAGCTGCGAAGAGAGGGGGGGTCTGCTGCATGGGCAACAGCAGACCCTCCATATCACCCTGCCCAGGCTCTGTAGCTTCAGCTCCACTGGAGAGGACACTCCAGCGTCATCGCAAGATGTCGATTCAACACGGGAGGAGACAGATACCGTGTCACTCCCGAGTCGGACTGCACAACCATTCTCGGCGGTGCAGATAGACTCTTAAGAAGCTACACCATCGTCTCTCGAGACGGACGGCTGCCGACGAGACGTACTAGACTAGGTCTATATATAACTTCTGCAAAGTAGAACCACCATAAGAGAGGTTAAAATAGGGAGCTCAGCAGAAAGTGGGAGCTAAAGATGTAGAAGAGAAATTGATCCATATAGCAGTCAGAAGAGAAGATTTGAGCATCCATGTCATTGACTTTAGATAGAATATTGGAAATAAAGGGTCTTTGCCTCCATTGAGAACTTAGAGCTGACAAAGATAAAGAGATTTAGTATGAAGGAGGAAAAATGGGACAGCATTCAGTGTGTTTATTGAGTACACATTGTACACCCAGCACTATTCTTTTTATTTTATTTATTTATTTTTAGAGAGGAAGGGAGGGAGAAAGAGAGAAACATCAATGTGAGAGAGAGAAAGAGAGATTGATGGGTGCCTCTCGCACGCACGCTGACCAGGGATTGAACCTGCAACCCAGGCATATGCCCAGACCGGGAATTGAACTGGCGATCTTTCATTTTGCAGGACAACTCCCAACCACCTGAGCCGCAGTGGTCAGGACCCCAGCACTATTCTTAACATTGAGGGTTACGGTAACGAATAGAACACGAGAAAACTTTATTCTCAGCGGTTACCCTCCAGTGCAGGGATAGATATACAAATAAATAAATAAATATATAATTTATTAAGTGGTAGTAAGTGCTAAAAAGAAAAACAAAGTGGAAAGAGGGGATAGAGGGTGCTATTTTATGTGACATCGTAAAAGAAACTTTTTCCGTTAAGTTGACATTTGTGCAGAGTCCTGGAGAAATACAGCAGTACTTCTGGTATATTTTTCAATCTGAGAACTCATCTTGTTTTGATGTTAGGAAGTCCTTGTCAGTCATCTCTTCAAATGTTACCTTGCTACCATTTCCTCTTTTCTCTCTTAAGCTTCTGTTAAATGAACATTAGAACATCTGGATCATTGTCACTATCTTTTACTCTTCATCTGTTTTTCATCTGCTTTTACATAGAATTTCTTGACTTGATTTCTTTTGATTCACTAATATATTCTTTAGCCATGAGCTTTTGGCTCTTCTACCTTATTTTTTATTTAAAAAATAGTACAGTGATAAAATTTAGTTAATATACACTATAGAGTATAAAACATAATTAACATAACATTATAAGATGAAATGTAAATCAAGAGATTTGCATATGTAAGAGACTTGCTATGAAATACACCTAGGAATATAATTGCTGGGTCTTAGCATACATACTTTTTTAGCTTTAGTGGGTAAATGCCAAACTCTTTTTCAAGTGTTTGTATTACCTTCTATCCCTATAATTGATATGTAAGGTTATTTTTCATTTTTTAAACAATCTGATTGATGAATATAAGATCTTATTTCACTGGTTTAAATTAAGTTGTCGTGGTTACCATTGAAGATGATTATCTTTCCATATGTTATTTTGCCATTAGTGTGTCTTTTGTATAATGCCACTTTTTTTTTCAGATTTAATGTGTTTTATTGATTAAAATATTACATTTGTGCCAATTTCCCTTCCCTCTGCTCCCCTCCACCCGGTGGCCCCCCTCCCTCCAGTTGTCCCCCCCTTTTAGATTATGTCCATTAGTTGTGCATACAGTTCCTCCCAACCTCTCTCCGTCTATTCCATTCCCTCCTACCTTGATCCCCAATTCCTATATCATCTCCCTCCCTTTCCCCATTCCCCCTCCCTGTTGACCTCCCCCCAATATGCTTCCCGTACCCACAGTTCCTTTTCCACTCTCGTTGCCTATTTAGTTTGCCTTTGTTTCATCTCCCTAGCTTCTGTTTTTTTAAACCAGTCCCTTTAACATCTCATATAACAGTGGTTTGGATCTAATGAACTCTTTCAGTTTTATTTTGTCCTGGAAATACTTTCTCTGTCCTTCTATTCTGAATGACAATTTCGCTGGATAGAGTATTCGTGGTTGTAGGTTTTGGATTTTCATTACTTTGAATATTTCTTGCCAGTCCCTTCTTGCCTGTAGCGTCTCCCTTGAGAAGTCAGCTGATAGTCTAATTGGGACCCCTTTGTACATAATTCTTTTCTTCTCTCTTGCTGCTTTTAAGATTCTCTCTTTATCTTTAATTTTTGACATTTTGATTATAATGTGTCTTGGAGTGGTTCTCCCTGGGTCCAGTCTCTTGGGAACTCTCCTTGCTTCCTGGACCTGCAAGTCTATTCCCTTCCCCAAGTCTGGGAAGTTCTTTATTATATTTTCACTCAATTTTTCAAGTTCTAGTTCATCTTCCTCATTCTCTGGCAAACCAATGATTCTTATGTTGGGCCTTTTATAGCTGTCCCAGAGGTTTCTGATCCTCTCGTTGTTGCTTCCCATTTCCTCTCGCTGCATTGGTTGACTGCTTGTTCCTTCTCCATATTCCAGTTTGTTGAAATGAACTCTGGATTTTTTCTCACCTTCTATCTCGTATGCGGTTTTGTTCCTTTCGTTATGAAATTTTTTCGCTTCTTTCTTATCTTTTTCCTGCTCTTTTGTGAATTCTGTAAGCCACCTGATAACAATGGCCCAGAACTGAGCCTCTGACAGGTTTCTTATCTGTTCATCTGTCAGGTTCTCTATCTGCTGTCTGGTGAGTTGTGTCACCGGGATTTCTATAGTTGTCTGCCTCATTTTGACAGATGCGTTTTGTTTTCTTGGGCCGGCTGTCCGGGGCAGTGCTTGTGTACTCGTAATGACCCAGCGACCGGCGCCGTTTGGCGTCACAAATCAGCGACCGGCGCCTGCCTGTCCGCGACCTATTTCGCAGCCCTGTGGTGCTTTCTTTGGGGGCGGGGGTCCAAGATGGGTTCACACAGTTATTCAGCTAGGAGACCGGGATCCGTCCTCCCGTCCCCCTGGGCCTCACTGTTCAAGGCGATGCGGTGGCCGCTCTCCCCAGCGCCGGAGTCGCGCACCGCCAGTGGCTTGCGTAGCCGGGATTCCTCGCCACCCGCCGCTCCGCCGCTCCGGGTGCGACCGCAAACAGCACTGCCCTCTTTAACTCTTACCTGCCCAAATGGCACCGCTGGTTTATAACTTCATATGTTGGACTTCCGTGTAGTTTTATTTTCTGGAATTTCTAGTTATCCTTTGTTTTGAAGTAGTTGTATTCCTCTCTAGTTGTAGAGGGAGACCTAGCGTGTCCGTCTAAGCCTCCATCTTGGCCGGAAGTCCCTGTATAATGCCACTTTTATCATTTCTGTACTAGGCTATTAGTTTTTTTCCTAAGAGTTGTAGGAATTTCTTTCTTCTTTTTTTTTTTTTTTTTAAAGATTTTATAACACCAGTGTGTGGTTGCCTCTCACATACTCCCAACTGGGGACCCGGCCTGCAACCCAGGCATGTGCCCTGACTGGAAATCAAACTGGCAACCCTTTGGTTCACTGAGCCACAACCAGCCAGGACAGGAATTTCTTATATATTTTCTGGATACCTATTTTTGATCAATAACATGTTTTATACATGTCTTTTCCAGTTGTGGCTTTTTTATTTAGTATCTTTATGTTATCTTTTGATGGATAGTAATTTTCTGTTAGTATGGTTAAATTATATAATTATTAGTTAAATTATAATACAGTTTATAAAAATTCTGCTTTATAAATAGTGATGGAAAAAATAAAAATAAAATAATTTTAAAATTCTACCTTTTTCCTGTATGCTTCATACCTTTGAAGGTCTTAAGAAACCTTTCCCTAGGCCAGTTTTCACCTGTGTTTTATGTTTTGACTTTCTTATTAAAGTCCTATTGATGTAACTAGAATTGATTTTTATGAAAGATGTGAAATTGAGATATGTTATAATTATTTTCCATTCAGAGAACAAATTATCTATGCCCTACTGAATAAAAAGTCTTACCTGTTTTCCACTGATCCACAGAGTTTCTTCTGTCATATATTAAATTCCGTATATACATAGTTCGCCCTTGTTACATTGGCTTTTTTATCTATTTCTGTCCTAATTACTCTTGCTTTTATAAAACATTCTGCTCTCTGGTAGGACAGATCTCTCCACCTTTCTCTTCAGAAGTATGCAGTTATACTTGCCTTTTTGGTCTTCCATATGAACTTTAAAATTACATTAAGTAAAGTTTTGTTTAAAATGTTGAATTTTTAAAGCACCCATTTATGATAAAAACTCAACAAAGAGGGTGTAGAGGGAACATACCTCAACATAATTAAAGGCCATATATGGCAAGCCCACAGCTAACATTACACTCAGTGGCAAAAGCTGAAAGTTTTTTTCTTATATCAGGAACAAGGCAAGAATTCTTGCCAATGTTATTTAAAATAGTACTTGAAGTCTTAGCCGAACAGTTAGGCAAGAAAAAGAAATGAAAGCCATCTAAACTGTAAAGGAAGAAGTAAAACTGTTTCTATTGGGTTGGCCAAAAAATCCATTACGTTTTTTCTGTACAATGGCTCAGGTAGTGCTTAGTTGTTTTTAACTTCATTCGAAACAATTTTGTGACCACTATCATCACACACAGAAAATTAACTCGAATTAAATACTTGAACAAAAGACCTGAAACCATAAAACTCCTAGAAGAAAACATAGGTAGTAAGCTCCTTGAAATCAGCCTTGGATTGCTTGGATTTTATAGCAAAAGCAAAGGCAACAAAAGCAAAAATAAAGTGGGACTAAAAAGCAAACTAAAAGCTTCTGCACAGCAAAGAAAAAGAAAAGGCAACCTCTGGAATGGGAGAAAATATTTGCAAATCATATACCTGATAAAGGTTTAATATCTAAAAAATATACACAGAACCCATATAACTCAATAGCAGAAAACCAAGCAATATAATTAAAAGATAGAAAACATATTCCTGGCCTGGTGGCTCAGTTGGCTGGAACATTGTCCCATACACAAAAATCTTGTGGGTTCCATACCTGGTCATGGCACATTAGTAAGTTGAGGTTTGATCCCCAGTTAGCATACAGGAGGCAACTGATGATGTTTCTCTTTCACATGACATTTCTCTCCCCTTCTTTTTCTCTCTCTAAAATCAATAAGAAACATCCCTGGGTGAAGATTAAAAAAAAAAACAAAAAAAAAAAAAACAAATGGAAACTTTAGAACTGAAAAATAGAATGGTCACATTTTTTTTTAACCCACTGGATAGGCTCAGAGAATAAGGTATTGGAGGAAAATTAGAGAACTTTAGATCAAAATTAATTAGCCAATATGAATGACAGGAAAAAGATTGAAAACTTAAAAAGAATACAACTTCAGAGAGACGTAAGACTACAGTAACAAAGGTTTAACATTTTTGTTATTCAAGTCCCAAAAGGAGAAGAGAAAGTTTAGAACTGAAAAATTTTATTTGAAACAATGCTTTACCAAAATTGGTGAAAGATACACCAATTCAAGAAGCTCAACCACCCCAAACAGGATAAACCTAAAGGAATCCGTGTTCAGACATATAATCAAATTGCTGAAAATGAATGACAAAAAAAATATTGAAAGAAATATAGGCATATAATGCATTAGTCAGGGAAACTGATTTGAATGAATGGATTTTGCTTCATAAATCATGTAGGCCAGAAGAAAATGGAACAGTACTTTATTGTGCATAAGAACTGTCGATCCAGAATTCTATATCCAGCAAAAATTCTTCAGGAATGAAGGTGAAAACAAGGAAAGCAATATTGCAGATGTACGTGGCAACTGACTTTGTGCTGAGGCTTTATGTGGGACTTGGCAGCAGTAGAGATGGTAGCTAATGAGAGAGAAGCAATCTACCCTTCTCAAAAAGGTAAGCACTTAAGGCCAGGAGACAGCTGTCATGTGAGAATGGAGGCCCAGTGATGCCAGATAATCCAGTCTTTCAGGAAAGCCTGAAATCCATTTCTTTTTTAAATCTGATAGCCGAAGGCTGGTAACTATGCAAACCTTTAGAGAATTGTTGGGGGCAATACCGAATACAGACATGGGAGTAGAATACAACCTGATTCATCTAGGATTTTAGTTCTATAGAGTCTTCTTTTTCTTTTGAATCTCAGGAATTCTACCAAGATATATGTAGTTAAAATCTTTCTTCATAAGTTCTGCTGAGCACAGAAGGGAACCATCCAATTACTAAGCGTTCTACAGCTCTGGAAATCTGTTTTATTTTTGGTTCTGTATTACCTCCCTATTCTTCTGGGAGTCATATTTCACATTTGTTTTCTATATATTTTTCCTTTCCCATAACTATATGTCACCTTTTTTTTTTTTATCACCATATCTATTCTTTCTCCTCTGAGAATTTTTCAAAACATCTAGTTTTAGTGATGATTGACTTTTCACTGTGGAATTTGAAGATAATAGCTTACTTTATAGCCTCTTTCCTCATCTTCCAAATATAATTATAATCAGTTTTTAAATTTTATTTATATTTAGAGAGAGGGGGAAGGGGGAAAGAGAGTGAGAAACCTCAATGTGAGGGATAAACATTGATCGGTTGCCTCACGTATGTGTCCTGACCAGGGATCAAACATGCAACCTGGGTATGTGCCCTGACCAGGAATTGAACCCACAACCTTTTGGTGTACAGGTCAATGCTCAGCCAACTGAGCCACTTGGCTAGGGCCACAGTTTTTTAATTCAGTCATTCACTTCACTCAATGACTAGGTAAATGGCTTTCATTCCTGAGCTCTGTTAATTTCCATGCTGTTAATCCTTGTCTTCATTGAGAGGTCCTTAGTTTTCTGTATATCTGTTTACTAATCTAACTCTTCAGACACATCAGGTAACTAGTTTATTTTTTAACTAAGACATCTCTCTAACCCTCTGTTCTTCTGCCCCAGTTGAGACTGTTACATAGTTGTCATTTTAGAATTTTCCTTCATTATTATATGGGTTCCCTTAACATCATTCTATTGATTCCCTTTACTTCTTTCCTTTAAATTCCTTTTGTCTCTCTTCTGTATTTTTGTATACCCTGGCTGTTGGATCTCTTGCCTTCCTCTTTCTTAGTTTATTTCTTCATTATCCTGAAGCGCATCTTATAAAAACAACCAAGTCAAGTATTTAAGAGAAGTAAATAGAAAATGTATTTTGTGGATCCTTGTGTGTCTGAAAATGTTTTCATTTCATCCTCATGTTTGATTAATAATTTGTCTGGAGATGTAATTATAGGTGGAAAAACTTGCCGTCAAAATATTGATGGCATTGCTTTATGGATTTCTAAAATCATCTAGCATCTGGTGTTTTCGAGAAGTCAAAAACACATTTAGGCTTTTAATTCTTTATGTGACCTGTTTAATCTCTTCGAGTGGAAGCTTTTAGAATGTATTCTTTATGTAGGATGTTCTAATATTTCATGTTGAGATACATGATGTTGATTTTAGTTTTTCATTTGGCTGGGCACACACAGAAATTTTATTCTGGAAACTTTAAATAATTAAAATTTTCTTGATATTTGTCACCCATCATTTTCTCTGTTCTCTATGTTCTAAACTTTTATTTACTTTTTATATTCAGTGCCTGACACATAGGAAACACTCATTAAATTTTTGGATGATTGAAATTGGTCATTTAAATCTTAAATTTCTTCTCCTAGCCCTAGAATTTTTTTATTTTCCATGTCTCTTTATTATGTTGTATTTTCTGTGGGATTTTATTACGTTCTCATCCTTGAATTAATTTTTTTATTGTTTATTTTTTATGTTTAAAAAATTTTTTTTAACAAGGTTCCTTTATTTTATTTTATTTGTTTTTAGAGAGAGGGGAAAGGAGAAAGAGAGAAACATCAATGTGTGGTTGCCTCTCACGTGCCCCCAACTGGGGATCTGGCGTGCAATCTAGTCATGTGCCCTGACTGGGAATCGAACCAGTGACACTTGGTTCACAGACTGACGCTCAATCCACTGAGCCACAGCAGCCAGGGCTGAATTAATTTTTTTTAAAAATATTTTTCTTCTTTGAATATTTCTTTTTCTGACAGTTTCTTGTGGGATTGTTATATGTTGTTTTTAGAAGTACTCTACTTTTGAGTTTAATTTTTTTTTCTCTACTGTCTCTCTTTCCTGAGTTCTTTTTTCCTCCTTATTTATTTTAATCTCTTATATTTAAATTTTTCCTGAAATAGCTAGTGACTCACAGCTATCTACATATAAAACACTGTGGCATTAAGAAGCTGATTGAGATGTGTAGGTTTATTGGGAGTGATCTGCCTAGAACAGTTTATTGGCTGAGAACAGCTATCAGTTCTTTTCTTTGGGGCTGGCTTTCTCCAGAATGAAATCCTCTATTCTTTCTGGGAATTAATAAAATAAGCTTGGCTGACAATTTCTGGGACTTTACTGGATTATAGTAAGATGGCAAATCAGCTGGCTGTATGAGGTAGGTTTGGGAATCTGATCTGCCTGTTTCATACAGATTTTCAATTAATCTTCCTGTTTGCAGCCCCACATGCACCCTACTTTTCAAAGGTACCTAATGATTTCAGTTCTTGAAAATATCTGGGATTCTATAATAGGACCAATCTGCAACTTTGGTTTTAGGTTTTTTTGTTTTTGTTTTTTAGTTTTTTATGGTTGATACATTGTTTATTACTATTCCATATACTCTCTAGCTTCCAAAATCTTTTTGCTCCTCTTTCCTCTCCCTATCTCTGTGTCCTAATGGGATTTCTTCTTTCATTTAATCTCATTACTATCACTTAGAAGGAATAGTAACAATTGTGTATATTCAGTGTGCCATGTTTGAAAAGAGTATGTCCTTGTTCTCTAGAAAAATATTTTAGACTTTATTATTAAAGAGTATACATGCTAATTGAATGAGTCAAATATTTGTTGGGCTTCCAATATGTGGGAGATACTGTGCTCAGCATTTTCTTGCCTTCACAAAACTTAAGACTTATTGAGGGAAAAGAATATTAAATGACTTTAAAAATATTTAATTACAATTTGTGAAAATCCTGTTAAGGAAGAGAATAGAGTGCTAAAAAGGTAATTACAAGGAGGGTATAATTTGGTAATGGGATCAGGGAAGACCTCCAGAAGTATGTCCTTTCAGTAGAGATTTGGAAAATGAGTAATAGTGATCAAGACTAACAGTGAAAGAAAACATCTTCTAAGATATAAATAACAGTAGTTGGAAAGGCCTTAAGAGGGACTAAGAGCTAGGAGTATTTGAAGAACTGCAAAATAGGGCCAGTGTGGATGGAGCTTAGAAACCAAAAGGCATCATAGTATGAGATTTTATTGAAGAGCCAGACAGGAACCAGATCATTTGGAGCTTTGTAGACCATGTTCAGGAGCTTAACTGTTTTGTTTTATTTTGTTTTTTTTAAAGTATATTTTATTGATTATGTTCTTAAAGTAGTTCCAATTTTTTCCCCTTTGCCTCCCCTCTGCCCAGTACCCCCCTTTCCTCCAGCAATCCCATCCCCCTTAGTTCATGTCCATGGGTTGTCCATACAAGTTCTTTGGCTTCACCCTTTCCTTTATTATTCTTAACATCCCCCTGTCTATTTTCTACCAACCAATTATGCTTCTTAGTCCCTGCACCATTTCCTTATTTCTCCCCCTCCCCCCTCCCAGCTGATAACCCTCCAAATGATCCCCATACCTATGATTCTGTTCCTATTCTGGTTTGCTTAGTTGGATTTGTTTTTATTTTTTATATTCAGTTGTTGATAGTTGTGAGTTTGTTTTCATTTTAGTGTTCATAGTTTTAACCTTCTTTTTCTTAAGTCCCTTTGACATTTCATATAATAATGGCTTGGTGATGATGTAGTCCTTTAGTTTTACCTTTTCTGGGAAGCACTTTATCTCCCCTTCCATTCTAAATGATAGCCTTGCTGGATAGAGTAATCCTGGTTGCAGGTTGCCTTTCATCACATTGAATACTGCTTGCCAGTCCCTTCCTGCCTGCAAAGTGTCTTCTGAGAAATCAGCTGATAGTCTTATAGGCACCCCACTCTAGACAACTCTCCGCCTCTCTCTTGTTGCCCCCAGGACTCTCTCTTTATCTTTCACCTTTGGCATCTCAATCATGATGTGTCCTGGTGTTGCCCCCTCTGGGTTCAGCTCACCCAGGACCCTCTGTGCTTCCTGGACCTATATGCCCATCTCCTTCGTGAAATTTGGGAAGTTTTCTTCATTTTTTTCAATTCTTGCTTCCTTATTCTGCACTGGTTGACTGTTTTTTTCTTATGTTCCAAATCATTGGTTTTGTGTGGATTTTCTTTTGTTTCACTTAGCATGGCATTCACTTCTCTTATGCGTTTGCCATACTCAAGCATATATGTCAAGCCTGTGAGCATCTTTATCACCAGTGTTTTGAATTCTGCATCTGTTAGATTGTCTTTCTCCTCATCTGTTAGGTTGGCTATCTCCTCGTCACTTAGTTCTCCCATTGGAACCTTGATCCGTTCCCTCTTTTGGGCCATACTTCTCTGTCTCCTCATTCTGACAGGCTCCTGTGTTTATTTGCCTCCACATCCCAGGTAGAGCTGTCACTCCTGTTACGTTGTAAGAGGTGGAGCCTTAGGGATTCCTCAGTACAGGGTGACCTGTTTCACCACGTTGTGGCGCTGTATATGGAGGAGGGGTCCGAGAGAGAACAATGCCGACTGCCCAGCACTCACCCCTTTTCCAGGCACTTCTCCCACTTCAGCACCGGACTGGCACCCCTCTAGCTGCTGCCCTGGCCATCGTTCCCAGAGTGGGTGGGTCTGCAGACGTTCTAGGACCATGGGGGCCCTTTAAACAAGCGAACTCTGCTGAGAGACTGGCAGTTTCTGCCTCCACCCCAACCCCCACTGGTCTGCACAGTCAGAAGCAATGAGGCTTGATTTTCCCCGATGCTGGGACCGTGAGCTGCGAGGTCCGGTGACAAGCTGGGAACTCTCCCCAGGTGTCTCTCCTGACTTTTTAAAACCTGTGACTGCGCTTTCTGATGGCCTGCTGCTGCTGCCGCTGCTGCCACCACCACAAGCGTCCTTTCCACCCCGGCTCCGCCCCTCCTACCTGTCTGGATGAGTATTTCTTCTTTATATATTTGTTTGTTGGACTTCTATGCAACTTGATTTTCTGGAACTTCTGGTTGTTTCTAGTTTTGAGGTAGTTGTATTCCTTCTTAGTTGTGGAGGGAGACGCAGCATTTCTGTCTACACCTCCATCTTGGCCGGAATTCCTCAGGAGCTTAACTTTTATTGTAAGAGCAATATCATGGCAATTCACTGAAAAATTGTAAGCAGAACAGTGGCAGGCAATGTCATTCTAGTGATGAGAGTTCAAGATTGTAAACCTTAAGTGAGAACAACTAGGTAGGAGGCCATTCCAGTAGTATGAGATATGGGGATTTCATTTTAGGTAGTAAAGATAGAGGGAAGAGTTTGAAGCTATATTTAGGACAAGATGAGACAGTATTTGCTGAATCATTATATGAAGGGAAGAGAAAGACCATGGTACTGGAATAATTTTCACTTCTTTGGCTTGAGGTTTTCCCTCTGGATTCATAGTATGCTCTTCAAAATACCTCACTTGCCTAACATTCCCATATTTGTAGAGAAATTCTTTCATAATATTACCTCTCAAATACAAAAGTTATTTTATATCAAATAATTTTCATATATTTTTCCCAATTCTCACAATGATTGTTATCAATTCTATTGTATAGACAGAGAAATGAGGGCTCAGCAGGATGAACTAATTTACCCAAGAAAACAGTGCTTATAATTAACTGAGTTTGAGTCCAAAACTTATGTAGCTGACTCTCATACCTCTGATATTACAATAGTAGTATACTAACTTCCATTATATTTTCATTTCTTCTCTTTGAACCTACAAATGCTCTTCCTGTCAGTTGGTCAGCACCACTATAGTACTTTTACATGTGTTATGTTCTTTTCTTCTAAGGTTAGCATCACAGAATTCCAAGGCAAATAATATTTTCATCAAACCTCAAACATATATCTAGCCACAAAAGAATCCTCCCTGCTACCATTCATTCTAGATTAATTCAACTTTTGACTTTTCTTAAACTATTCTCCCATCTGGATTACTACTACCCTCTATTTCTTTATCATTTGTTAAAGAGACCCTGGGCCTCCAGTTACTGACTGTTAGGTGCTGTCAAATAGAACTTTCAACAATGATGGAAATGTTCTATTTTTGTGATTTCCAGTATGGTAGCCACAAACCACATTTGTCTGTTAAACACTGGAAATGTGAATAGTGCCAACTGAATCTGAATTTTTATTTAATTTTAATTATATTCAATTTAAATAGGTAATATGCTAGTATCTACTGTAATTGACAACACGTATCTAACCAAGAGGCAGCAAAGTTTCTCTTAATGGGTCAGATTGTAAATATTTCAGACTTGCAGTCAATGTGGTCTCTATTGCAACTATTCGCTTCTGCCATTGTAGCCCAAAATAGCCATAGACAATACATAAATGAATAAGTGTGGCTGTGTTCCAATAAAACTTTACTTATAAAAATTGTTACAGTGCTGCAGGCATAGTTTGCCAACCCCTTAGAATTTTTCCTTTGACATAATTTATCCTGTCAACTCTGTTAAGTAGTTATGATCATTTTCCTTACCTTACACTTTACACTATGGCATATTCTTACATGAATGTGTGTGTGTGTATATGTGTGTATGATTAAAGTTATCCTATAACAAAGGAGATAAGAATAAGTATCTGTGTATTTAGCAAGCTCCCCTATGTAGTTCCTATTGTAGCAATGTTTGGAAACCAACGGCTTACTTTCTGTCCTTATCTATATCATCTCTCCTCCTCTAGTCTGTTTAAAAAAATATGGTTTAATTCTTCCATTTTAATTGAAAGTTTTATTTCTTCCAAACAAGAAAAATGTGAGTGATTGCTTTCATATTTTCTTTCAGTCCTGGGATCAAGATTTGAAGCCAAGAAATTATTTCTGAAGAAGGAAATTTATGAAATAGAGTCAGCCCAATGGGAGATAATGGGAAGACTTACAAGACATGACCTTCAGTGCTCTAGTTTCAGAGATGATTGGGAAAGTAATGACAAGTTTGAGAAACAACATGCCTCTCAGAAGCGGTATTTCAGTCAACCAATATACACCCATGAAGATCTGTCCACTTTTAGTCAGCATTCATCCTTAACATTACAGCAAATCATTCATAATAAAGAGAAATATTGTGCAACTAGGGACTATAGGAAAACCTTTAGACATGGCTCACCGCTTACTACACATCAGATAATTCACACCATTGAGAAACCCTATGAATGTAAGGAATGTGGAAAGGCCTTTAGACATCCGTCAAGACTCAGTCATCATCAGAAAATTCATACTGGCAAGAAACCCTTTGAATGTAAGGAATGTGGAAAAACCTTTATTTGTGGCTCAGACCTTACTCGACATCAGCGAATTCACACTGGTGAGAAGCCTTACGAATGTAAAGAATGTGGGAAAGCCTTTAGTAGTGGCTCAAACTTCACTAGACATCAGAGAATTCACACTGGTGAGAAGCCTTATGAATGTAAAGAATGTGGGAAAGCCTTTAGTAGTGGCTCAAACTTTACTCAACATCAGAGAATTCATACAGGGGAGAAACCCTATGAATGTAAGGAATGTGGCAATGCCTTTAGTCAGAGCTCACAACTTATTAAACATCAGAGAATCCATACAGGTGAGAAACCCTATGAATGTAAGGAATGTGAAAAGGCTTTTCGTTCTGGTTCAGACCTTACTCGACACCAGAGAATCCATACTGGTGAGAAACCCTATGAATGTAAGATATGTGGAAAAGCCTATTCTCAGAGTTCACAACTTATTAGTCATCACAGAATTCATACTGGTGAGAAACCCTATGAATATAGGGAATGTGGGAAGACCTTTAATTATGGCTCACAAGTCATTCAACATCCAAACTTATACTGGTGATAAACCATAGGGTATATGAAATGTGTGGGGAGGCATCTTAAATTTATATGACTGTAAAGTCCATCTGTTTACATCATGGTTTGTAAAATACCTTTATTTTAAAAATACCTTTAATAACAGAAGTGACCTCTATTTTTGAAGATGACTTACTTTTTTGCTCTTTACAGAATTTAGGCTTTCTTACTGTAAAACACAAACAACTTTGCACTCAGTAAATAGAGATCCTTTAATGGCTTTATGGTGTTTCCTTGTGTTGCTGTAATACTATTTTATCAAATCCCTATTGATAGACATTGTAGTTTCTTCCAGAGTTTTTGCCATTATATATAGTACCCTGATGGACATTATCCCTTGGCATATTTTTTCACCATGTCCTTTATTTTACTTGCAGAAATAATTCATGAATATATTTTCCTTATAAAAGATTTAAACGTTACAAATAAGACAAACATACACTTTGACCACTATCCTTATACCCATTTCCTTCCTGAAGGATAGTTGTTATCTGTTTAGTATTTAACCTTCCTGAGAATTTTCCTGTTTTTATACATATGTGTCTTTGTAGATATTATAAAATGGAGATAATTATAATACCTCATAATTTTCTGTGAAGATCAAATAAGACAAAGTGTTTAGAATTGTGCATGTCATAATAAATATACTCACTGAATGTTAGTCTTTGTTATAGTCACTGTTATTAGTATTATATGTTGAAAGACAGCTGTTTCTGCCGACCTTACTCAACATCAGGCAAAACAGGCAGTTGAAGAATGACCCATTGAGGGAAATGAAATATGAAAAATTTCTATCGTCGGTTATTTCTTATGGAACATGAGAAATAATCTTGGGATTTGGTGGTGAAGGTAATGTGTGTAATGGATGAGAAGGACCTTATTCAGACTGGCATCCTTTTAACTACTTATAATACCTACTATAAAAACAAACAAGAATATAGACAAAACATTGGTGATACTTCTGAAGAAAAAGTTGAGAAGCCAAACAGCAATAGTTTTGAAAAAAAATGAATAAACGTATGAATATAAAGAAACTTTATAGTTACTGTTTTAAAATGCTGTACTGAATACTATCCTTTCTGATGTATTTGAAAACCTAAACAAATTTTTTGTTTAGGAAGGTAAAAATGACTTAAAGAAAATCAGAACTCTTGGAAGACTTACAAACACAGGAAAAGGGAAATTTATACGTGAATACAATAGCTATTGACAAAGCACCAAGTCCTTTTTTTTTTTTTTTCAGGCAAAACATTACCAAGTGGCAGTTTTTATAGAGAAGTACAAACTTTTAACAATCTTGATTTTAGAAGTGCATTAGGAGAACACACAAAAAAGGAAGCTATTTTTCACTATCACCCATGAAGTTGTTGCGAGCATACTAAAGAAATTAGAAAACTGTTAGTATCAAAAGAATAACAAATAAACCTGATTGGGATAGTAGTTAAAAAAGGATGCCCGTCAATTAGCCAGTTCCAACTAATTGATGCTGTGAAGAAAATCAGGCCCCATTTGCCAGCTCTTCTGACTTCCAGGGGATCCAGAAATCTACATTTTTAAAAGTGTATGATGGCTCTTGATTTTTAAATGACAGCTCAGATTTAAAAATAAACCATGAAGACAAAGATATATCAACTGCAAGTAGCAAGTAGCCCATGGGTTACTTTTGTTCTGGACTCTAGAGCAGTGACTACGGGAAGGACTTGTAGGAGTTTTTAATAGTGCAAATCCCTTGGCACCAAGGAAATTTAGGGGTGAGTACAGCACCAAATAATTTACACTGAATTTCTTAGATGTGAGCAGTGTTAGATTAAAAATACAGAGATAAAGTAGCTAACCTCCAAGTATAAATTTTTTTCTACATGTCTTAAAATTTATTCTAAGTGTTGTGCAGTTAAATAGGATATACAGTCATGTGCCACTTAACAACAGATGTGTTCTGAGAAATGTGTAGTTTTATTGTTGCACGAACATAGAGTCTGCTTACACAAACCTAAATGGCATTGCCTACCATATATCTAGGCTTTACAATATGCCACTATTGTATATGCAGTCAATTGTTGACCTGAACATCATTCTGTGGGGCATGACTATTTTATGTTTTATATCCCTTTGGTAAGCTATATATGTATACACACACAACTGAAAAATAAACGAGAAAAAATAGCCAGAGCATCACAATTTTGCACTAGCAACAAATTATCACTGGACTTACGTATTGTGTTCTAGGCCAATAGTATATATTTTAGCTTCTCTGGACCATACCATTTCTGTTGCAAGTACTCAACTCTGCCATTATAGTGTAGAAGGCTACTAAAAGTCCTGGGTTTAGAAAATTTGAAATTAAAAATAAATATTCTACAGGTTAGTGTTCTTTTCTGTGTCTCAATTTTCATGCTCATCAAACAAGCTTCCTACATTGCATGGATAGTATTCTGGGAAAGGAAAATCACATATCCAAAATTACTATGCCGTCCATTCATTCCCTGCTCCCTTTTTTTCTGAGATACCATGTTAAAAGGGTTTTGTTTATTTTAACATTGGGTTACTTTATTTGCAGGCATATTTCATAATCGATTTGAGAATATTAGAATGAGAAAAATACCAATGGGAATTATTAGATGCTTTTGTGTTCTAAAGGTTTGCATTACTATCAAAATGAGTATTTCTAAATGAAATTTTCTTTATTAGTATATTTGAAGCCATTCATTAAGTTTCTCATCTAAAATTACAGAAGAAATGCATGGGCATCCAAACCAATGAAACAATGCTAATACATTTTCTAAAATATCTCCATCCCCTTCATTCTTCACTCTTCCCCTCTTTCCATTTTCTTTGAGTAATGTTTAAACCTTGTGTATATCCCCCATATATTTCTTTGCCCTTAAACATTAATCAGTCAGTTATTTTAGTGTATTTTTGCAAAAATAAATTATGCACTATACAATTATCTGTAACTTACTTTTTTAACATTTGTACATTTTGAATTTTCCTTCAAGGCAATCGATTTTGATGGTTACAGTATATTTCACAATATGCTCGTACCAATACCTACTATTCTTCAATTGTGATATTTCAGTTTGTCTCCTATTTGAAATTTAAAAGTTGTAATAAACATATTTATACATTTTATTTCTATAAAATATGTTTTCCAAACCATTTCCAGGTTTTCTGTTTCTTAGGAAGGCCTTGCTTAAAGAAAATATTAGAGGGCAAGAGAATAAAGGAAAATACTCCAGTTTTTTATGTGTGCTTATGTGGGTGTGTATGCATAATATAGATTTAACATTTTAGTCCATCTTGGATTAAGTATTGTATATGGTGTGATATAGATTGTCAGCTTTACTTATATCCAGAATTAAAGCCAATTATTTCAGTACCACTTATTAAACTATTCATCTTTCTCCTACTGAATAAAATATATTTATCATATACTAAGTGCTTCTCCTCATATCTATTTCTGTGCTCTATTTTCCAGCAATCTTTGAATTATAACTTTCAGTAACTTATTACTTGGAAATAAAGACTTGTACATTATTAATATACAGTTTTTATTTGTAAACAAAGATGTTTCTTCATTAGAATTTTTATCAATAAAAGACTCATGGGATTATATTTTGAATGTTATTCATCTTAAATACAGAGTATCCAAAAATGAAATTTCTTGGGCAACTCTTCATCCTCTACTTTCTAATATCTTTATAATGTAATGGTGCTTCGTAGTACTTTTTAAATATGCTAGTAAATTTTGAAATTTTACATTTTTTATTTATTTTATTTTAAAGGGATAGATCCCTTTGATCTTTTAAAATCTGCAAATTAAGTCATATAACCATATCACAGTATTTAAGCCTATTTAATTTTCTTGCCTTCATGTTGCAGACCTGATGACAGTGGGTGTTGGCCAGGACTTTTTACATTTCCCCTCACTTTTGCAGACTGAGGGTTGGTTTTCAAGGATAATTTTTATTTTTACCCCTTCTCCTGTGTGTATGTCATAAGGTAAATAATGTATTGCCTTGGTGAAATGTGTTAAAACAAATTACCTTCTTTTATTTGACTCTAAATTTTTTTCCTTCAGCAGGCTGTGATTATCTATGCTTATTCTGCAGGCCCTGTCTGCTTGTATATAGTTCAATATCTAGAGTTCAAGTAAAGTGTTAGAATATGCATTTTAACTCCAGATTTAAGCTGCCTCCGTAAAGCTTTACCAACAAAAATGCTGTATTTCTCCATTTGTGCAGAAATAAGGAGAGAACTATGATTTATAGTTCCTACTATATCCACCTTGGGATTTTTTTTGTTTGTTTTTTGTTTTTTGTTTTTGTATTTTAATGAAAACACAGACTGGTTACAGTTGATATGGTCTACTTTTGTTTGAGTAGATAAGAAATTTGTTGAAAGAATATTAAGTTGCCGAAACAAAATCTTAGAGTGCTAAGGAATAAATATATGAGCTAGGAAAAATACTGCAAGTAACGGCAGATAACTTGTGTCCTGAGGTTACCACAGTAGTTGCTAAACACAGACTAGACTCTCCAGCTTACACTAGTGGCATCATAGATGCTGGATTCTGGATGGTCCTGCTCCTGCTATCCAGGGTTACTTACACAGGTTCCATCACCCAGATGGAATTCCCACAGTCTGTTCCTTTGTATCATCACCTTGCTGTTCTGAGATGGGTATGTTTGAGTGCCAATGCCTAGATTCCAACCTTGTGCGTTAGCTCCTGGGGAAATTGGGATGCGTTTTTAGTTTAGTGAGAAGCAACCTCTGCAATTTTAAAAAAATTTATTGTTTTCCTATTACAGTTGTCCCATTTATCCCCCTTTGCTCTCCCTTTCTTTGCCCATCTCCCAGTCCATCGCCATTTAGTTGTTCATGTTCATGGGTCATTCATACTAGTTCCTTGAGTAGATGCTTCCCTTTCTTTCCTTCTTTCTCTCTCTCCCTCTCCCCTCTGTTCCCTGTTTACATGCCTCTCATTCTATTTTGCTTGTTTGTTTTGTTCATTAGGTTCCTGTATTAGGTGAGATTATATGGTATTTGTCTTTCACAGCCTGGCTTATTTCACTTAGCATAATACTCTCCAGTTCCATCCACGCTGTAGCAAAAGGTAGGAGTTCCTTTTTCTTTTTGATGCATAATATTCCATTGTGTAAATCTACCACAGTTTTTGATCGACTCATCCACTGATGGGCACTTAGGCTGTTTCCAGCACTTGACTACTGTAAATAGCACTATTATGAACATAGGAGTGCATAAGTTCTCTTGGATTGGTATTTCAGGATTATCTGGGTATAATCCTAGCAATGAAATTGCTGGATCAAAAGGCAGTTCCATTTTTAGTTTTTTGAGGAAATGTCATATAGTTTTTCATAGTGGCTGCACTCTGGTTCTCTAGTTTCATTATTTTGCATGTCCCAGTCCAGTTCTCCCAGCATCATTTGTTTAAGAGGCTATTTTCTCTCCATTTTTGCTTCTTCTCCCTTTGTCAAATATTAATTGACCATAGAGACCAGGGTTTATTTCTGGGCTCTATATTCTATTCCATTGAACAATATGTATTTTCTTATGCCAGTACAAGACTCTTGATTACAGTGGCCTTGTAGTATAGCTTGATATCAGGTATTGTGATTCCTCCTAGATTGCTGTTCTTCTTCCTCGAGATTGCTGTGGCTATTTGGAGTATATTCTGGTTCCATATACATTTTTGAATTACTTGTTCTAGGTCTGTGAAATATGTCATTGGTATTTTAATACGGATTATGTTAAATCTTTAAATTGCTTTTGGTAGTATGGATGTTTTAATGATATTGATTCTTCCCATCCATGAACATGGTATATGCTTCCATTTATTTGTATCTTTCTTATTTTTTTTTTTTTAGTGTTCTGTAGTTTTCCAAGTACAGGTCTTTTACCTCCTTGGTTAGGTTTATCCCTAAGTACTTTATTTTTCTTGTTACTGTAGTAAATGGGATTTTTTTCTAGTTTCTATCTCTGATATTTTACTTTTGGTGTACAGAAATGCCTTTGATTTCTGAATATTGACCCTGTACCCTGCTATTTGGCCAAATTCACTTATTAGGTTGAGTAGTTTTTTTTGGTGAAGTGTATAGGGTTTTCTGTGTACACTATCATGTCATCTGTAAATAATGACAGTTTTACTTCCTCTTTTCCAATTTGAATGCCTTTTGTTTCTTTATCTTGTCTGATTGCTGTGGCTAAAACTTCCAAAACTTATGTTCAATAGGAGTGTAGAAAGTGGACATCCTTGTCTTGTTCCTGATATTAGGGGGAATGCTTTCAGTTTTTGCGCATTGAATATGATGTTGGCTTCAGGTTTCTTGTATATCGCCATTATTATGTTGAGGTATGCTCTTCTATTCGCATTTTGCTGACTGTTTTTATCATAAATGTTTGTTGTACTTTATCACATGGTTTTTCAGCATCTTTGGATATGATGTGATTTTTGTCTTTCATTTAGTTTATGTGGTATATTACATTTATTGACTTGCAAATATTAAACCATCCATGCATCCCTAGGATGAATCCCACTTGATTGTGGTATATGATCTTTAAAAAAATAATAAGTATATTTTATTGATTATGTTGTTACAGTAGTCCTAATTTTTTCCCCTTTGCTCTCCTCTGCCCAGTACCATCCTTCCCTCCAGAAATCCCACTCCCCTTAGTTCATGTCCATGGGCCATGCATATAAGTTCTTTGGCTTCACCCTTTTCTATATTATTCTTAACTTCCCCCTGTCTGTTTTGTACCGACCAGTTATGCTTCTTAATCCCTGCACCATTTCCCCATTTCTCCCCTTTCCTCCTTGCAGCTGATAACCCAACAAATGATCCCCCTACCTATGATTCTGCCCCTATTCTGGTTTGCTCAGCTGGATTTTGTTTTTATTTTTTAGATTCACTTGTTGATAGCTGTGAGTTTGTTGTCATTTTAATGTTCATAGTTTTGATCTTTTTCTTAAATAAGTCCCTTTGACATTTCATAATAATAATGACTTGGTGCTGATGAAGTCCTTTAGCTTTACCTTGTCTGGGAAGTACTTTATCTGCCCCTCCATTCTAAACGATAGCTTTGCTGGATAGAGGAATCTTGGTTGTGAGTCCTTGCTTTTCATCACATTGAATACTTCTTGCCTGCCCCTTGCCTGCCCCTTGCCTGCAAAGTTTCTTTTGAGAAATCAGCAGAGTGTCTTATAGGCACCCCTTTGTAGGTAATTCTCTGCTTTTCTCTTGCTGCTTTTAAGATTCTCTCTTTATCTTAAAACTTTGGCATTTTAATTATGATGTATCTTGGTGTGGTCCTTTTTTGGTCTAGCTTGTTTAGGATTCTCTATGCTTCCTGGACTTATATGTCATTTCCTTCGCCAATTTTGGGAAGTTTTCCTTCATTATTTCTTCACATAAGCTTTCAATTTCTTGCTCTTCCTCTTCTCCTTCTGGAACCCCTATGATTCGGATGTTGGTATGTTAAAGTTGTCCTAGAGGTTTCTATGCCTCTCCTCATTTTTTTCAATTCTTGTTTCCTTATTCTGTACTACTTGCCTTTTTTCCTTCCTTATGTTCCAAATTATTGATGTGAACCCTGGTTTCCTTCCCTTCTCCACTGGTTTTGTGTAGATTTTCCTCATTTCACTTAGCATAGTCTTCACTTCTTCCCTCATGCATTTGCTGTACTAAAGCATATCTGTCAAGTCTGTGAGCATTTTTATCACCAGTGTTTTAAACTCTACATCTCTTAGGTTGTCTGTCTCCTTATCTGTTAGGTTGGCTATCTTCTCGTCGCTTAGTGTCCCACTGGAACCTTGACCCGTTCCCTCTTTTAGGCCATACTTCTCTATCTCCTGATCTTGACAGGCTCCTGGGTTTGTTGGCCTGTGTCTTAGGTAGAGCAGAGCTGTCCCACCTGTTACATTGTAGGAGGTGGAGCTTTTGGCATTCATCAGTATGGGCGACTCATTTCACCACATTGTGGCACTGTATGTTGGGGAGGGGTCCAAGAGGGAACAGTGCTGCCTGCCCAGCACTCACCCTTTTCCAGGCACCTCTCCCACTTCTATATGACACTGGCGCCTCTCTAGCTGTTGCCCTGTCTGTCGTTCCTAGAGTGGGTGGGTCAGCGGACGTTCTAGGACTGTGAGGCCCCTTTAAACAAGCAGACTGTACTGAGAGACCAGCAGTTTCTTCCTCATTCCCAACACCCACTGGTTTGCACACGTAGAAGCAAGGAGGCTTTATTTTCTCTGATGCTGGGACCATGAGCTGTGTGGTCTGGTCTGGTGTTGGGAGTGCTCCTTAGGTGTTTCTGCCTAGTTTTTAAAATTTGTGACCGCACTTTCTACTGGCCTGCCGCTGCTGCCACTGCTGCCAGCACCGCACCGGGTTCCCTCCACACCGGATTCACCCCTCCTTTCTGTCCTGATGAGTATTTCTTTATATCTTTGTTGGACTTCCATGCAACTTGGTATTCTGGAACTTCTTGTTGTCTCTTGTTTTGAAGTAGTTGTATTCCTTCTTAGTTGTGGAGGGAGATGCAGCATGTCTGTCTGTGCCTCACTTCGCCGGAAGTATGGTGTATGATCTTTTTAATACACTGTTGGATCTGTTTTGCCAATATTTTGTTGAGGATTTTAGCATCTATGTTTATTAGCGCTATTGGCCTGTAGTTTTCTTTCTTTGTTCTGTCTTGACCTGGTTTTGGAATTAGAGTAATACTGGCTTCATAGAAAGAGTTTGGGAGTCTTCCCTCTTCTTGGATATTTTGGCATAGTTTGAGAAGGATAGGAGATAGTTTTTCCCTAAATCTTTTGTAAAATTCGCCTGTGAAGCCATCCAGTCCAGGGAATTTGGTGTGCTGGGTGTTTTTTATTAGTACTTTAATTTCACTAGTTGTTATCAGTCTATTCAGACTTTCTGCTTCTTTTTGATTCCATTTTGGAAGATTATATGTTTCCAGAACTTTGTCCATTTCATCCAGGTTGTCAAATCTCTTGTCATATGTTGACTGTAGTAATTTCTTACAATCCTTTGTGTTTCTGTGGTATCTGTTGTGATTTCTCCTCTTTCACTTCTGATTTTGTTTATTTGGGTCCTCTCTCTTTTTTTCTTGGTGAGCCTGGTTAAAGGTTTGTCAATTTTGTTCATCTTTTCAAAGAACCAGCTCCTGGCTTTATTCATCTTTTCAATTGTTTGTCTCTATGTCATTTAATTATGCTCTGATCTTGATGATTTCCTTCCTTCTTCTCTCTCTGGAATTTGTTTATTGTTGTTCCTGCAGCTCTTGTAGCTGTCGAGTTAGATTTTTTAATTTGAGATTCTTCTATCCTTTTTAGGTAGACCTGTATTGCTATGAACTTTCCTCTCAGGAATGCCTTCACTGTGCTCCACAGGTTTTGGGCTGTTGTGTGTTCATAATCATTTATTTCCAAAAACTTTTAAAATTTTTTCCTTGATGTCATTGTTGACCCATTCATTATTTAATAGCATGTTATTCATTCTCCATGAATTTGAATGTTTTTTAGTTTTTTCCTTAAGGTTGGTTTCCAGTTTCAGGCAATTGTGATCTGAGAAGATGCTTGTTATAATTTCAATTTTCTTGACTTTGTTGAGGTTTGTTTTGTGTCCTGCCATGTGGTCTATCTTTTAAAATGTTCCATGTGCACTTGAAAAGAATGTATATTTTGCTTCTCTGGGGTGAAAGTTTCTATAGATATCAATTAATTTCATGTGATCTAGATTGTTGTTCAATGCTTCAATATCCTTGGTGGTTCTTTGCTTTGAAGATCTGTCCATTGTTGACAATGGGGTCTTAAAGTCCCTACTATCAGTGTGTTGCTGTTCATATTCTTCTTATAGTCTTCCAAGATTTTCCTTATATATTTGGATGCTCATATGTGGGTGCATATGTGTTTAACAGTGTTATATCTTCTTAGTAGATTGTTCCTTTAAGTATTATGAAATGCCCTTCTTTGTCTCTTTTTATGGCTATTGTTTTGAAATCTATTTTGTCTTATAGAAGTATTGCTCTCCCTTTTTTTTCATGTCCATTTGCTTGAAAATTTTTTATGTCCCTTCACTTTCAATATGTGTAGATCTTTTGTTCTCAGGTGTGTCTGTTGTAGACAGCATATATGTGGGTCAGTTTTTACATTCAGCTACTCTAATCCTTTTTATTGGAGCATTTAATCTATTTACACTTAAGGTTATTATTGATACTTATTCATTGTCATTTTTTCCCTTTTGTACCTGTGTTCTTCTCTTTCTCTCTTCATCTTCTTAAAGCAGTCCCTTTAGTGTCTCCTGAAATGTTGATTTGGTGGAAATGTATTCTGTTAGCTTTCTTTCATATGGGAAACTCCTTATTTCACCTTCTATTATGAATGAGAGCCTTGCTGGGCATAGTAGTCTTCAATGTAGGCCTTTGTTTTCCATTGCTTGAAATATTTTTTGCCATTCTGTTCTGGCTTTAATGTCTCTGTTGAGAAATCCACTGATAAGCTTATTGAAATCCCTTTGTATGTTATTTGCTGTTTCCCTCTTGCTGCCTTTAGGATTTTCTCTTTGTCTTTTTTTTTTTAATTGTTTATGTTGTTATAGTAGTTTGAAGTTCTTTCACCTTTGCTCCCCTCTGCCCAGTACCCCCTTTCCCTCCAGCAATCCCACTTCCCTTAGTTCATATCCACCGGTCATGCATATATGTTCTTTGGCTTCACCTCTTCCTATATTATTCTGAACTTCTCCCTCTCTATTTTATATTTACCAATTATGCTTCTTAATCCCTGCATCATTTCCCCATTTCTCCCCCTTCCCCCTCCCAGCTGATAACCCTCTGAATGATCCCTATACCTATAATTCTGTTCCTATTCTGGTTTGCTTAGTTGGGTTTTGTTTTTATTTTTTATATTCAGTTGTTGATAGTTGTGAATTTGTTTTCATTTTCATGTTCATGGTTTTGATCTTATTTTTTTAAATAAGTCCCTTTGACATTTCATAATAATAATGGCTTGGTGATGATGAAGTCCTTTAGCTTTACCTTGTCTGGGAAGCACTGTATCTGCCCTTCCATTCTAAATGATAGCTTTGCTAGATAGAGTAATCTTGGTTGTGAGTCCTTGCTTTTCATCACATTGAATACATCTTGCCTGCCCCTTTCCTGCAAAGTTTCTTTTGAGAAATCAGCTGAGTGTCGTATAGGCACCCCTTTGTTGGTAATTCTCTGCTTTTCTCTTGCTGCTCTAAGATTCTCTCTTTATCTTGAACTTTTGGTATTTTAATTACGATGTATCTTGGTGGTGTCCGCTTGCATCTAGCTTGTTTGGTACTCTCTGTGCTTCCTGGACTTGTATGTCTATTTCCTTTGCCAAATATGAGGAGTTTTTCTTAATTTTCTCACATATGTTTTCAATTTCTTGCTCTCCCTCTTCTCCTTCTGGTATCCCTATGGTTTGGATGTTGGCATGTTTAAAGTTGTCCCAGAGGTTCCTAAGCCTCTCTTCATTTTTTTCAATTCTTGTTTCCTCATTCTGTACTGGGTGACTGTTGTTTTCCTCCTACGTTCCAAATCATTGATGTGAACCCTGGGTTTTTTTTCCTTCACCATTGGTTTTGTGTGGATTCTCTTTCGTTTCATTTAGCATAGCCTTCACTTCCTCCCTTATGCATTTGCTGACTTAAGCATATCTGTCAAGCATGTAAGCATCTTTATCACCAGTGTTTTGAACTCTTCATTTGTTGGTTTGGCTATCTCCTTGTTTGTTAGGTTGGCTATCTCCTCGTCCCTTAGTTCTCCCACTGGAATATTGATCCATCCCCATTTTGGGCCATACTTCTCTGTCTCCTGAACTTGACAGGCTCCTGTGTTTATTTGCCTCTGTGTCTCTCTTTGTCTTTAAATGTCGCCATTTTAATTATGATGTGTCTTGGAGTGGGATTCTTTGGGTTTGTCTTCATTTTGACCCTCTGTGCTTCTTGGTCTTGTGTTACTATTTCCTCAGATCAGGAGAGTTTTCTGTCATTACCTTTTCAAACAGGTTTTCTATCCCTTGCTTCCCTTATTCTCCCTCTGGTATTTATATGATATGGATATTATTATGTTTTATGTTGTCCTGCAGCTCTCTTAAACTCTCTTCTTTCTTTTGCAGTCTTTTCTCGTTTTACAGAACTGCCTGGGAATTTTTTTTCTATGTTTTCCTCCAGCTCACTGATCTGATCCTCTGCTTCCTCTAGCCTGATTTTTATTCCTTCTACTGTGTTCTTCAGTTTAGAAATTGTATTCTTCATTTCCTCCTGGCTCTTATCAATAGTTTCTATGTCCTTTTTCACGCTGGTGTAGTTCTCAGTAAGTTCCTTGTAGCATCCCTGGAGTTCATTGTAGTTTCCCTAGAGTTTTTTGTAGTTTTCCTGGAGTTCTCTGTACTTTTCCTGGAGTTTGTTGTAGTTTTATCTGAATTTGTCAAGTTTATTGAGCTTCCTCATAACCATTCTTTTGAATTCCTTATCTGATACTTTGCTTGCCTCTGTTTCTTCTAGTACTCATTTTGGGGATTCCTTTTTTCCTGTTTCTTTGTCTCCCCATTTTAGATGCCCCTTCTTGTTTGTTTTTGTTTCTTACATTTGTTTGCTTTGATTTCCCACCTTCATGTAGTGACCTTCTGTAATAGGAGACCTGGGGGGTTCAGTGGTGCAGTCTCTTTGATCTCCTGAGCTTGATGCTCTTGGGATGCCTTCATGCTGTTTGTTTAGGCTGTCTGGTTGTATTTCAGTTTTGGTTGTTGTGTTACTCTTTGGTAGAAATTTCCCTCTGGCTAGTTGATTAAGAGTCACTCTGCCCACCACGTCTTGAATTCTTTTGTGGAGATGCTGTTAAAATATAAACACACAACCCAGGCAAGAAGCCCACACCTTCAAAAATATTCCCCACCCACAATCACACTATCAGCAGCTAATGAGCCAGTATTGATATAGATGTAAAGAGATTTAGACTATTATACTAAAGGAAAAACAGATAAGAGTTGGCTAACTGAAAGAAAGTTGATTTTTGAGAGGGAAGGTAAATGAGTAATAATAGTAGTGAATACAGACAAGGCTATGCAAGACAGTAAGTAATATTTACATTGTATGTTTAAAAAGAGGGAAGAAGGCAGAATGAAGTGAGAAAGTGGAAGCATATAGTATTCGTTTTATACAGCAGTTATATATTTAGTGCAAGTGGGAGAATAAACATAACAAACAAAAAAATTAAAGAAGAAGAGGGAGAGAAGGTAGGAAACAGATTAAAGAAAGAGCTTTTCCCTGTACAAACTTTAGGCGCTGTCTTCTCTTTCTGGATCTGCCCCTGGTCAAAATTCCATGGGTTTCATGTCTTCAATTCTGGCAGGATGTCTGTGAGGAGATCTAGCTGGATTCTGGGGCTGCTGTTCTCTCTGTTGTGGGTCTGCCACAGCTCTCCACTGTGAGCCGCACTGAGCTGGGTCGCCCGCCACTGGTCCTGCGGCCCTCTCCAGCACTCCTTGTGCTTGTCTAGCAACACTACTCTGCCTGCAAGCCAGTGTACAGGCCCATAGTCCCTGCCCAGCCTCGAGTCCTGTCTCTGCTACTCCTCCAAAAAGTCTTTGTGTTGCCTCCAAACTGCAGCACTGGCCCGCATGCCTGCCTGGCAGAGCCTTCGTGTGCACACATGTGCACAAAGTTGTCAGCCCGACCAAGTGTCGGGTTCCACCGTAGCTTTCCCATGTGGGCCCCTCTGCATGGCTCAGTTCTGCATTTTTGTTTGGTGGAGCCTTGTTGCACATGCCCATGGGCACAGGGTTGCCAGCCCAGGAGTTTCCCACCAAGACTCAGTTCACACAGTTTCTCACAGTCCAGGCTATTCTCTGTCTTCCCACACCTCTGGCTGTTTAACCAAACCTTGCTGACTCCCTCCAGGACTTCACTGGTCAGGGCGCCTACAGCAGGAGTGCAGTTTCCGAACAGATCCAAGCTAATGATCTGGTCAGCAGCTGCCCCTTTTGGTGCAGTGGAGGTGCCAGGCTGGGAAGCTTGGTGACTCTGCTTGGAGATTGTGTGCTGTGTTGTCTGCCCTCTCCCACACTGCTCCCATGCTCCCGTTCCTGTTCACCCTGTCTGAAAGCTGCACTCACTCACTCTGCTCTATGTTTGTACTCCCAAGTCCTTCCATGATGGGAGCAAGCAGACAACACTGCTACTTACTCTGCCACCATCTCACCCCGCCACCCACCTGTTCTTCCCTAATTTCTTTCTTCAGTGTTCTCTAGTTTTCAGAGTACAGGCCTTTTACCTCCTTGGTTAAGTTTATTCCTAAATACTTTATTTTTCTTGTTGCTGTAGTAAATGGGATTTTTTTCCTAGCTTATATCTCTGATATTTCATTGTTGGTGTACAGAAATGCCATCGATTTCTGGATATTGATTTTGTGCCCTACTATTTTGCCAAATTCACTTATTAAATTGAGTAGTTTTTTGGTGGAGTCTATAGGTTTTTCTATGTACATCATCATGTTGTCTGAAAATGACAGTTTTACTTCTTCTTTTCCAATTTGGATGCCTTTTATTTCTTTTTCTTGTCTGACTGCTGTGACTAGAACTTCCAAAACTATGTTGAATATAAATGGACAGAGTGGATATCCTTGTCTTGTTCCTGACCTAAGGGGGAAAGCATTCAGTTTTTTCTCATTGAGTATGATGTTGGCTGCAGGTTTCTTGTATATGGCCTTTATTATATTGAAGTATGCTCCCTCTATTCCCATTTTGCTGAGTGTTTTCACCATAAATGGGTGTTGTACTTTATATCAACTGCTTTTTCTGCATCTATTGATGTCATGTAATTTTTGTTTTTCATTTTGTTTATGTGCTGTATTGTTACTTGATTTGCAGATATTAAACCATCCTTGCATACCTGGGTTGAATTCCCCTTGGTTGTGGTGTATGATCTTTTAATGTGTTGCTGGATCTGGTTTGCCAATATTTTGTTAAGGATTTTAGCATCTGTGTTCCCAGGGATATTACCTGTAGTTTTCTTTCTGTGTTGTGTCTTGACCTGTTATTGGAATTGGGATAATACTGAACTCATAGAAAGAGTTTGGGAGTCTTCCCTCTTCTTGAATTTTTTGGAATAGTTTTGTAAAATTCAACTGTGAAGCCATTCAGTCTGGGGCTTTTGTGTGTTTGGAGTCTTTTATTACTACTTCAATTTCACTGATTGTTATTGGCCTATTTAGGTTTTCTGCTTCTTCTTGATTTAGCTTTGGAAGATTATATGTTTCCAAAGGTGTGACCATTTTACCCAAGCTCTCAGATTTCTTGTGAAACAGTTGTTCATAGAAATTTCTTATAATCCTTTGTATTGTGATATTGGTTGTGATTTCTCCTCTTTTGTTTTTGAATTTATTTATTTGCATCCTGTCTCTCTTTTTCATGATGAATCTGGTTAAAGAATTGTTGATTTTGTTTATCTTTTCACAGAGCCAGCTCCTGGTTTTATTGGTCTTTTGAATTGTTTGTTTTGTTTCTATGTCATTTAATTATGCTCTGATCTTGAGTATTTCCTTCCTTCTACTCCCTCGGGGCTTTGTTTGTTGTCGTTCCTCTAAAATATTTAGCTATAGGGTTGAGTTGTTTATTTGGGATTCTTCTGTCCTTTTTAGATAGGCCTGTATTGCTATGATCTTCCTCTCAGGACTGCCTTTGCTGTGTCCCATAGGTTTTGGCTATGGTGTGTTCATAATAATATGTTTCCAGAAACCTTTTTGATTTCTTCCTTGATGTCATTGTTAACCCACTCATTATTTAATGACATGTTATTCATTCTCCATGAATTTGAATGTTTTTGAGTTTTTTCCTTAAGTTTGGTTTCCAGTTTTAAAACATTGTGGTCTGAGAAGATACTTGATATAATTTTAGTTTTCTGAATTTGTTGAGGCTTGTTTTGTGTCCTATCATGTGGTCTATCTTTGAAAATGTTTCATGTACATTTGAAAAGAATGTATATTTTGCTTCTTTGGGGTCACAGGTTCTGTATATATCTATTAAGTCCATTTGATCTAGTGTGATGTATTTAAGGTTATTATTGATAGGTATTTATTCACTGTGATTTTTTTCCCCTTTGTACCTGTGTTCTAATCTCTGTCTGTCTTTATCTTCATTTTTGTAAAGCAGTCCCTTTAGCATCTCTTGCAATGGCAGTTTGGTGGAAATGTATTCCTTTAGCTATCCTTGGGAAACCCCTTATTTCACCTTCCATTTTGAAAGAGAGCCTTGCTGGGGAGAGTACTCTTGGTTGTAGGCATTTTTTTTTTCATTGTTTGAAATATTTTTTGCCATTCCCTTCTGCCTTGTAGTGTCTCTGTTGAGAAATCAGATAGCCTTATTGGAGCTCCCTTGTATGTCATTTGCTGTTTCTCTCTTGCTGCCTTTAAGATTCTCTCTTTGTCTTTGAATGTTGCCATTTTAATTATGATGTGTCTTGGAGTGGGCCTCTTTGGTTTCAAGTACATTGGGACCCTTTGTGCTTCTTGGACTTGTGTGACTTTTTCTCCTCAAATCAAGGAAGTTTTCTGTCATTGCTTTTTCAATCAGGTTTTCTATCCCTTGCTCCTCTTCTTCTCCTTCTGCTATCCTTATGATATGGATGTTATTATATGTCATGTCCTGCAGTTCTCTTACACCCTCTTTATTCTTTTGAGGTCTGTTTTGTTTTGTTTTGTTGCACTGTCTAGGAATTTTTTCCTACGTTGTCCTCCTGCACACTGATCTGATCCTCTGCTTCCTCTAGCTTGCTTTTTATTTCTTCTACCATGTTCTTCATTTCAGAAATTGTGTTCTCCATATCCTCCTGGCTTTTGTTGATAGTATCTATGTTCTATTTAATGGTGGTGTAGTACTCAGTAAGTTCCTTATAGCCTCCCTGTAGTTCTTTGTACTTTTCCTGGAGTCCTTTGTAATTCCTCTGGAGTTGTAGTTTTCTCTGAGTTTGTTGAGTTCATTTAGCTTCATTATAACCATTCTTTTGAATTCCATGTCTCATAGTTTGCTTGCCTCTGTACATCTAGCACCCTTTCTGTAGATTCCTCCATTCCTTTTGTTGGGGAGTTGTTGTTTTTTTCTCCCCATTTTAGGTGACTCTTCTTGTTTTGATTTGTTTTGTTTTCTTAGATTGGTCTGCTTTGATTTCCTGTTCATGGTGTGACCTTCTGTAATAGGAAACTGGTGGGATTCAGTGTGGCAGTCGCTTTTATGTCCTGAGCTTGATGCTCATGAGATGCACTTTATGCCATTTATTTCGTTGGTTCGATTGTATCTCAATTTTGGTGGTTGTTGTGTTGCTTTTTGATGAGACCTTCCTTCTGGCTTGCTGATTTAGAATCACTCCACCCACCACATCTTGAATATACTTTTGTGGAGGTGCTATTAAAACATAAACACAAACCCAGATAAGAAACCTACTCCTTCAAAAATATCCCCCACCTGCAATCACGCTATGAACAACAAATGAGCCAGTATTAATATAGATGTAGAGATTAAGACCAATGTACTAAAGTAAAAACAAATAAGAGTTGACTAACTGAAAGAAAAATTATTTTTGAGAGTGGAGGTGGAAGAGCGATAATAGTAGCAACTAGGAACATGCAATGTGAGACAGTAAGTAAAGTTTACATTATATGTTAAGAAAGGAGGGAAGAAGGCAGAATGAAGTAAGAGAAGGGAAGCATATAGTATTAGGTTTAAACAAAAATTATAAAATATATATTTAGTGTGAGAATGAGCATAAACAAAACAAAAGAAGAATAAGAGTAAAAAAAGATGAGACAACTTAGAGAAAACATTTCTCTCCAATACTATGGGATGGGAATAATGGAAAAAAATGAAAGAAAGAAAAGCTTAAGGGATGTCTAAAGAAAGAGAAGTGAATTTAAGATGATAGAGGGGGTAGGTACACTAAGGATGGGGAATGAAAACTAGGCTTAGGGACTTCCAGCCAAGATGGAGGCCTAGACTGACACACTCCATCTCACTCCACAACTAAGAAGGATACAACTACTGCAAAACCAGAAATAACTAGAAGTTCCAGAAAATAAAGCTACATGGAAGTCCAACATATGAAGTTATAAACAAGTGGTGCTCGTCCAGACAGGTAGGAGGGGCGAAGCTGCAGTGGAGAGATCAAGCTGTGCTGGAGGCAGCAACTGCAGCGACAAGCAGTGGGACCCGGTAAGCACAGACACCCATATTTAAGGGGAGAAGTGCCCGGGAACCGACCCTAGTTGCAGACCAGACCCGTCAGCTCGCGATTCCAATGCCAAGGAAGGCAGACCCACATTGCCTCAGACTGTGAGGCCCAGAGGGCATGGGTACAGAGGAGGAGGCTCCCGGTATCTCAGCAGAGAGCAAACAGCAGGAATCCATCTTGGACTCCTGCCCCCACACAAAGCACCACAGTGTGGTGAGAAGGGTTGCCTGGTAGTCATGAGTGCACAGGGCTCTACCCCTAATAGCGTAGGAAGGGTGACAACCCCACCTAAGAAGGAAAGATAAACAAAAACAGGATGGCAGGAATCATGATTGGAATACCAATCATGCAGCTCACCAAAAAGCAAATACGTGAATTAACTGATGAACAAATAGAAAATCTTTCTGAGGCTCAGTTCAGAGCTATAGTCATAAGGCAGCTTATAGACCTAACAGTGGGGCTTAATCAAGATGGGGAAGGAATGAAGGCTAGTCCTGATGAAATGAACAAAAATACATATGAGACAAGTGGGGAGGAAAGGAGGACCAGGGATCAAATCAACAAATCGGAACATAGGGAAGGAACAAATAGTCAACCAGTGCAGAAAGAAGAAACAAAAGTGAGGAGTGTATGAATGACTCATGGACATGGACAACTGGGAGGGATATAATTGTGGGAGAAGGGATGGGCTGGGAGGGGGGATAATGGGGGAAAAATGGGACAACTGTAATTGAATAACCAAAAAATAAAATTAAAAAAATAAATAATAAATAAACATTTCAATAAACATTAAAAAATAAAATAAATGCTAAAATGTATATTTCATAAAAAAAATAAGTGAGGAATATGAGGAGAGGCTCAGAAACCTCTGGGACAGCTATAAGTGAACAAACATTTGAATTATAGGGTTGCCAGAGGGTGAAGAAGAAGAACTAGAAATAGAAAAATTATGTGAAAAAATAATGAAATAGAACTTCCCTAACTTGGGGAAGGAAATAGACTTACAGGTCCAGGAAGCACAGAGAGTTCCAGATAAACTGGACTCAGGGAGGACCACACCAAGACACATTATAATCAAAATGTCAAAAATTAAGGATAAAGAAAGAATCTTAAAAGCAGCAAGAGAGAAGAAAAGAATTATGTACAAAGGGGTCCCAACTAGACTATCAGCAGATTTCTCAAAGGAGACTTTACAGGCAAGAAGGGACTGGCAAGAAATATTCAAAGTAATGAAAATTAAAAACCTATAGCCATGATTACTCTATCCAGCAAAGCTTTCATTCATAATAGAAGGGCATAGGAAAGTGCTTCTGGGACAAAGTAAAGCTGAAGGAGTTCATTAGATCCAAACCACTGTTATGTGAGATGTTAAAGGGACTTGTTTAGAAGAAGGATCAAAACTATGAACATTAAAATGAAAACTATCACAAGAACCAACAACAGAAGCTAGGGAATCAAAACAAAAGCAAACTAAGTAGGCAACAAGAGGGGAAAAAGAATTATAGGTATGGGGGACATATTAGGGGGAGGTCAGAGGAGAGGGGGAAGGGGGAAAAGAGAGGGAGATGACGCAGGAATTAAGAAGCATAGTAGGAGGGAATGGAGTATTCAGGAAGATGTTGAGAAGAACTATATGCACAACCAATGGTCATGGACTAGTGAGGGGTAACAACTGGAGGGAGGGGGTGTCACAGGGTGGATGGGAGCAGAGGGAAAAGAAGTTGGAACAACTGTAACAGCATAAGCAATAAAATATATTTTTAAAAAACCGGCTAAGTGAAAGAAAAATTTCAAATTTAAGATGAAAGCAGGAAAGGGCTGGAGGAAGGTATTAATGGAGTAGGAGAGTGTTACTATAGAATTTGAGATTTGAAATACTGAAAGAGTGAGTATGTATTAATAAAATTGCAGTAATGCTACAACTACCACCATACCACAACCAATGCGCAAAGATTGATCAAGGTGGAGAGAGGCTGTAAAGGGGAAGAACAGTATGAGTGCAGAATGGATACTAGTCGTAGTAAGAGAGAAGATAGAATTTAAGACAAAAGAAAAAAGAGAAGATTGGCTGTTAAAGTGGAATAAGAGAAAGGAGCAAAATACGATATTGGAATAAACTATAATACAACAACTAGTGACTTAAAATGCATAAACTGGGAGTACAAGAAAATAATCATGAAGAATATTGCAGTGGAATTTGTCCCAATAGTATCTGGTTTTTACTGCTTTCTTCTTCTGGATCTGCTCCTAGTCAAAGTTCCATGGGTTTCATATCTTCCTTTTTGGCTGCCTGTCTTTGAGAAGATTTAACTGGGTGCTGACGGTGCAGTTCTCTCGCTTGTGGGTCTGCTGACCTTTCCCCTTACCACAGTTCTCCTCTGTGAGCCTCACTGAGTTTGGTCCCATGCAGGTTGGGTCCCACCCTTTGGTCCTGTGGCACCCTCTAGTCCTTTTTGCTTTTGTTTAGCGGCGCTACTATGCCAGCGAGCTGGCATGTGCGCCTAGAGTCCTTGCCAAGTCTTGGGTCTTGCTTCAGCTCTTCTTATGAAAGTCTATATGTGCCTTCCAAACGGCAGCACCAGTCTGCATTTTTGTTTAGCAGAGCTGCTGTGCCTGCATGCAGATGTCCAAGCCTACAACCTCTGCTTCTTAAAAATAGGTGTTTCTAAAAACTAGCATTTTGGTGAAAATTTCTATAGTCGTGGTCAAAATTAATCATCAGTATTCCACTTTAGCATCAAACTACCTGAGAAAATTAAGGAAGAGAAATTAACATTAAAAGTCAAATTGCAGACTATTTTTACAAACTTTGTAACTCAACATTGTTCTCAGGTAAGTGGAAATTGTAAAGAATCCATAAGGAATACAAAGAACTTAATTTTATTGTTCCACCTTGTCATGCAGTTAAAATTTCCTTTGGTAGGAAAAAAAGATGTCTGTGTAGTTCAGGTTATTATAATCTGCTTATAAGGAACCTACAGTGATAAATTATATTCCCCCATAATCCATAAGGTTTTCATTCTTAATATTTTTATTTTAAAATAATTTAGATTTGGGAACTCAAGAACTCTTAGATAAGATTAATTTTTATCTTAATTACATTTAACTTCATGAAATGGGTTTCATGGTACATAAAATCTTAAGGAACTCAGTTTTTCCTCTTAACATTTAATTGCCAAAATTCATCCATATTGTTCAATATAATTCATTAATTTTAACTAAAATATTCTATAGTTTAAGAATATCAAAATTCACCCACCCACTGCTTTTGAGACTTCAAACACTTTAATTACTTGGGATTGTTTACCTGCATCCCCCATCCCTTCCAACACTAGGTAACCACTAACTTACTTTCTGTCTTTATAGATTTGCCTATTCTATTCATTTCATATAAACATAATCATAATATGTTGTCTCTCGTATTTGGCTTCTTTCACATAATGTGTTTTCAAGGTTCATCTATGCTGTAGCATGTGTCAGTACTTCATTCTATTAATGGCCGAATAGTATCCTGTTGTATAGATATACCTCATTTAATTTATCCAGCCCTTAGTTGCTAGACATCTAGGTTGTTTCCAATTTTTGGCTATGATTAATAATACTACTATAAACATTTATTAAATTTTTCTGTGGGCATATATTTTTATTTCACTTGGTTATATATGAGTGGAATTGTTAGGACATGTGGTTATAAGTCTACCAGTTTGCACATCTCCCTGACTGTTTTCCTAAATAGCTGAACCATTTTATATTTTTTCTTTTTAAAGTATATTTTATTGATTACGTTGTTACAGTAGTTCCAATTTTTCCCCTTTGCTCCCCTCTTCCCAGTACCCCCCTTCCCTCCAGTATTCCTACTCCCCCTTAGCTTATGTCCATGGGTCATGCATATAAGTTCTTTGGCTTCACCCTTTACTATATTATTCTTAATTTCCATCTATTTTGTATCAATTGATCATGTTTCTTAATCCCTGCACCATTTCCCCATTTCTCCCCCCTCCCCCCTCCCAACTGATAACCTTTCAAATGATCTCCATACCTGGTTCCATATCTCCATACCTCTGTTCCTATTCTGGTTTTCTTAATTGGATTTGTTTTTTTTTTTTTTTATATTCAGTTGTTGATAGTTGTGAGTTTGTTGTCATTTTAGTGTTCACAGTTTTGATCTTCTTTTTCTTAAGTAAGTCCCTTTTACATTTCATATAATAATGGCTTGGTGATGATGAACTCCTTTAACTTTACCTTGTCTGGGAAGCACTTCATCTGCCCTTCCATTCCAAATGATAGCTTTGCTGGATAGAGTAATCCTGGTTGCAGGTTACCTTTCATCACATTGAATACTTCTTGCCAGTCCCTTCCTGCCTGCAAAGTATCCTCTGAGAAATCAGCTGATAGTCCTATAGGAACCCCTCTGTAGGCAACTCTCTGCCTCTCTCTTGCTGCCCCCAGGACTCTCTCTTTATCTTTCACCTTTGGCATCTCAATTATGATGCGTCCTGGTGTGGTCCGCTCTGGGTCCAGCTTGTCCAGGACCGTCTGTGCTTCATGGACCTGTATTTCTATCTCCTTCACAAAATTTGGTAGTTTTCCTCATTTTTTCCAATTCATGCTTCCTCATTCTGCACTGGTTGACTCTTTTTTTCTTTCTTGTGTTCCAAATCATTTATTTGAACCCTGGTTTCCTTCCCTTAACCATTGGTTTTATGTGGATTTTCCTTCATTTCACTTAGCATAGCCTTAACTTCTCTTATGCGTTTGCCGTACTCAAGCATATCTGTCAAGCCTGTGAACATCTTTATCATCAGTGTTTTGAATTCTTTGTCTGTTAGGTTGTCTATCTCCTCATTGCTTAGTTCTCCCACTGGAACCTTGATCCGTTCCCCCTTTTGGGCCATACTTCTCTGTCTCCTCATTCTGACAGGCTCCTGTGTATGTTTGCCTCCACATCCCAGGTAGAGCTAACTTTCTGTTACATTGTAAGGGGTGGAGCCTTAGGAATTCATCAGTGCAGGGTGACCTGTTTCACCACGTTGTGGTGCTGTATGTGGGGGAGGTGTCTGAGAGAGAACAATGCCGCCTGCCTAGCACTTGCCCTTTTTCCAGGCACCTCTCCTACTTCTGCATCAGACTAGCACCTCTCAAGCTGCTGCCCTTTCTGTCGTTCCGAGTGGGTGGGTCTGCGTACATTCTAGAACTGTGGGGACCCTTTAAACAAATGGGCTCTGCTGAGAGACCGGCAGTTTCTGCCTCCACTCCAACCCCCACTGGTCTACACAATCAGAAGCAATGAGGCTTGATTTTCACCAGTGCTGGGACAGTGAGCTACAAGGTTTGGTGAGAAACTGGAAACGTTCCCCAGGTGTGCCTCCTGACTTTTTAAAACATGTGACTGCACTTTCTGATGGCCTGTCACTGCCACTGCTGCTGCCGCCACCACACCGTGTCCTCTTCACCCTGGCTCCACCCCTCCTACCTGTGTGGATGAGTATTTCTTCTTTATATCCTTGTTTGCTGGACTTCCATGTAGTTTGATTTTCTGGAACTTCTGGTTGTTTCTAGTTTTGAGGTAGTTGTATTCCTTCTTAGTTGTGGAGGGAGATGCAACGTGTTTGTCTACACCTCCACCTTGGCCGGAAGTCTCCATTTTATATTTTCACCAGCAGTGTATGAGGATTCAGATTTCTTCACATACTTGCCAACACTTGTTATTATCTTTTTTATTTTACCACCATCCTAATGGGTATGTAATGGTATCTCATTATAGTTTAGTATTTCCCTGTGACTAGTGATGTTGAGCATGTGCTTATTGGCCTTTTATATATCTTCGTTACAGAACTGTCTATTCAGATACTTTGCCCATTTTAAACTGGATCATTTGTCTCTTTACTATTGAGTTTAAGTGTTTTTACGTAATTCTGACTCTGATGAAAGTCTCTTATGAGATATAATTTGCAAAAATTTATTCTTGTTCTGTGGAATGTCTTTTCACTTTCTTCATATGTTGTTTGAAATACAAAGGTTTTTATTTTCAATTTTGGTAAAGTCCAAATCATCTGTTTTTTCTTTTATTACTTGTGTTTTCAATGTCATATCGAAGAAACCATTGTTTAATTCAAGTTCTCAAAGATTCAAAGCCATCTTTTCTTTTAGCTGTGTTATACTTTTTAGCACTTATATTTAGCTATTGATAAATTTTGAGTTGCTATATTGTGTGAGGTAGGGGTCCAACTTTCTTCATTTGCATGTTGCCCCAACATGATTTGTTGAAAAACTGTTACTTCTCCCATTGAATTATTTTGATACCCTACTGGGAAATCAGTTGATTGTAAATGTAAGGGTTTACTTCTGAATTTTTAATTCTATTTCTGTGATCTTTATGTCTAGCCTTATACCATTACCACACTATCTTGACTACTATAGTGTAGTAAATTTTGTATTTGAGAAATGTGATCCTCCATCTTTATTGTCTTTCAAGATTATTTTAACTATTCTAGGTCCTTTGACTTTCCATATGAATTTTGAGACTTGGTGGAATTTTTAAGGGATTGCACTCAATCTGTAGATCAATTTGGGAAATAGTGCCACCTTCACAATATTAAGTATTCTGACCAGTGGAGATGGAATGTCTTTTATTTAAATATAATTTCTTTCAACAATGCTTTGTAGTTTAAAGAGTATAAGTTTTGCCCTGGCTGGTGTGACTCAGTGGATTGAGTGTTGGCATGCAAACTGAAAAGTCACGGTTTGATTCCCAGTCAGGGCACATGCCTGGATTGTGGGCCAGGCCCCCAGTTGGCGGCATGCAAGAAGCAACTGATCAATGTATCTCTTGCATATCAATGTTTCTCTCTTTCTCTTTCTCCCTCCCTTCCTCTATCTAAAAGTGAATAAATAAAATCTTTAGAAATAAAAAAGAGTAAAAGTTTAAAACTTATACTCTTCAATTAATTCCTAAATATTTTTTTATTTTATTGTAAATGGAATTTTTTCTAATTTTCACTTTTGATTGTTCATTGCAACTCTGTGGAAATACAACTGATTTTTGTATATTGATCAAATATTTTGCAACCTTAATGAACTCATTTAGTCTAGTAGTTTCTTGTAGATTCCTTAGGAATATTTACAATAAATATAAGACCATGTTATCTCAAAATTTTTAATTTCACTTTCTTTTACCTAATTGCTATGCCTAGAACCTCCAATACAATGTTAAATAGAATTGATGAATAGACCTCCTCCAATTGTTCTTAATTTTAGGAGGAAAGCATCCAGTCTTTTGGAATTAAATAATATGTTATCTGTGGAATTTTTGTAGATGAATTTGGATTGAGAAAGTTTACTTCTATTCTTGTTTTTTTTTCTAAGTATTTTTTACTATGAAAGCGAATTAGATTGTGTCAAATGATTTTTGTGCATTTGTTGAGATAATCAGGAGGTTTTTGTCCTTTATGCCATTTTATTATGTATTATATTAGTTGATTTTTGAATGTTAGGTCAACCTTGCATTCTTGGTATAAATCCTACTTGGTTATGGCACATAATTATTTTATACATTGCTGGATTTGGTTTGGCAGGTTTTTGTTGAAGATTTTTGCATCTATATTTGTAACAAATTGGTTTGTAGGATTCATTCTTTGTAATGTCTTTTTCTGGTTTGATATTAGGCTAATATTGGATTCAAAGCAAAGTTGGTAAGTATTACCTTCTGTTCTTTTTTTGGAAGCGTTTCTGAAGAATTGGTATTAATTCCCTAAAAGTTTGGTAACCGGTGAAGGCATCTTAGCTAATCTTTTCTCTTTTGGTAGTTTTTAATTACAAATTAAATGTCTTTATTTTGTTATGGATCTATTCATATTTCTACTTCTTCAGTAAGCATATTATGTCTTTCTCAGAGATTATTTACCCTAAGATGGTGGCCAAGTAGGTGGAAATTGAGTCCACTTGTTCTAGCCCACAACTCTTGGCTGATCTCTGACAATTAACCTGAACAACCAATGGAATCTTAGCTGATATGAAGTTTTGAGGCCAAGAGTACAGAAGTACTTCATACTGTCTGGTAAGCAGATGTAATAAGTTGAAGGGGAAATGCCCTGTATGTGGCCCCTGCAGCAGTGGAGAGATCAAACAGAAATAGCAGCTTTGAAGTTCCCTCCCTTCTCAGAGAGGGGGCCCTAGTCCCACACAAGGATCTCCATCCCTAACCAGGAGTGACTTGGAAGGATATACAGAGTCAGAGAGACCCAGGCTATACACACACAGTGAGCAGTACATCCATAATGGTAGCACCAACCAGGAGAGTTCCAGATAGGAATTCCAAAAACAGTCAGGTTCTTGCACCTGGGTCAGAGGCACCAGCAGCCAGCTGTGACTGTGAGAGACATTTTGTGGAGGTGGAATATGCAGAGAACCAGACAGTGACTCAATACTGTGGTGTGGGTACCCATAGAGACTTTTTAAAAAGGAGCTGAAATGTAGCTGAGCAAAGACACTCACATGCAGCTGCTCTTTCAGCATAGAGACAAGATTGAAAGTACAATTTGTTCCCACTAAACTCAGCTAATTAGGGAGATCAGAGAGTTGCACAACAAGAGGTTTTCTGGGCCCTACCCATCTCAGCTAGCAGGCCGGGGAGTGCACAGAGCACAGAGTTCTGGACTGCATCTCCTGCAAAGGCAATGGACTGGAAGTTAGGCAAGAGTTGAGTGCCAGAGATTCTTTGCAGCCAGGCAGCTCCCTGCCTCCCCATTCTGCACAGAGTGAAAACATCTGGGAGGGGAAAGGCATGTCCTGCAGAACAGTCTGGCCAGGCTCAGGAGCCACGTGCTGGGTGTATATCCCCAGGGGAAAGGAAGGGAGACATCAAGGCAGAGCCTTTCTGAACTTTTCTCAGCCACATCAAGACATGCTTGTTCTTCAGGCACTATTTCACTGAAAACAGCTGGGCAGAGAGTGCAGAAATTGGCACAGCAAGGGGTATTCAGGGCCTCATGCTGTCCAACCCTTATACAGAGTTGCCCTCAGTGCAAGGCAGGAAATAGCTGACCCTCTTACACAGACTGGCTCCTCACATGAAATGGACAGCAAATTCATCAGAACCTATACATTATTGGAAGTAATCTGGGACAAACCAGATTACCAGCCCGTGTGTGGTGCAGGGGTGGGGGAATACACCCTCCATCTTCCCTGAAGTCTGAACAGCACCTCTAAGGGGAGGTCCAAGGGCCCCATCCTCCTGATCACACCAGAGGGCCTCTCAGAAACAGACGGGCCAACAGCAAGGCTAAGACTAATGGCAGGACCACAGATGGAGGCAGGTAGAGGTGATACCTGTTGTGTTTTGGATATTGGATAACCCACACCTGGACGTTATGCTGATGAAACACCAGCAGGGAAGAGCAGCAAGGACCATCATAGATGTAGCCACCGTTGAAGGAGACAGTCACAGACTGTGGGTTGTTTGTAGCCTCGAGCATGCTGCCTAGCACTAGATGCAGACAGGGTCTGACATTGCCAGAGTAAGACGCAGAAGGAAAGGCCTGCTGGCAAGGACTGGACTCTACTGAGATGAGTTCCTCCTGATTCTTTTTCATTGGTTACATTGTTTTTTTCTTCAGCATAGCTTTTTAACATTCTTTTTTCTTCAATTTTGTTCCTATTAGTTCACTCTTTTTCTTATTTCAAATCTCATGCTTTGATTCTTCCCCTTCTTACTCCATTTTACTTTCTCCCTTTTTTATTTTTCTTATTTTCATTTTAAAATTAATTTTTCCCTTTCTTCACCTTATTTCTGTCCCTTACTCTTATTATTTCACCTCCCTCTACATTCTCAAAACCATTTTTCTTTCCTTTAGTCATCTTATATTCTTTTTTACCTTCCTTATAATATTCTTATTCACTGTCCACACTTATTAATCTCTGCTCATTTGTCATTAATATTGCTATCGTGGGGTGGGAGGGGGCTATTTTGACTGATATGGATTTTGTTTTCTGTGCTGTTTTGTCTTGTCCTGTCAACACCTGTATAACAGCTTAGCAGACCAAGGAGACTGCACCACTGAGACCTACAGGACTCCTACCACAGAAATCCACCCCATTAAAGCAGGGAATCAAAGCATATCAATCTAATACAAAGAAACAAACAAAGTCACCTAAAATGGGGAGACAAAGAAATAACCCCCAATCAAAAGGAAAGGAGGAATTCACAGAAAAAGAGCTAAGTAAAATTGAGGCAATCAACTTGTCAGACATAGAGTTCAAAAACATGGTTATAAGATGCAGAGGCTGTTGGGAGCAGGGGGTACTGGACAGAGGGGAGCAAAGGGGAAAAAATTGGAACTACTGTAATAACATAATCAATAAAATATACTTAAAAAAAAAAAAAAAGATGCAGAGGCTTAGAACTACAAGCAACTTGTTGGGAATTACATCAGCATAAAAAAGATATAGAAACTATGAATGAAAACAAGGTGGAAATGAAGAATACAATATCTGAAAAAAGAATACACTAGAAGAATTAAATTTAGTTTAGGTGAAGCAGAGGATTGAGTCAGCAAGTTGGAAGATAAGGTAGAAAAAAAACCATTCAGTCAGAGAACAAAACAAAAAGAGACTCAAAAAGAATGAGGATAGTTTTGGCAAGCTTTGGGACAACATGAAATGTAACAATATCTGCATCATAGGAATACCAGAAGAAGAAGAAAGGAGCAAGGGACAGAACACATGCCTGAAGAAGTAATGACGGAAAGCTTCCCTAAATTGGTGATGGAGAACATCACAAAAGTTCAAGAAGCACAGAGAGTCCCAATAAAGAAGAATCCAGAGAAACCTACACCAAGACACATCACAATTAAAATGGCAAAGTTTAAAGACAAAGAGAGACACTCAAAGGCAGCAAGAAAGAAATAGCTAGTAACATACAAGGGAGCTCTGATAAGGCTATCAGCTGATTTCTCAACAGAAACACTATGTGCCAGAAGAGACTGGCACAAAGCAAGGACCTGCAACAAAGACTACTATGTCCGGCAAAGTTCCCATTTAAAATGAAAGGTGAAATAAAGCGATCTGCATTTATGCTGTCTACAAGAGACCCACCTCAGAACAAACAATTCACACAGGCTGAAAGTGAAGAGATAGAAAAAAAAAATTCCATGAAAATGGATATTTAAAAAAGCAATACTTATATCAGACAAAATAGACTTATAAAAAAGGCCTTAAGAAGAGACAAAGAAGGTCATGACATAATACTTAAGGGACTAGTCCAACAAGATGATATAACTTTGTAAACATATATGCTCCAAATATATGAGCACCAAAATATATAAAGAAAATCCTGGAGGACGTTAAGAAAGAGGTGGATAGCAATACAGCCATTGTATGTGATTTTAACACCCCACTGTCAACAATGGATAGGCCTTCCAAACAAAAAATCAACAAGTGACATTAAAAGAGACTGTAAATCAAATGGACCTTATTGATATTTACAGAATATTTCACCCCTGAATAAGCAAAATATACATTCTTTTCTAATCCATATGGATCTTTTTCAGAGACAATATGGTAGGACACAAAACAAGACTTACCAAACTCAAGAAAATTGAAATAATCTTCTTGGATGACAATGGCTTAAAACTAAAAACCAACCTCAAAAAAAAAAAAATTCAAATACATGGAGGCTACATAACATATTGTTAAACAATGAATGGGTTAATAATGAGATCAAGGAAGAAATTTAAAAATTCCTGGAAACAAATGAAAATAAACACACAACAACACAAAACCTATGGGATACAGTGAAGGCAGTACTGAGAGAAAAGTTCATAGCAATACAGGCCTACCTAAAGGAAACAGAGAAATCTCAAATAAACAACCTACCTACATCTAAATAGAGGAACAACAACAAACAAAGCCCAGAGTGAGTAGAAGGAAGGAAATAAGATCAGAGCAGAATTAAATGACATAGAGACTAAAAAACAAAAAAGATGAATGAATACAGAAGTTGGTTCACTGAAAAGATAAAATTGACAAAACTTTAACCTGCCTCATCAAGAAAGAAACAGGAGTCAAGTAAATAAAATCAGAAATGAAAAAGAAGTAACAACTGATACCACAGAAATACAAAAGATTGTAAGAAATTACTATGAACAACTATATGCCAAGAAATTGGACAACCTGGCCAAAGTGGGTAAATTTCTAGAAACATACAATCTTCCAGAACTGAATCAGGAAGAAGTAAAAAACCTGAATAGGCTGATAACAACTAGCAAAATTGAAGCAGTAATTTAAAAAGTCATGATACACAAAAGCCCTAGAACAGATTCCTTCACAGGTGAATTTTACCAACCATTTAGAAAACTAACATATATCCTTCTCAAACTATTCTAAAAAATTTAAGAAGAGGGAAGACTCCCAAACTCTTTTTATGAGGCCAGTATTATCCTAATTCCAAAACCAGGTAAAGACAAAACAAAGAAAGAAAATTACAGCCAATTTCCTGAAAAACATAGATGCTAAAATTGTCAACAAAATGAGGACAAGCCAGAACCAGTAGTACATTAAAGAGATCATACACCATGATCAAATGGAATTATTTCAGGGATGCAATGTTGGTACAATATTTGCAAATCAATAAATGTAATACATTACATAAACAAAATCAAGGACAAAAATCACATGATCATATTAATAGATGCTGAAAAAGCATTTACTAAAATCTAGCACCCATTTATGGTCTGCTTTCACCAGTCTTATTGAACATAGTACTGAAAGTTCTAGCCACAGTGACCAGAAGAGGAAATAAAGGGCATCCAAATTGGAAAGGAGGATGTAAAACTGTCATTATTTGCAGATGACATGATAGTGTATATAGAAAACCCTACAGGCTCCACCAAAAAAATACTCAACCTAATAAGTGAATTCAGCAAAGCAGTGGGATACAAAGTCAATATTCAGAAATCAACAGCATTTTTTTAATGTGTTTTATTGATTATAATATTACATTTGTGCCAATTTCCCTTCCCTCTGCTCCCCTCCACCCGGTGGCCCCCCTCCCTCCAGTTGTCCCCCACTTTTAGATCATGTCCATTAGTTGTGCATACAGTTCTTCTCAACCTCTCTCTGTCTATTCCATTCCCTCCTACCATGATCCTTAATTCCTATATCATCTCCCTCCCTCTCCCCATTCCCCCTCCCTGTTGACCTCCCCCCAATATGTTCCCCGTACCTATAGTTCTTTTTCCACTCTCGTTGCCTGTTTAGTTTGCCTTTGTTTCAATTCCCTAGCTTCTGTTGTTTCTTGTGATGCAGTTTTCATCTTAGATTTCATTGTCTTGATCCTCCTTTTTCTAAACCAGTCCCTTTAACATCTCATATAAGAGTGGTTTGGATCTAATGAACTCTTTCAGTTTTATTTTGTCCTGGAAACACTTTTCTGTCCTTCTATTCTGAATGACAATTTCGCTGGATAGAGTATTCGTGGTTTTAGGTTTTGGATTTTCATTACTTTGAATATTTCTTGCCAGTCCCTTCTTGCCTGCAGGGTCTCCCTTGAGAAGTCAGCTGATAGTCTAATTGGGACCCCTTTGTACATAATTCTTTTCTTCTCTCTTGCTGCTTTTAAGATTCTCTCTTTATCTTTAATTTTTGACATTTTGATTATAATGTGTCTTGGAGTGGTTCTCCCTGGGTCCAGTCTCTTGGGAACTCTCCTTGCTTCCTGGACCTGCAAGTCTATTCCCTTCCCCAAGTCTGGGAAGTTCTCCTTTATTATATTTTCACTCAATTTTTCAAGTTCTAGTTCATCTTCCTCGCTCTCTGGCAAACCAATGATTCTTATGTTGGGCCTTTTATAGCTGTCCCAGAGGTTTCTGATCCTCTCATCGTTGCTTCCCATTTCCTCTCGCTGCATTGGTTGACTGCTTGTTCCTTCTCCATATTCCAGTTTGTTGAAATGAACTCTGGATTTTTTTTCCTCACCATCTGTCTCGTATGTGGTTTTGTTCCTTTCGTTATGAGTGTTTTTCACTTCTTTCTCATCTTTTTCCAGATCTTTTGTGAATTCTGTAAGCCACCTGATAACAATGGCCCAGAACTGAGCATCTGACAGGTTTCTTATCTGTTCATCTGTCAGGTTCTCCATCTGTTGCCTGGTGAGCTGTGCCACCGGTATTTCTATAGTTGTCTGCCTCATTTTGACAGATGCGTTTTGTTTTCTTGGGCCGGCTGTAGGGGGCAGTGCCTGTGTACTCGTAATGACCCAGCGACCGGCGCTGTTCGGCAGCCTTTCTTGCTGTGCCGTGGTGCTTTGTCGTCACAATCCAGCGACCGGTGCCTGTCCGCGACCTATTTCGCAGCCCTGTGGCGCTTTCTTTGGGGGCGGGGGTCCAAGATGGATTCACACAGTTATTCCGCTAGGAGACCGGGATCCGTCCTCCCGCCCCCCTGGGCCTCACTGTTCAAGGCGATGTGGTGGCTGCTTTCCCCAGCGTTGGGGTCGTGAACTGCCGGGGGTTCGACTGCAGCCGGGGTTGTTCTCCCCGCCGCTGTCCCAGGTGCGACCGCAAACAGCACCGCCCCCTTTCGCTCCCCTTACCTGCCCAAAGGGCGCCGCTGGTTTATAACTTCATATGTTGGGCTTCCGTGTAGTGTTATTTTCTGGAATTTCTAGTTATCCTTTGTTTTGAAGTAGTTGTATTCCTCTCTAGTTGTAGAGGGAGACCTAGCGCATCCGTCTAAGCCTCCATCTTGGCCGGAAGTCCTCAACAGCATTTTTATACACAAACCATGAACTATCGGAAAGAGAAACTAAGAAAAAATTCCACTTAATATAGCAACAACATAAAATAAATAAAGTGCCTAGGAATCTAAACAAGGAGATAAATAACCTGTACTCAAAAAATCTATTGAACACTAAAGAAAGAAATCAAGAAAGATACAAATAAATGGAAACATATACTGTGTTCACAACTGGAAGAATTAATATCATTAAAATGTCCATACTACCCAAAGCAATCTATACATTCAATGCAAGTCCTATATAAATACCAATGGCATGTTTCACAGATCTAGGACAAATATTCCAAAAATTTATATGAAACCAAAAAAGACCCTGAATAGGCCCAGCAATCTTGAGAAAGAAGAACAAAGTTGGAGGTATCATAATACCTGATATCAGACTAAACTACCAAGCCACTGTAATCAAAACAGTCTGGTGCTGGCATAAGAACAGACATATAGATTAATGGAATAGAATAGAGAGCCCAGAAATAAACCCATGTCTCTATGATTCATTAGTATTTGACAAAGGGGACACAAGCATATAATGGAGTAAAAATAGTCTCTCTAATACATGGTGTTGGGAGGACTCGACTGGTACATGCAAGAAAATGAAACTAGACCATCAGCTTATACCATACACTAGAATAAAGTCAAAATAGATAATAGACTAATATAGTTGTGATACTATAAAAATTCTAGTGGAAAACAGGCAGTAAAATTTCAGATATCTCACATAGCAATATTTTCACTGATATATCTCCTAGGGCAAGGAAAATAATGGAAAAAATAAGCGAATAGAACTAAAATTAAAAAGCATCAGCATGGCTAAAGAAAACTTTATGTAAATAAATAGGGAACTGACTGTATGGGAGAACATATTTGCCCATTATACATTGGACAAGGGTTTAATTACCAAAATATAGAAAGAACTCATATGATAACACCAGGAAGACAAACAATCCAATTAAAAAATGGGCAAAGGACCTGAATAGACACTTCTCCAAGGAGGACAAACCAATGGCCCATAGATACATGAAAAAATAGCTAACATCACTAGCCACCAGAGATGCAAATTAAAACCAATATCACTTCACAACTGCCAAATTGGCCATCCTCAAATCAACAAGCGCTGGCAAGGATACAGAGAAAAGGAAACCCTAGTGCACTGTTGGTGGGAATACAGAATGATGCAGCCACTGTGGAAAATGGTATGGAATTTCCTCAAATATTAGAAATGGAACTACCTTTTGGCCCAGTGATTCTCCTGCTGGGAATATACTCTAAGAATCCTGAGTCACCAAATCAAAATAACTTATATAAAGAGTCAGATGGTGGGGTGGGCAGACATGGCTCACCTCTTTGCACAACCATATCAAAATTACAACTAGAATATGGAACAAACATCAGCCAGAACCATCAGAAATTGAGTTAAATGAATGTCTGACAACTACAGAATTAAAGAAACCACATCCATTGAAACGGGTAGGGGGGTGCAGGTGAGAAATGGGCTGGTCCCACACCTACATATGGTGGATAAAAATTCAAGAGGAATACCTCTGGGGTGAGGAGTCCCAGCCCCACACCAGGCCCTCCAGCCCAGGTTTCTAATGCCAGGAAGGTAAGTCCCCACAATTTCTGACTGCAAAAACAGCAGGCAGTGAGTTGGAGGAAGAAACTCCTGGAGCCTCAAGCAATTCTTCTTAAAATAACCCACACATAGACTCATCTACTGGGACTCACCCAGTCAGGTTCATTCCCTCTGAGCGCCAATACCAGGGTAGAAGCTCAAAAGGCACCAGTGGTATACAGGGAGAAACTGAAGTGTCTGGCACCAAGGCAAGCAGAGACCACTGTCTCTTTTCTAAACACACACAGATTCAGTGTCATATCTGAGACTCCATCAACCTGGATAAACTGCCTTGGAGATCCCCAGAAACTCCATCCCACCCAACTTATGGGCCCACTCAAGCTGCTTTTCCATATGAATGGCTGGTCTTGGCTCATGCTTCACAACTTCCTAAATCCTATCAAATAAGCAATAGCTGGCCTCAGTGAGCTTCAGGCCCAGCACTAGCTTAGATTCATAGCTTGGCTTGGACTGGGAATCTCCAAGTCCAGCACAAGTAGCAGCCATCTCAGATTGCTTTACAGTTTAGACAGGGTGCTCCAAGAAAAACACAGGTGAGGACTGACTTTGACTTGTGCCACCTGGGAACCCCAGGGCCAGCACAGCCAGTGCACAGTTACCATGTTAGAGCACCACCACCATGCCCCTGCACAGCTGACCCTCCATGTAGGGTGGAGGTTGGTGGTCAGTGGTCACAGCCAGTCCTTGCATCTGACTGCCCTGGGTAAGTCCCTCCCATTGATCTGCCAACAGCAACACAGGCTCAACTATAAGAGGAGGGTGTAGTCAGCCCATACAAAGGGTGCCCTCAAGTACCCAGCTTGGGTGATAGGGGAGGCTGTGCCACGGGATCCTACAGGACACCTGCTATATTAGGCCATACTACCAAGACACAGAGTCAAAGCAGCTCTACCCAATACACAGAAACAAACACAAGGAAGCTGCCAAATTGAGGAGGCAAAGAAATATGACCCAAATGAAAGAGTAGAACAAAACCCCAGAAGAAGAACTAAATGAAATGGAGATAGCCAACCTATCAGATGTAGAGTTCAAAACACTGGTGATCAGGTTGCTCAGAGAAATGATTGAGTATGGCCATAAAATAAAGGAAGAAGTGAAGGTTATACAAAGTGAAATGAAAAATATATACAGGGAACCAACAGTGATGGAAAGGAAGCTGGGATTCAAATCCACAATCTGGAACAAAAGGAAGCAATAATCATTCACTTGAAACAGAAAGAAGAAACAAGAATTTTTTTTTTTTTAATGGGGAGAAGATTAGGAACCTCTGGGACAACTTTAAACATACCAACATCCGAATCATAGGGGTGCCAGAAAGAGAAGAGGAAGAGCAAGAAATTGAAAGCTTATGTGACAAAATAATGAAAGAAAACATCCCAAATTTGGTGAAAGAAATAGACATACAAGTCCAGAAAGCACAGATTCCCAAGCAAGTTGGATCCAAAGAGGACCATACCAAGACACATCATAATTAAAATGCCATAGGTTAAATATAAAGAGAGAATCATTTTTTTCAAAGATTTTATTTATTTATTTTTAGGGAGAGTGGAAGGGAGGGAGAAAGAGAGGAAGAGAAACATCAATGTGTGGGTGCCTCTCATGTGCCCCAGCCCACAACACTAGCATGTGCCCTGACTGGGAATCAAACCAGCAACCCTTTGGTTCATAGACTGGCACTCAATCCACTGAGCCACACTAAAGCCAGGACTAAAGAGAGAATCTAAAAAGCAGCAAGAGAAAAGCAAAAAATTACCTACAAAGGGGTTCCCATAAGACACTCAGCTGATTTCTCAAAAGAAACTTTGCAGGCAAGAAGGGACTGGCAAGAAGTATTCAAAGTGATGAAAAGCAAGGACCTACAACCAAGATTACTCTATCCAGCAAAGCTATCATTTAGAATGGAAGGGCGGGTCAAGTGCTTCCCAGACAAGGTAAAGCTAAAGGAGTTCATCATCACTAAGCCCTTATTATATTAAATGTTAAGGGGAGTTATTTAAGAAAAAAAAAGACAAAAATTATGAACATTAAAAGAACAACAAACTCATGAATGTCAACAACTGAATATAAAAAATAAAAACAAAATCCAACTAAGCAAACCAGAATAGGAACAGAATCATAGGTAAGGGGATCATTTGGAGGGTCTTCAGCTGGGGGGTAGGGTGGGGGGGGCAGGGTGCGGTGTGGAGGGAGGAAGAGAAATGTAGAAATGATGCAGGGATTAAGAAGTGTAATTGGTGGGTACAAAATAGGCAAGGGGAAGTTAAAAATAATATAGGAAAGGGTGACGCCAAAGAACTTATATGCATGAACCATGGACATGAACTAACGGTGTGTGTGGGGGGGACATTGCTGGAGGGAAGGGTGGTACTGAGCAGAGGGGAGCAAAGGGAAAAGAAATTGGGACAACTGTAACGGCACGATCAATAAAATATACTTTTAAAACTTTATGTATAGATACTGAAATTTGAATTGTATGATTTTCATACCTCGCAAAATATACTTCTTTTGATTTTTTTTAACCATTTAAAAATATAGACACTGTTATTTACTATCTGGCCTCTAGGCTGTACTTTGCCAACCCTGGTTTAGAACTATAATTAAATTATTTGCTAGCATTATTGTTAGAAATAATACTGGCAATGAAATTATAAACTATTTTATGGTTACTCTAGGCTAATGCAAAGAAGTAAACGTTAATATTACTAGTACCAGGATTTTTAAAGAAAAAAATTGTTAAAGAGACAGAAATAAAAAAGAAAAGGTAAGAATAAAACCCAGTAATGTTAGCATGAACTTATGTTTTAAGTCTTAAACAAGTTTCTTGCCCTCCTTTAACAAAGAAAAAAGATTGCCAGATCTAGAACCCAGGATATTTGATTCCCTTAATCCTGCATTGTCTGCTCTAGGTGATGGCAGAACTCAAGTGTTGGGAAATCTTTGTTTTAGGTAATCATTAATAATCCTATTAGTTAATGCATACAAAAAGCTATTGTTTCAGGAACTGAAGGTAAGGCCCACCCTGACTCCAGGAGACCTTTATGCTCCAGAAGAGACGGTAGGCAATCAAGATGGTATCTGAACCATTGTGTTCCAGGGAGAGGCAGCCACCCAGGACACAGGACACAGGACACAGGACCCAGATAAAAATCACCAGTCAGCAGATGAAAGAATATTAGGGAAATTGTGGAACTGCAACTTTGATTAACCACTTTCCTGAATTCTAAATCCCTTACCTACAATTTTTCCCTTTGAATTCCAAATCCCTTACCTACAGTTTTTCCTCCTTATAAAAAAGGCTGGCTTGAAAGGAAATTTAAGATGATCTATTAGAGTACATAACCTGCCTTTTTCTCAGATTGCAGGCCATCTGAATAAAGCACCCAGAAAGATTCAATCCCTATCTCTTATTGGTTGTGGTAGTGGCCAGCAGCACAAACACCGACTTTTGCAGTTTCATAGCCATACTGCTTTTTTTTTTTTTTTTTTTTTAGAAAATAACTTTATTTCCTTTGGGGGGGGTGAACAGGTATCCAGTCTCAGAACTTCTGGAACTGCTTCTTGGTGCCAGCAGCCTTGGTGACCTTGAGTACATTGAAGCTCACAGTCTTGCTCAGGGGCTGGCACTCACCCACGGTGACAATGTCTCCAATCTGGACATCTCTGAAGCAGGGGGACAGGTGCACTGACATGTTCTTGTGGCGCTTCTCAAAGCGGTTGTACTTTCGGATGTAGTGGAGGTAGTCTTGGCGGATAACTATGGTCCTCTGCATCTTCATCTTGGTCACCACGCCAGACAAGATGCGCCCTCGGATGGAGACATTACCGGTAAAGGGGTATTTCTTGTCAATGTAGGTACCCTCAATAGCCTCCTTGGGCGTCTTGAAACCCAGATCGATGTTCTTGTAGTATCGTGGTAGCTTCTCTTTACCAGTTTCTCCCAGCAGAACCCTCTTCTTATTTTGAAAGATGGTGGGCTGCTTTTGGTAGGCACGCTCCATCTGAATGTCCACCGTCTTCGCAGCCACCTGGGAAAAAGTCATACTGCTTCTTTTTATGTAAAGATATTTTTCTCTTAGTCTAGGACTTTTAAATCTTCCCAACAAAATCCCCTCAATACTAAGAAGGTAAGCCCACTCACGGGAATCTGGGGCAGAAGAAAATCAACTACTCCTCAGCAGGAATTCCATTTGAAAACATATCTTTAAAGTTATACTTATTTACATTTTTCTCCACGATAAACCTGAGATTAAAAGTTAAACAAATACATAATTATCCAGAAAAATCAGATTTTTTTCACCAATTCCTTAAGTAAGGTTTATACTTCTAGATGCAACATTCTTTTCTCCACTTCAGCGTTGTGGAGAGGGAGGCTCTGGTTCACGTAAGTCATCCAGCCAACTGTTACAGTTCGGCAAGAACATATTAGAAGCGCATATATACTCATCATACAATCAAGTGGGCTGTTTTTCAGAGACACAATAAGGGATTCACACCCAAGGCCTGCAGATGAAAATAAATCGCTCAAAACCGCTCCATACCTAGGAGAAAAAGGTGGTATTCCCTGCCTTTGCTGGGGCGCTTACAAGATACCTGGCTCATTCAACCCGGGGAAGGCCTGATGCTCCACCCGCTGCAGCTGGTCACGCCTGCGCACTTAGTGAGTGCGGCCAAAGCTCCCAGCAAACCCTGCGTGAGGCCCAGTAGGCTCCTGCGGCTGTGGCGCCCTCGCTTCTACTGGGCAGTACTGTTAACCGGGTTCGGATCCCCAGGTGAGCAGCCCTGGCACGGAAGGTGGGTTCCGGCCTCCCGCAGGAAAAGCGTTGCGGAAGGATGATGATGAAGGGGAAGGGGCCGCAGCACCGCAGAGCGTTGGGAGCTCCGCATGTCAGGTCCGAGTGTGCGTGAGAACCACGGTGATGGAACTGTGGAGACAGGGCCGGTGTGGCATCGGCACTACGTGCGGTTGTGAGCTAGTGTTCAGTGCGTGATGATGTTTGTGTGGCTGAACTGGGTTCAGATCTTCTTGTGTGACGGAAGGTGGGCGCAGCCTGGGTGACTACGGCTCTCAGCGTCACAGCTGAATCTCTGCCTTGTAGCCGCAGGAGCCCAGCCGCAGAGAAGTTGCCCCCCAAGTCAGATACTTGAGCGCCAGTGAAAAGATTTCCAGCAAAAAGACCCGGTCGTGGGATAAGAATGTTGGCCCTGGGTTAATCCTACTACACTTCGTCCTCTGGTGCCCGCGGACACAGACACTTATAGCTCTGAGGGGCCCAACTGCAGGTCTCAGTACCATGGAGTTCCCGCCAGGAAATTGCTATGACGTTTCCAGTCCTGCACATCCGTGGTTTGGCCTTTCTCTAAGGGTAATAAGTACTCGCCCTCTTACTTCACTCTGAATTTGTGTAGATGGTGGCTGGTGGATAAAGGTGTGGTTGTGATGGACTCTGACTTAGGCAGGCTGGGCTGCGAAAAAAGCCTGTTGTCTTAAGATTCCCTGCTTCCTCAGTCTTATCAAATTCGAAGAAAAGGCTCTGGGGAGAAGGAGGAGGAATGAATTTCTATTGCCCATTTAAAAGTCAAGATCAAGGCTAGTGGATATTTCCTCGTGTTCTGTGAAGTGCATTTTTATATTTTAGGACATGGTAGCATTTGCTTCCTTCTTTGAATTGATACCTAGGACCCCTCCTTAGTACCTATATGCACATATTCATTTGGAGATAATTTCTGTTACTTTCTTTTTATAACTGTGTAAAGCTCTTAGAAAAGTGATTGATACTTCTTCCTAAGTACTTAATAAACATTAGCTATTTGTTGTTATATGATAATTTTGGGCAATTCCCCCATCTGTTCCAATGGATCAGGAAACATGAAAATATTAAGCTAATTGTGTTGGGTATTTCCTAGTTTAAAAAAATGAGATACTCAAATGGTCTAGAACAGTAATTTGTAACCATAGGTAATTTAAATCTGTTTGGGGCTTTCAGGGAACCAGAAACTCCTTGAAATTGTATGTAAAATTGTTGTATGTGTGCTATTTTTCTGTGAAGAAATTATAATTTAATGAGGTCATCAAATATGATCCAGAAAGATTCAGACCCACTGGCCTAGAATCAAAGACTAATAATATCTGAGAATATTCTTTGAAATAATCTTATATAAATTAGTGTTTAACAATAGGAAATTATTAAATAAGTCATACTCCATTCATGTCACAGGCCTATAGACTCGCATTTATCTAAAAAACTAGAAGGTACTTCCTCTCCCCAACTCTGTTTTTTATTTTATTTGTATAGAAATAGTTTAATTTTTGTTTCTGATGATAAAATTAATGCAGGTTTTATTTTAGAAAGAAAAATGCAGAGACCTAAGAACTTATAAAGAAGAACAATTAAATTACCCATAGCCCCAAATATTTTTCTGTGCACTTGTGTACATGTTTACTTTGCAAAATAGAATCACACACACAAAAAAGATTATTTGAGGAGATAAAGACTGTCCAACACTTAGAACAAGGAATCCAGAGCAGTCATGGAATTTATTATATTTCTATTCCTGTACAGAGTAAAAGGGAGTGCAATGGTTTCCCCTCTAATTTGAAAAGTCTTTAAAGAATTTACACCTCAGGGAAACAGATTATCAAGTAAGATATCCCTTAAAAATTAGAGTTTTTAGTGGTTCAAGATTACTTCTAAATACAGATTTAAAATAATGGGGAAAAAGTGATAGTAGTGTTAAATATTCAGACATGTTATACAAAAGAACTTAGTCAAATTTTTTTTGCGTTCAGCACACTTTATTAAATCAAATTTCCTAAGTTTAATGATGCCAGATGGTGTCTTTTGGAGCTGTTAGGGTTGGAGAGCAAGGTGGGCCTTGCTTTGTTTCTTGATTTTTGTACATTTTTTCCCCTAATATTATTAAGAAAAATTACATTCTCAAGCCTGGTTCTAAAATTTGTTGTTTTAAACAAGAGCAGTCTTGAAAATCTCAACAAATTTACTCTTAAGAAAAAAGAGATAGGTATCCTAATATTAAAATTACTAAAGAAAGTTTTTAAAGCTAACTTATCAAAAAAGTTTAAACACTTAAATTAAAAATTATTAAAGATAATTTTCTTTAATAAATAGGACAAGGGTCATGTAATGTTTTTTATTTTATTAAGTGCTTAAATAAGCCATTTAAGTATATGTATTTTATTTTTACTTTTTTATTAAAACATTTTTAAAATTTATTGATTTTAGAGCGAGAGGAAGTGGGAGAGAAAGAGAGAAACATTGATTTGTTGTTCCACTTATTTATGTATTCATTGGTTGATTCTTGTATGTGCCTTGACCAGGGCTCGAACTCGAAACCTTGGCATATCAGGAAGACAAAAACCAACTGATGTACCTGGCCAGGACTGTATGTATTTCATATGTATTATATTACTTAACTTTCACAAAATTCCTGTAAGATAGATACTGTTATTACTCTCCCCATAGTTCAGTTTATCTAGGTGGAGACAGAGGCATTGAAAATTAAGTAAATGTCCAAAATCCTAGTTGGTAATTGTCAGAGCTTAGAATCATGTCCTGGATCCTGACACGAAGCCTGTGTTCTTCATATATGAGAGTCGACCACTTCCCAACATTGTTCAGTTTTAATCTGCCTGTCATACTTGGCAATTTATTTTGGATATTTTTCTTTCATTAATTAATATGAGCCAGTATCATCATTATTAATATTGTGTAATATGCTACCATATAGAGGAGCATTATTTAGATTTGTTGCCTGTATTAGGTATTTTGGCTTTTGGTTATAAATTATTCTTTGAGGAACTTCCTTACATAGCTCTGTGTACTTTTACAAATATTTCCTAAGGATAAATTCCTAGAGATGGAATTTCCAGGTTGAATTATCAGACATGTATAACATACAATATGCCAGATCCCGTGCTAGTACTTGGGGGAAATACGGTGACTAAAATGACATGGTTGCTATCCTTAAGTTGCTTACTAAATATTTATCAAGGTGGATAAACCTCTACAGGCATAGGACTAAGATAAGTGTGATAAAGGTCACTGAAGAAGTTAGGGCAAAGGGGAAGTGATTCCAGCTCAAGCCCCTGTAGGTTTCCCAGGTACTGATTTGCTCCTTCAGCTCAGTTGCCTGGAATCGCTTGGAGAACCCAGTAGCTGAGAAACAGAAACTCCTCCAGGAGGACAATGACCTCTTGGTGCATTTGAAGTGGGGGGTAGGAGAAACCAACAACATCCTGTACTGACTGATCATGGTGCCATGTCTGGGAGGCACTATCTACTGTCTGTATTGCCTTGTCTGGACTTCCTTCCCCCACAAGAGGTGAGATCAAGAAGCCTGCAGGACCTGGGGGACTTGAACAAGTATCCATAAATGTACTGGCTTCTTGGGGAAAAAACAAAACAAAACAAAACAAAAAATGGTCAGATGGCATGGTATGGGAGTTTCTAAAAAGGAGATATCATCTGATTTTAGCATGCATTGTCAGATTGTGACCAAATGATACCAAACCCATGTGGGTGAAAAAGATGAAGGGTTTAAGAAGTACAAATTGGTAGTCACAAAATAATCATAGAATGTTAAGTACAGCATAGGGAATAATGTAATAACTATATATGGTGCCAGGTGGGTACTAGACTTATTGGGGGAAAACTTCATAACTTATATAATGTCTAACTACTATGCCGTACACCTGAAACTAATATAAAATAATATTGACTGTCAACTCAAATTGAAAAATTAAAAAAAAAAAAAAATTTCTCTACCAAAACAAAAAACAAACAAACAAAAAACACCCAAACCCATGGGCTTTCTTTGGAGGTAAATAGATTTTATATAATAAGCTTTATGCCTCGTAATTTTTTCTTCTCATAATATTGATGCAAACTGAGACCAACAGAACAAGAAGATCCAGTAGCTCTTTGGAAGTCATCATGGCTAAAATTAATATTTCAGAACTAAGATCAGGAAGTTATGAGTGGCAACAAGCAGTGAAATAAAGCATTAGTTGCCGGATGTTCAAACATTCTTTTTGAGGCCAAACTCTAACATATATGAAGAAACTTGAAAATTATTAGTTGGTTCACATATTGGGAGCTGAAATAAAAACATAGCAGCTTTTTTCCCTCCAATTTTAAAGGACTTTTAAAAAGCAAGTCTTTTTTACCTATTTGAAGAAAAGTTTCCTACTTGCAAAATATTAAAAATATATATTAAGAGTATATATGGCCATATAAAAAATAATGTAAGCAAAAAGAAAATTAAGATTACAGTGTGAAGACTCTGGCCAAGTAGCTCAGTTGGTTGGAGCATCCTGATGCACAAAGGCTACAGGTTCAATCCCCTGTTCAGGGCATATACAAGAGTCAACTAATGAATGCATAAATAGGTGGAGTGACAAACTGATGTTTCTTTCTCTCTCTCTCCCTTCCTCCTTCTCTCTAAAATAATTTTTAAAAAAGATTGCAATGTGGAAATAAGCAGTTTTTGCAGATTTTTAAATCTGTTGATGCCTTTTGATGCCTCTTTATGCTAATATATGTATACTTTACAAATGTAGTCATGATGCCCATTTTATTTTATTTTCTAAAGAATATTTTGTAAAGTTAGCATTTAGTGATTATTATGCCCATATGTGTGTGTGTGTCCTGCCATACAAGATGTCACTACCCACAGCTGTTGTTACTAGCATTCTTCACTTAGCAACAAGTAGTAAACATATTTCTATCTTTCCAATTAAAGATCTACATCATCATTTTTAAGTGGCAAGTATTTTTACCCTTTGGATGCTTTATAATTTAATCTATTTTCTACTGAAGGACATCTAGGTCCTTTCCAGCTTTTTTCCATTAAGCATAATGTCTGTCAGCACAGTCTTACATCTTTGTATACATACACAGTTATTTTCTTTAACCCCCAAAGTAGAATTTCTGAGTCAGAGAGTTTGCATGGTTTGAATACTTCTTGTACAAACTTTTAAATTTACATCCTTTGCAGGTTAGAATGTCCATTTCCTCACAAACTTGCTAATATGAGCATCAATACTCTTAAAGTAAGATTTAATATCTTTCGGTGATTTGATGTGTTTCTACTTTTTACTCAGTCATGCATGCTCATGTTTCTTTTATTGTAACTAGAGATTCTGGGTTTCAGAGGCAAGAGCTATCACTGAATGAGAGCTGACTTTGTGGTTAGAAAAATAAGGATTTCAAATTCAGCTTTGCTACTTACTAACTGAATTTCTACAAGTGATTTCACTTCTTTTAGTGTGAATTTTCTGATTTGCTGCATAGATAGGATAATTATTATACTTCATAGCAATCCTGAGGATAGCTAATGCATATAAAAAACAAACCACATGAAAGTTCTTGATAAACAGATATGCTGTTATCTACCTGCTGAGAATATAAATCCATACCTCTTTTACCTATGTTGTAAGAAAGAGAATGACAATGAAGTCATGCAGGAAAGTGATATGGATGATTCTGACAGAAAATAGGAATCCAGAAGGTTCTGGAAGTTAATGTTCTGGCAGCAGACATGCAGGACTGCAAGTACAGCAGTTTGACAGTGGTGATTACCAGGGTTGGTTCTTATGAATTTCACTTTGTATCAAATGAAGCAAAGCATGCCTACAAGACTTTGAAAGAGATTTGCTTTAGAGGATGTGACCCCTTATCAGCCCTGGAATTTACATATGTGGATGAGATTTGTCCAGATTCCTTCAAATCCATATGTGTGTGTGTTTGTGGTGGGGAAGTTAAAGAGGGGCAAAGGACATATTAACTTGAGTCATTTAGGGAGTTCTGAGGCTTATCTGATCTCATGGCCTCCTTTTCCTCCTCCTAGCTCTGACTTCTGTGAACTCTGGTTCTCCATGCAAGTATACCCCAAGGAGTACTGACCAGTTCTTGAATTTCTAAACTATGGCCCATGTAAGTTACTTTTTTTTTTCTCTTCTGGCATAATGTTATGTTAAGGTCCTATGAACATTTCTTTATCCAGAAACTTCCTACCTATCTAAGAACCTTCTCCCAGTTCCTCTAAATCGAGTGACAGGTGAGGCTAAATAGAGCAATGCCTATCTTATGAGTCCTCTTTTTTCCAGTCATTGTTCATGTATTCATTGAACAAACATTCAGCATCACTTATATGTGCCCAGTCTCCTGCTAATAGATGCAATGGAGCAGAAATGAAATCCCTTGAGGGAGATGTTTGACCATGTGTAGTGAGTTGCTGAGAGAATGGGCACATTTGACTAATGAAAAAACGGAACTTTTTCATACTTGAGTTTTCCATGTATATGAGATAAGAATTGCTATTGGTTGGCCTTAGCCTCAGTATATAGTGAGATCTCATTTAGGACTGGGTTGGAATGTGGTTGGGTCTTGCATGCAGAGGTCAGGAATCTTTTCTGGTAATCCCTAAGATTTGTATACCTGGAACAGGATGTGCTTATCTAGAAAGACATCATTGTAATTCTGGATCACCAGTATCCAGAATCTATATCAAGATCCTCTAACTCAGGAACAAAGAATATATAATAAGGGATGGAAAATGATAGCAGGTAAGAAGATCATATAGGCCCTAAGTAGTTGTAGACCCTCAGAATTGAGGAGGATATTGAATATTTTGTATAGACCAAAAACATTTAAGTAGAGAAGAATGATTAAGTCTCATATATCCATTGCATAGACTATTACACAACCAGTTTTATTTTAATTTTATTGAAGGATCTGCCATTAATGGCAAAATGCTTACGATATGATCATATTCAGCAATGAACTTGGAAGAAATTCCTTAATTGCATTTAGATTCTTTTCTAATAGATACTATAGGGAAATTTTTTAAGTCTGTTCTTAGAAAGGGTAGAAGGACTCACATTATTGAGAATTCACAAGTAGAACATATAGCAGGCAGAAGGCTTATGTATATTTCATTTAATTGGAAAACTGGTTGTTGTTTTCTTTCCCAGACATGTTTGAATAGTTAAGATATGCCAGAGTATATAAGAAGTTGTGTCTGTAGCAAAGAACACACAGGCATGCTACTTCCAGCACAATCATTTTCTAATTATGTTATAGGCTTCCAGCTCAAGCCTGTTTGCTTGCTTGGCCCATTTCCTTCAGTATCTCTTCAATCCTTTCTCCTTCCATCTTAATTTTTTTCTTCTTTAATTGTATTATATGGGTTGTCATTTGTATTATATTGTTTGTCATTTCAGGGATCAGTGATATTCAGTGACGTGTCCATAGTCTTCTCTCAGGCAGAGTGGGAGTGCCTGGACTTGCACCAGAGGGCCTTGTACAGAGACGTGATGTTGGAGAACTACAGCAACTTGGTCTCATTAGGTAAGGTCATCTGCCTGTAGTGATTACAGACCCTGTTCTCTGTGATGGCAGCTTTCTTCTCTGAAAATTTCAGCAGTATTTTTTTCAAGAAAGTATCTAAATTTCTGCTCCCTGTTCTCACAGGAATGGTTTGAGCTTTAGTTGTTTGGAAATGAACACCTTTATTAAGCGTTTCGTCTTTCTTTTCCTTAAGTGGCCTTTAGGTCTTTTTTAATCATCAAAGAGCTGGGTGATTTATAGCCTTATCAGTGTCAAAGAAATCAGGTTTCATTTTGTGTTTGAACTAAGAATTGCTATAGGTATATTGTTATTTGTTGCTGTATCTTTCAGGAAAATAGCTACGCTTTGATTCTTCTTTTTTTTCTGGCTATCAAAAGCACAGGTAATTTTTGTAGTGATAAGTTGGATCAATTTAACAATTTTTTACAAATCAAGAATACATTATTTTATTATTAAACAGATTCACTTTTACCTACTTTTATGACTGAAAGTCAAATATCCGAGAACTTTGCATTTAATGAATATCCTAATAACAATAAATGCCTCAATAATAAGCTTCTTGTTTTTCTCTCAGCAGAATAGAGATAGAAATAAATAATAGCTAATAAAATACATATAGCACTTAGTATATATATTGTAGGCAATGTTTAGAAATAGATATGTATTAATATAACCTTCACAACAATTGTGTAAGATAGATACTATTATTATGCCTACTTTATAGATGAGGAAAATAAAGTGGGTAACTTGTCCAACTGGGATGTGGCAGAAGCAGAATTTGAACCCAGGCATTCTGTGCTCTCAACTACTATAGGCTCTCAAGAAGAAGTATTTGTATGAAATATAAATTAAAATAAGACCTTTTCCTCTATTTATTATGTAACCTTAATGTGTATATTTTTAAACTGTTGTCCTTTTTTATTCTAAAGGCTTTATCAATTACCATTTGACTGATAGTCAAATTTAGCCAAGACTAAATCAAAGTAATTTTGAATTTAGTTTTAATTTTTATATTACCTTACTTATTTTTTTCTCTTCTAACTAGGATGCTTCATTTCTAAACCAGATGTGATTTTCTTATTGGAACAAGGAAAAGAGCCCTGGAAAGTTGTGAGGAAAGAAATAACACTATATTCAGGTGAGTAGGAAGCCATCATGAGAGGAAACTGCTCAACTACTTGGAAGAAGCACAGTGTTCTGATGTTGTTTAGAAAGTCCTCTTTTTAAAGGTTCATGGACTGAAGAGAAAAGGTCTGAGACCTGGGGAGCAAATTAACCTCTTAGCTGGGGATACTAATAGAACTACTTCTTTATCTCATTTACCAATTTTTTTTGTTGTTGTTCTCTCCAATTTTCCTCCCCTTTGAAAAAAGAGGGTAAAGGATAGAGAGGTGCTCTCTCTGTTTTCTGTTTACAACCATTCTATCTGTTTTGATTCCATTGCTTCTTTTGTATTTATAGATAGATAGATAGATAGATAGATAGATAGATAGATAGATAGATAGATAGATAGAAAGAGAGACCGATGGACCTCTGAGCTGGGCACTCTGTTAGACACTATTGATACAGTAGCACAAAACCAATAGAGCCCCTGTCTCTATGGAATTTACTGAAACATAGTAACTGTAACTAAATAGAAAATATAATGTCAGGTAATACGTGCTATGAAGAAAAGTAAGCAGAGTAGCCCTGGCTGGGTGGCCTAGTCAGTTGGAGCATCATTCTGTACACCAAAATTGTGGGTTTGATCCCCAGTTGGGTGTGTACGGGAGGCAGCGGACCAATATTTCTCTCTCTTTCTCTCTCGCTTCCTCTCTAAGCATATCTTCAGGTGAGGATTAAAAAAAAAAAGGAAAAGAAAAGTAAGGGAACAGAGATGGGAAGGCTGTTTTAGTTATGGTGGGGCAAGTTTTTTTCCCTTAACTTTTCTCATAAATTTTTAAGTGGGAAATAAAAGACTATAAAGAATAATATACTTGACATTGCAATACTGTATGTTTTATCAGCAATTAAGGTTTCATATGAATTTACTCTTATATAAAATAATATAAATGGAGCCACTTCAAAATGGTGTCAAAGCTGCCATCCCAGAGGAACTGCCTTAGACCTATTACTCTTCAAACCTTTGGACTGGGTCTAAAGCAGCCTTGTATTCCATACAACTGTTTGCAAAGCTAACAAAAAACAGACATTATGACTAAAAATTGAAGATGTTCTTTATATTTAGCATCACTATTTCAGCGTATCGGAACCAATAAAAATTCCTTCTTTCTTCTTTTGATGTAATTGTCCTATTCCTTTTCTCATAAATATCCTTTGCCTTCACACTATTTGGGTTTCTGCCTGAATCAGGGCATCCAAAATAACTATTCTTTTGTATCTTAGTTGCTTCTTACATTGGCCTTTTATTTTTAGGTTAACACTCTAGAAGATAGATCCATAGATCATAGTATATCATTCTTTTTTTTTTTAAGTATATGTTTTTTTTTTTAATTATTTATTTGTTTGTTTGTTTACTTATTTTTTTATTTTTAGAGAGAGGGGAAAGGAGAAAGAGAGGGAGAGAACATCTCTGTGTGGTTGCCTCTCACTCGTGCTCCCATCTGGGGACCTGACATGCAACCTAGTAATGTGCCCTAGCTGGGAATCGAACCAGCGACACTGAGCTCGCAGGCCGACACTCAATCCACTGAGCCACAGCAGCCAGGGCCCATAGTATATCATTCTTATTTGTGCATGTATGAAAGGGAACCCCCCAAAACCGGAATTATCTTCTGGAGGGCAGGTCCCTTCTAGTACAGGCTTTTCCCCGCTATGTTAGTGTTCTAGGAATCCATCTGTATTAGTGTACTAGCTGGTATCATTGTGAGAGGCTGCATTCAGCTTTAGTGAATTTATTTATTTATTTATTTATAGATAGAGAGATAGATAGATAGATAGGAAAGGAAGGAGAAAGAGAGGGAGAGAAACATGATGTATGAGAGAAACAACAATTAGTTGCCTCTCTTATGCCCCCAACTGGGGACCTGGCCCACAACCCCGGCATGTGCCCTGGCTGGGAAATGAACAGGCAGCCTTTTGGTCTGCAATCTGGTGCTCAATCCATTGAACCACATCAGCTGTGGTTGAATTTTGTGAAGACTCTTTCAACGTGTTTGCCCATTTCATGATGGGTGACTTACAAGTGCACCTGCCTGCACTGCACTGAGTGTTCAGGAGTTTTTGACGAAAAGTGGCATGACCCCCATGCCCCAACCTTCCTGTTCACCCAGTCACACCCCGTGTGACTTATTTTTGTTTCCCTGGATAAAAAGAGAACTCAAAGGGAAATGTGTTGCTGATGTGGAAGAGGTGAAACAAAAAACAGTAGAAGCACTAAAAGGCATCAAAATCAATGAGTTCAAAAACTGTCTTGAGCAGTGGAAAAAGCGTTTCAATAGGAGTATTGCATCAAATGGAGAGTACTTTGAAGGTGACTGAAGTTTAAACATGTAAGAATAAATATGCAATTTTGTATAAAGAAATTCGGTTTTGGAGGGTCCCCCTCATATATATGCCTTCGCATCAGGAAGAAATATGAATGTGATAGACTATAGGAAGAATGATCCCTTGGTGTAGCTTCTACTTCTATTTTTCTCTCTCTTTGAATTTCTTATTTTAAAAATATCCTTAAATTCCTTTAAACAGAGACATATGTGTGTTGTCATTTTGTATTTTACCCTATGTATATTCAGGTCTGAATATAGAAGTCTCATTTTAGGCTAAAAGTTCTTATTTTGTAACAATAGGGCCATTTAAATGCCCACACTGTTTAAATATTATATCTTCTGGCTTACTTTCTACCAAAGGAAAGAAAAACATTTTTTCCTAATCCTAACCTATTTACTTATTCACATTTAGGTAATTAAATGATGTTTACAACTACTAATACTAAAAAAAAAAAAGCAATGAAATGCAGAGGTTCCAAGTGATTATGACAATATCAGTTTAGTTAGGAAATCTTTAGCTAAAATAACAATTGTCGACTCAATTAGACATTTTAAAGAAAATCATTTTTTTTTCTTTTGTTTTTTCCTTTTAAATTTTATTGAAGTATGACATGTATACAGAAAATTGGACAGGTGAAGAAAGGCTTTTTCGAAGAGGTAATATATTAAGTGAGACATGAAGTAATACTGAGGCCATGCGACTCTCTAAAGGAAGAACATTCCAAGCATATAGAAAAGACCTAAGGAGGAAGTTAGTTTCACATGTTTGAGGACTAACAAGAAAGCTATTGTGGCTAGAACAGGGAGGAGGAGAAGGGAAAAAGTAATGAGAGATCAGTTAGGCAAGAGATCAGAGATAATGTAATCATTAAGAGAAATTGGGGGCTGGAGTCTGCTTTATGTTCTAAAATGATCCCTTTGGTTGAATACAAAAATGGAAGAACCAATTTAGAGGCAATTTCAGCTGTTTGGACTAGAAGTAATGATGGTTTGGCTAAAAAGGCAACTATAGGAGGTAGTAAAAAGTTGTTAATAAATTTTTTTTAAAAAGCCCTGGTGAGGTAGCTCAGTTGGTTAGTGTTGTCCAGATATGTCAAGGTTCTGGGTTCAATTCCCAGTCAGGGCACATATAATAATCAACCAATGAATGCATAAATAAGTAGAACAACAAAAATTGATGTTTCTCTCTGTCCCCCTCTCTGCCTCCCTCTCTCTAAAATCAATAAATTAAAAAAAAAAATTTTTTTTAAGGAGCTGTTAGAGATGGTGATGAAAGGAGACTTGACTTAGGGTGGTAAATACACAATACAATATACAGATGATTAAAAAAAAGATGTTAGATTCAAGATTCATATAAAGGTAGTGTGAAAAAAGAATGTGCTGATAGAATTGTAAGTGGAGTAGTGGGAAAGAGTGATATCACAAGAGGAGATAAGGGTATTAACTTGAGCAGGTTGGTGAATGGAAGCACAGTTTATGGGGTGGGGAAGAACAGGTTGGGATATAGACATTAAAAGTTTCATTTTTGTATATTTTAAGTTTGAGATGTTGAGTAGGCAGCTGAACATGTACACCTGGAGCTCAGGGAGAGATTATGGCCTTATGTACAACTGGTGTCTTTACGACTGGAATTCAAATTCATGGGTCTAGGAAGGCATGCAGATAGAAGAAAGCAGATAAGTAATGGCCTGAGGATTGATTAATGGAGCACTCCAACATTTAGATTTTTGAAAGAGGGGGCAACAAAGGAGACGGAGAAGGAACAGCCACTGATATAAGATAAAAACAAAAGAAAATGTTTCAAAATGAGAGAAATAGAGAATGAGGACTGAGATTGACTCCAGGTTCTGGCAGGGTGGAGAATGCTGGTGACCTTGTCAAGGGTGATTTTGCTGGAGTCAGAGTGAAAACATGACTGGAATGACTTAAAGAGAAGGGTAGGTGAGGCAGTGGTAAGAATGAGTGTAAGACAGCTCTTTAGAGGAACTATATATGAAGGGAAGCTGGGAAACATGGGTTAAAAGTAATGTATTTTATGATAGTGTGAGAAATGCTCACAGTAAAAACTGGGACACAGGACTTGAGCAGTAAAGCGAGGCATTTATTCAGGAGTCTGCAGAGCCGGGCACACCCTCACAGCCAGGAGAGTGTGCGTGCCAAGTAGACAAAGATGGCTGGTTTTATAGTCTTAAGCTTCCCCACCCTGAAATTGCCACCCTAAAGTGAAATTGATTAACTTCCCCACCCTAACGGGATTAGCTCCCCCTCCCTTCTCCTCCTTCCCTGTTTCTCCATTACTGGTTACTCCAGAGTTATAATCTAATGCATTCATCTAAATGCCCCTATTGTGATTTATAAATATGCTAATGCTGTCAACTCCCTTCTCAGAGATCCTCTAATTACATTTGCCCTTAAGATCCTTTAATTACATTTGCCCTTTGTTACTAATGACTTTCTACTGGTTTGGGAGTCACTATGTCCTTGTTTCTTACAATAGGAAATTTTAGAGCATGTTTGTGTGTTCATGAGAATGACTCTACTGGTGGGGGAAATTGGTACAAAAGAGAGCATAATTGTAAGAGCATTATCCGTGAGGTAGGATGGATCAAAGACATAGGATCCAGGAAACAAGAGAATAAAATTAAAAAACATTGTATTTATGAATGCCAGGTAAGTTAGTCAGTGTGGTGGAGAGAGGACAGCATATTCTTCTATTGTTGCTATTTTCTGAGTGAAATAAGAAAAATGATTATTACTATAATGTGAGGTTTGTTTGATGTGGCCTTATACAAGATGTGATTAATTTTGGTTCTCAGAAGTAGTCCTTGGTATCAGATTTTATTATTTTCAGATCTTTGTACCCTGTCCCCATAATTGAAATGCATATTGCAGACCTTCAAACTAAATCTGTATCCATACCTTTTTCTGTTTGTTTATGCTATTACACTTGTTCCCTCTTTTTCTCCCTTTGCCCACCTCCACCCAGCACCACACCATCCCCTCCCTCAGTTAATCCCCATATCTTTGTCCTTGTCCGTGGGTCATGCATATATGTTCTTTGGCTAATTCCTCCACCATCTTTGATCCAGTCCCCCCCACTCTCTTCTGACACCTGTCCCTCTGTTCTGTACAGTATTCCCTCGCTTATCACAGGTATTACATTCTAGACCCCCCTGCAATAGGTGAAAATCCACGAAATAGGAACCCTACATTTATTTTAGTATTTATATATATTTTAAGGCTTTATAAACCCTTCCCACACACTTATAAACCATTCCCAGTCCCTTATTAACCTTTCCCACTCCCTTGTTAACCTTTTCCACACTTTTATAAACACTACTTATGTTCTTAAACATATTCTACACTCTTAAACCTATGTAACTTTAACAACATACATATACAGTACCGCAAAATCCCGCGATATAGCGAAAAATCTGTGATAAATAATTAAATATAATATTTTTAAAAATCCCGCGATACAGTGAGGCCACGATAAGTGAACTGCAATATAGAGAGGGACTACTGTATATCTATGCTTCTGTTTCTGTTTTGTTTGTTAGTTTATTTTTATTTATTTTTGTTTTTTTAAAATTATTTTTCTATTATTGTTGTCCCATTTTTTCCCCATTGCTCTCCACTGTTCCCATAGTCAATTTCCACACTGTTGTTCATGTCCATGTGTCATTTGTACTAGTTTCTTGACTAGATCCTTCCCCTTCTTTCCCCCCTTCTTTCCCTCCCCCATGTCCCTGGTCACTGTCAGTCTGTTCCTTGTTTACATGCCTCTGGTTCTATTTTGATCATTTGTTTGTTTTGTTCATTAGTTTCCTGTATTAGGTGAGATCATATGGTATTTGTCTTTTGCCACCTGGCTTATTTCACTAAGCATAATTCTCTCCAGTTCCATTCATGTTATCACAAAATGTAGGAGTTCCTTCTTTCTTTCTGCTGCGTAGTATTCAATTGTGTAAATGTACCACAGATTTTTGACCCACTCATCCACTGATGGGCACTAAGACTGTTTCTAGCACTTGACTATTGTAAATAGCACTGCTGTGATCATAGGGGTGCATAGGTTCTTCTAAATTGATGTTTCAGGATTCTTTGGGTATAATCCTAGCAATGGAATTGCTGGATCAAAAGTTCCATTTTAAGTTTTTTGAGGAATTTCATATTATTTTCCATAGTGGCTGCACCAATGTGCATTTCCACCAACAATGGACTAGGATTCCCTTTCCTCCACAGCCTCCCCAGCACTTGTTGTTTGTTGATTTGTAAATAGTGGCCATTCTGAACGGTGTGAGGTGGTATCTCATTGTAGTTTGAATCTACATCTTTCTAATGGCTAGTCATGTTGCGCATTCTTTCATATACCTATGGGCTACTGTATGTCCTCCAGGTTCTTCTCACATTTTTTAATTGGATTGTCTGTCTTATTGGTATTGAGTTGTATAAGTTCTTCATATATTTTGGAGATCAAACCGTTGTCTGAGGAATCATTGGTAAATATGTTTTCCTGTACCGTTGGTTCCCTTTTCATCTTGCTGATGTTTTCTTTCACTGAGCAGAAACTCTTTTAGTTTGTTGTAGTCCAATTTGTTTATTCTTTCTTTTATTTCCCTTGCCCTAGGGATATACTGATGAAAATATTGCTCCATTGGATATCTAAAATTTTACTGCCTATATTTTCCTCTGTAACTTTTATGGTGTTATAGCTTACATTTAAGTGTTTTATCCATCTTGAGTTTACTATGATGTATGATGTAAGTTGGTGGTCTAGTTTCATTTTTGTGTGTGTCCCTGTCCAGTTCTCCCAACATCATTTGTTGAGGATGCCAGTACCAGACTGTTTTGATTATGGTGGCCTTGTAGTATAGTTTAATATCAGGTAATCATGGTTTTACTTCCTCTTTTCCAATTTGGGTGCATTTTATTTCTTTTTCTTGTTTGATTGCTGTGGCTAGAACTTCCAAAACGATGTTGTATATAAGTGTTGTTCCTGATCTTAAGGGGAAAGCTTTTAGTTTTTTCCCGTGGAGTTTGATGTTGGCTGCAGGTTTTCGTATTTAGCCTTTATTATGTTGAGGTATGCTCCCTCTCTTCCCGCTTGACTGAGTGTTTTTATCATAAATGGGTGTTGTACTTTATCAGCTACTTTTTCAGCATCTACTGATATGATCGTGTGATTTTTGTCTTTCATTTTGTTTTTGTGGTGTATTATGTTTATTGATTTGCAAATATTAAACCATCCTTGCATCCCTGGAATGAATCGCACTTGATCATGGTGTATGATCTTTTTAATGTGTTGCTAGATTTGGTTTGCCAAATTTTGTTGAGGATTTTAGCATCTATATTCATAACGATATTGGCCTGTAGTCTTCTTTCTTTGTTGCGTCTTGACCCAGTTTTGGAATTAGGATAATACTGGCCTCCTAGAAAGTGTTTGGGGGTCTTCTGTCTTCTTGGATTTTTTGGAATAATTTGAGAAGGATAGTAGTTAGTTATCTCTAAATGTTTTGTAAAATTCTACTGTGAAGCCATCCAGTCCAGGGCTTTTGTGTGCCAGGAGATTTTGATTACTGCTTAAATTTCACTAGTTGTTATCAGTCTATTCAGGCTTTCTGCCTCTTGTTGATTCAGTTTTGGATGATTATATGTTTCCAAAATTTTCTCTGTTTTCCCCAGCTTGTCAAATATGTTTTCATACAGTTGTTCATAGTAATTTCTTAGAATCCTTTGTATTTCTATTGTATCAGTTGTGATTTCTCCTTTTTCCTTTCTGATTTTATTTGGATTCTCTTTTTTTTTTCTTGATTAATCTGGTTAAAGGCTTGTAGTTTTTTGTTTTTTTTTAAATTATTTCAAAGAACCAGCTCATGGTTTTACTGATCTTTTGAATTATTTGTTTAGTGTCTATGTCATTTAATTCTGCTCTGATCTTGATTATTTCCTTCCTTCTACTTGCTCTGGGCTTTATTTGTTGTTGTTCCTCTAAAGTTCCCATAGCTGTAGGGTTAGGTTGTTTATTTGAGATTCTTCTATCCTATTTAGGTATGCCTGTACTGGTATGAACTTCCTTCTCAGGACTGCCTTCACTCTGTCCCATAGGCTTTGGGCTATTGTATGTTCAATATCATTTGTTTCCAGAAACTTCTTGATTTCTTCCTTGATGTCATTGTTAACCTGTTCATTATTTAATAGCATGTTATTTGTTCTCCATGAATTTGAATGTTTCTGACTTTTTCTTGAGGTTGATTTCCAGTTTCAAGCCATTGTGATCTGAGAAGATACTTGATATAATTTCAATCTTCTTGGATTTTTAAAGGCTTGTTTTGTGTTTTGCCATGTGGTCTGTCTTTGAAAATGTTCAATGTGCACTTGAAAAAAAAATATTTTGCTTCTTTGGGGTGAAAGATTCTATATATATCAATTAAGTCCATTTGATCTAGAGTGTTGTTCAATGCTTCAATATCCTTGGCGTTTCTTTGCTTGAAAGATCTGTCCATTGTTCGCAATGGGGTGTTAAAGTCCTCTACTATGAGTGTATTGCTATCTATATGCTTCTTGAGGTCTTCCAAGATTTTCCTTGTAATTTGGGTGCTCCTATGTTGGGTTCATATATGTTAACCAGAGTTATATCTTGATGGATTGTTCCTTTAAGTATTAAGAAATGTTCTTCTTTGTCTCTTGTTATGGCCTTTTTTTGTGAAATCTATTTTGTCTGATGTAAGTATTACTACCCCAGCTTTTTGTGTGTTAGTCCATTTGCTTGAAATACTTTTTTCCATCCCTTCACTTTCCGTCTGTGTAGATCTTTTGATCTGAGGTAGGTGTCTTGTAGGCAGCATATATGTGGGTCATGTTTTCTTATCCATTCAGCTACCCTGTGTATTTTGATTTGAGCATTTAATCCATTTACATTTAAGGTTATTATTATTTTTAAATACTTTTATTTGTTTTTAGAAAGGAAGAGATAAATCTATGTGTGAGAGATACATGGATTGGGTGCCTCTCAAAGGCCCCAAACTGGAGACCTGGCCTGCAACCCAGGCATATGCCCTGACTGGGAATTGAACCGGCAACCTTTCAGTCCATAGACTGGTGCTCAATCCACTGAGCTAGAGCTAAGGTTATTATTGATAGGTACTTATTCATTGTGACTTTTTCCTTTAGTACCTGTGTTCCCCTCTCTCTCTTCTTCTTTTTCTTAAGCATTCCTTTTAGCATCTCTTGCAATTCTGGTTTGGTGGAGATGTATTCTTTTAGTTTTACTTTGTCTGGGAAACCCCCTATTTCACCTTTCATTTTGAAAGAGCCTTGGTGGGTAAAGTATTCTTGGTCGTAGGCATTTGGTTTTAATTGTTTGAAGTATTTTTTTTTGCCATTCCCTCTGGACTGTAATGTTTCTGTTGAGAGATCAGCTGATAGCCTTATCGGAGCCCCCTTGTATGTTATTTGCTGTTTTTCTCTTGCTGCCTTTTGGATTCCCTCTTTGTCTTTGAATGTTGCCATTTTAATTATGATGTGTCTTGTAGTGGGCCTGTTGGGGTTCATCTTCATTGGGGCTCCCTGTACTTTCTGTGCTTGTGACACTTCCTCTTATCTCATTCTGGAAGTTTTCTGTCATTTTTTTTTAAGTATATTTTATTGATTATGTTGTTAACAGTAGTCTCAATTTTTTTCCCTTTGCTCCTCTCTTCCCAGTGCCGCTGTTCCCTCCAGCAATCCCACCCCCGTTAGTTCATGTCCATGAGTCATGCATGTAAGTTCTTTGGCTTCACCCTTTCCTATATTATCCTTGACTTCCCCTTGTCTATTTTTTACCCATCAATTATGCTTGTTAACCCCTGCACCATTTTCCCATTTTTACCCCTTCCCCCTCCCAGCTGATAACCCTCCAAATGATTCCCCTACCTATGATTCTGTTCCTATTCTGGTTTACTTATTCGGATTTTTTTTTTTTTTTTTTTTTAGATTCAGTTGTTGATAGTTGTGAGTTTGTTGTCATTTTAGTGTTCATAGTTTTGATCTTGATTTTCTTAAATAAGTCCCTTTAATATTTCATATAATAATGGCTTGGTGATGATGAACTCTTCAAGCTTTACCTTGTCTGGGAAGCACTTCATCTGCCCTTCCATTCTAAATGATAGCTTTGCTGGATAGAGTAATCTTGGTTGTGGGTCCTTGCTTTTCATCATTTTGGATACTTCTTGCCTGTCCCTTCATGCCTGCAAAGTTACTTTTGAGAAATCAGCTGAGAGTATTATAGGGATCCCTATGTAGGTAACTCTCTGCTTTTTTTTATTTTATTTTATTTTTTTATTTTGGTTTTTCAATTACAGTTGTCCCCTTTTCCCCTAATTTCTCTCCCCCACCCAACCCACCCCCTCTCCCGCAATCGTATCCCTCCCTGTTGTCCATGTCCATGAGTCTTTTATACAGGCTCTTTAATTAAACCCTTCCCTTACTTATCCCCCTTCTGCTTTTCTCTTGCTGCTTTTAATAGTCTCTCTTTTTACCTGGAGCCTTTGACATTTTAATTATGATGTGTCTTGGTGTGGTCCTCTTTGGGTCTAGCTTGTTTGGGAGTTCCTGTTCTTCCTGGACTTGTATGTCTATTTTCTTCACCAAATTTGGGAAGTTCTTCTTCATTATTTTTCTACAATAACTTTCTATTTCTTGCTCTTCCTATTTTCCTTCTGGCATCCCTATGATTTGGATGTTGGCACGTTTAAAGGTATCCCAGACATTCCTATGTCAATCCTTTGTTTCATTTATCATAGCCTTCACTTCTTCCCTTATGCGTATGCCATACTCAAGCATATCGGTCAAGCCTGTGACCATCTTTATCACCAGTGTTTTGAACTCTGTATCTGTTAGGTTGGCTATCTCCTCGTTGCTCAGTTCTTCCACTGGAACCTTGATCCATTCCTTCTTTTGGGCCATACTTCCCTGTCTCCTCATCTTGTCAGGCTCCTGTGTTTGCCTCTGTGTCTTAGGTAGAGCTGTCACTCTTTATGCATTGTAATGGGCAGAGCCTTAAATATTCATCAGTATGGGGCAACCATTTCACCATGTTGTGGCACTATGTGTGGGGGAGGGACAATGCCCCTTGCTCTGCACTCGCCCCTTTTCCAGGCTCTTCTCCCACCTCTCTATGGGACTGGTGCCTCTAGCTGTTGCTCTTGCTGTTGTTCTCAGAGTGGGTGGGTCTGCGGACATTCTAGGACCCAGGTGGCCTTGCAAACAAGTGGACTCTGCAGAGATTGGCAGTTTCTTCCTCCGCCCCAACCACTACTGGTTTGCACAGTCAGAAACAATGAGGCTTGATTTTCCCCAGCGCTGGGTCTGTGAGCTCTGTTGTCTGGTCTGGGGCTGGGAACACTCCTTAATTGTCCCTCCCAACTTTTTAAAGCATGTGACTGTGTTTCTCTCTGGTCTGCCACTGCCGCTGCTGTTATCACCACACTGCATTCTCTCCGCCCCAGCTCTGCCCCTCCTACCTGTCCTGATGAGTATTTCTTCTCTATATTTTTGTTGGACTTCCATGCAGCTTTATTTTCTGGAACTTATGGTTGTCTCTAGTTTGAGGTAGTTGTATTTGTATTCCTTCTTAGTTGTGGAGGGAGTTGCAGCATGTCTGTCTACACCTCCATCTTGGCCAGAAGTAGTCTTTCATTACTTTTTCAATCAGGTTTTCTATCCCTGGCCCCTCTTCTTCTCCTTCTGGTTTCCCTATGATACAGATATTATGTTTCATGTTGTTCTGCAGCTCTCTTAAACCCTCTTCATTTTTTAAGTTTTTTTATTGTTTTTGCATTGTCTGGGAATTTTTTCTACGTTGTTCTTAGCTCGCTGATCCAATCCTCTGCTTCATTTAGCCTGCTTGTGATTCCTTCTACTGTATTCTTCAGTTCAGAAATTGTATTCTTCATTTCCTTCTGGCTCTTATTGATAGTTTCTATGTCCTTTTTAATGCTGGTGTAGTTCTCAGTTAGTTCCTTGTAGCTTCTTTGGAGTTCTTTGGAGTTTCTCTTGCATTCTTTGTAGTTCCCCTTGAGTTTGTTGTAGTTTTCTCTGAGTTTGTTGAGTTCATTGAGTTCCTTATTACCATTGTTTTGAATTCCACCTCTGATTGTTTGCTTGCTTCTATTTCATCTCTCCCTCCTTCTGGGAATTCCTCTTTTCCTTTCAATGGGTTGCTGTTTCTTCATCTCCACATTTTATGTGGCTCTTTTGTTTGTTTCTGCTTCTTAGATTCATCAGCTTTGACTTCCTGCATTTGTGATGTGACCTTACGTGGTAGGTGTCCTGTGAGATTCAGTGGTACAGACTCCTTAATCTCCTGAACTTGATGCACCTGGTATGCACTTTATGCCGTTTAGTTGGGTTGTCTGATAGTATTTCAGATAGTATTTGTTGCTCTTTGGTGCCTGAGAGCCACTCAGCCTACTTCATCTTATAAACAGTTGTTGAGCTGCTGCTAAAACAAAGCCACCTGCCCAGGCAAGAATCCCACACCCACAAAGATATCCCCCACCCTCAATCACTGAATCAACTGCAAATGAGCCAGTATTTTTAGTAAGAATGTAAAAGATTAAGACTATTTTAAGAAAGGAAAAACAAATAAGGTTGACTAAATGAAAGGAAAATGATTTTGGAGAGAGGAAGAGGAGGGGCAATAATAGTAGCAAGTAGGGACAAGGCAATGAGAGAAAGTAAAATTTATGTCTTATATAAAAAACAGAGAAGTAGGTGGAATCAATTGAGAGAGGGGAAACGTGTAGTATTATGGTTAAACATAATTTATAAAAATGTACATAGTGTGTGTGAGTGAGAGAATACACACACACACACACACACACACACACACTAAGGAAGATGGATGAGAAGAAAAAAATAGGCACCAAATTAGAGAAAAAGTTTAACCACAGCACTAACAGTAACCTATGAGCTATGATTAATATAGGAGGGATGGTAGTAAGAGGTAAAAAAAGGAATAAAGAGATGCTTATGAGATGCCTGGAGGAAAGGGAAGTGAATTTGAGATGACAGAGGGAGAAGGAATACTTAGAGTGAGGAATGAAAACAAGGTTAAGACAGGGAAAAATTCAAATTTAAAATGAAAGGAAAAGGCTGGAGGAAGGTACAAATGGATTAGGAGAAGGGAACAGTAAGATTTGAGATTTGAAATACCAGAATAGTGAAGATCTATGAATAAAATTGCAGGAATGTCACAGATTGGTCAAGGTGGAGGGAGAATAAGTGTATTTTATGATGGGAAAAAGATGTGAGGTGACTAATGACAAGAAAAATGGGATGGAGAGGCTGGAGAGATGAGAAATAATGAGTGCAGGTTGGAAACTAGTTGTAGTAAGAGAAAAGATAGAATTTAAAACAAAAATACAAGGAGGAAATCAGATGGTAAAATTGATTGAGAAAAGGGAGGAGCAATATATGAGATTTAAAATAAACTATAATATAGACTTGTTACTTACAATGCATATACTGGGAGGACAAAAAAATGACTTGAGAGGATATGCAGGAGACAACTTCTGTAGAAGATCACAGTGGAACTTGTCTCCATAGTATCTGGATTTTCCACCTTCTTCTCTTTTTGAATCTGCCCCTGTTGACCTCAGCTTGTTGCCAAGGCTGTATGTAGGCAGCCTGATGGTTACTATCAGTGCTCTTCTGCCTGTGTCTCTCTCTTTCACTTTTTACTTTAGTCACTGTGTAATCCTCAGTAAGGCTTAAGCACCATAGGGCAGGGCGGAGTACTTTCTTCAGGCAGGGCTACTGCTTCTCTTCTGGCTGTTGCCATTTGGAGGGGAGTGATCTGCTTAAATAATTTCTCCCGCAGCACTGGGAATAAGTCTGTACTGTGGTCTGTTTCATCATCTCCCCCGTCTCTTTCACTGACACCATTGCCCCAGTCTCAGCTCAAGTGTCTCCAGTCCACTTTGCCCTACCTCTGCTGGAGCCTGGGGCAAGTGCACACTCCCATGCTCCGGTGCCTGTGCTCCCCTTAAGAATATTGCCACACTTCCAGCCATTCCTCCCAGGTCATGGAAGACAAATGAACAAAAAAATGTTATTTTATGCCTCTCAGAGCCAGATCCCACTTGGCTTACTCTCAGCTCTTCCAGTGTGCCCAGCCTGAGTTGCAGTCCTCAAACCTCTCAGGGAAAATCTTCCGGGAGCTGTAAAACCTCTCCGCACACAGAGCTCCTGCCCGCGGGCACCAGGCTGGCACTCGCAGGACTCCTGCCGGTGTCTCTTCCATGATAGACACCCAACAGGTCACTATGAAGCAGCCTCATGTGTCTGCCTGCAGCCACAAGGCTCAACTCCAGCCAGTGTTCAGCTGATCATACATGTAATTTCTCAATAATTAAGCCTAAGTTCCAGACCTGGGATGAGGCCAGCACACCTTTTCACTGAGTCTCTCCCGGATATCGATGGGCAGGGCTCCCATGGTGGGAGCTCAGCCTTCAGGCCTCTGTACTTCCCCATCTTCACTCTTCATTCCTGCAGACCCCAGCTACTGAGCTGGCCCACCAGTGTCCCTTCCTGGTGCAGCCCGAGGTGATGGGCTGGGGTAAGGGCCCTGGCAACTCCGCTTAGAAAGTTTAGGCTGGACTTCTGGCCAAGATGGAGGCCTAGACTGATACACTCCATCTTCCTCCACAACTAAGAAGGAATAGAACTACCGCAAAACCAGAAATAACCAGAAGTTCCAGAAAATAAAGCTACATGAAAGTCTAACGTATGAAGTTATAAAGAAGTAGTGCTTGTCCGGACGGATAGGAGGGACAAAGCCGAGGTGGAGAGGTCAAGCTGTGCTGGCAGCAGCAGCTGCGGTGATGGCGGCAGGACGGCGGTAAGCAGAGACACCCGTATTTAAGGGGAGGCAGGAAGTGCCTGGGGAGCACCCCCAGCTTCAGACCAAACCCATCAGCTTGTGATTCCAATTCCAGGGAAGGCAGACCCTGCTTGCCTCTGACTGTAAGGGCCTGAGGGCATGGGAACGGAGAAGGAGGTTCCCAGTCTCTCAGCAGAGAGTGAACGGCAGGAATCCATCTTGGACCCCCGCTCCCACACAAAGTGCCATAATGTGGTGAGAAGGGTTGCCCGGTTGTGACGAGTGCATGGGGCTCTGCCCCCTATAGCATAGGAGGTGTGACAGCCCTGCCCAGGAAGCAAAGGTAAACACAAAACTGTCTGGATGGCACAGATCATGATAGAGATCCTGGTGACTCAGCTGACCAGACAGCAAATATCTAATATAACGGAGCAGCAGATAGGAAATCTTTCTGAGGCACAGCTCAGAGCTTTGGTTATAAGAATGCTTACAGATCTAAGAGCAAATCTTAAACAAGACAGGGAAGGAATGAAGGCTAGTCCTGCTGAAATGAACAAAAACACATATGAAACGTGGTGAGGGAAAGAAAACTAGGGATCAAATCAACGAATCGAAACATAGGTAAGAAACAAGCAGTCAACCAGTGCAGAAAGAGGAGATGAAAAGTGAGGAAAATGAGGAGAGTCTCAGAAACCTATGGAACAGCTATAAGCGGGCCAACATCTGAATTGTAAGGTTGCCAGAGGTGAAGAAGAAGAACTAGAAATAGAAGTTATGTGAAAAAATAATGAAGCAGAACGTCCCTAACTTGGGGAAGGAAATAGACTTACAGGTCCAGGAAGCACAGAGAGTTCCAAACAAACTGGACCCAGGGAGGACCACACCAAGACACACTATAATCAAAATGTCAAAAATTAAGGATAAAGAGAGAATCTTAAAAGCAGCAAAAGAGAAGAAGGGGCTGGCAAGAAATATTCAAAGTAATGAAAAGCAAAAACGTACAACCACGATTACTCTATCCAGCAAAGCTGTCATTCAGACTAGAAGGGCAGAGAAAGTTCTTCCAGGACAAAGTAAAACCGAAAGAGTTCATCAGATCCAAACCACTGTTATATGAAATGTTAAAGGGACTTATTTAGGAGAAAGAGAATCAAAACTATTAACATTAAAATGAAAACTGTATCACAACAACCAACAACAGAAGCTAGGGAATCGAAACAAAGGCAAACTAAGTAGGCATTGAGAGTGGGAAAAGAATTATGGGTATGGGGAATATTTGGTGGGGAGGTCAAAAGAGAAGAGGAAGTAGGGAAAGGGAGGGAGATGGTACAGGAATTAAGAAGCATAGTAGGAAGGAGTGGAGTAGATAGGAAGATGTTGAGAAGAACTATATGCACAACCAATGCGTATGGACTAAGCAGGGTTGGGGGCAGCTGGAGGGAGGGTGTCACTGAGTGGAGGAGAACAAAGGGAAAAGAAATTGGGACAACTGTAACAGCATAATCAATGAAGCATATTAAAAAAAAGAAAAGATAGTGCAGGCTGGGGTTCCTCCTCTCTCCTGTGCTGTTCCTGCACTGCTGTCACTGTTTGCCCTATCTGAAAGCTGCTCTCATCCGCTCTCTGCTCTCTCCCTGTCCTCCAAGTCCCCTCCGCAATAGGAGCACACCCACCAGGCTGCTAAGTATACTGCCACCATCTTCCAAGCTTGTTTTGATGTTAGTTGTGATCCTTCTTTTGGTTGAGCAAGGTGGCGAAGCATGTCTACCTATGCTGCCCTTTTTACTGGAATCTACAGTGTTTTAAACAGTGGAAGAGACACTGAGAGAACTGTGTGAGGTCCCAATGTGCCTACTTTGAAGGGGACTAAGGCATCATTGTCCTATGTACAATGTTTATTGTATCTTGAATCTTCTTCAATGTCTTTTTTTCATATTACATGGCTGGATACTTTCTGGACAGACCTCGTGTATTATATATACATATATGACAACACAATATGTAATAACAACATAAATTTAGATACTATCGGTAGAGCTAGCCTTAAAGGAAGTGACTTTTAATCTAAGCTTAGGATGAGCGGGAACTGGCCTTGCAAAATCCCAATTCAAAAATTTGTGGGAGATAGGGCAAACTGAAAAGTCCTAATAGGTGGAAGTAATTTGGGACATGTTCTATAATCTGAATAGGCCTCCTCAAGAAGCAGTAAAGAGGCCAGTGTTGAGGTAATAATGTGTTATAAGCAGAAGCATTTTAACCACAGTGAGCTTGATTTTATTATAAGAATACAGAGAAATTGTTGAAAAACAGTTAAGTATGAATTTTCCTTTCATCATCAGAATCATGTGGAGAATATCAAAACAGGACTTCCCAGGACTATAGAATTCAATCAGGGAGATATAGGTGATATCTAAACTTCAAAATAAGTTTCCTGGTGATTCAGATTCATGTCTCAACCTAAGAACCATTGATTTAAAATGTTTATAGGCATATCTTAGAGATATTGTGGATTTGGTTTCAGACCACTGAAATAAAGTGAATATCACAATAAAGAAATTCACACTCTTTTTTTTTGGTTTCCAGAGCATATTAAGTTATGTGTATGCTATACTTGTAGTCTATTAAGTATCCAATAGCATTATATATTTAAAAAACGGTGTACATACCTTAATTAAAAATTACTTTAGGACACTTCGGCCAAGATGGAGGCATAGACCAACACGCTCTGTCTCCCTCTACAACTGAGAAGGATTACAGCTAATGCAAAACTAAAAATAATAAGAAGTTCCTGAAAATAAAGCTACATGGAAGTCTAACATATGAAGTCATAAACAAGTGGTGCTCGTCTGGACGGCTAGAAAGTGCGAGCCAGTGGCTGAGAGAGATCGAACTGTGCTGGAGATGGCAACCAAAGTGGCAAACGGCAGGACCTGGTGAGCAGACGCCTGTGTTTGGGGGGAGGAGAGAGGCGCCTGGGGGCCGCCCCGGCTGCAGACCCAATCCTTCGGCTCTCGATTCCAACAGCGGAGAGGGCAGACCCCATTGGGAGGCGGCCCTGTTTGCCAGCGGAGAGTAACAGTGGGAATCCACCTTGGACCCCTGCCCCCACGCAAAGTGCCATGGGGTGGTGAGAAAGGTCACCAGGTTGTGACCATGGGGCTCCACCCAATACAGCATAAGAGGTGTGACAGCACCCCGCCCAAGAGGGAAAGATAAACCAAACATTCAGAATGGCAGAATTAATGATTGAAATACCAATCACACAGCTAACGAAAAAACAAATAAAAGCCTTGACCAAGGAACAAATAGTGAAACTTTTGGAAGCTCAGTTTAGAGCCATAGTTATAAGACAGCTTACAGACCTAACAGTGGGGCTGAATCAAGACAGGGAAGGAAGGAAGGCTAGCCCTGCTGAAATGAACAAAAATACATACAAAACAAGTGGTGAGGAAGGGAAAGCCATGGGTCAAATCAACAAATTGGAACATAGGGAGGGAACAAACAGTCAACCAGTGCAGAAAGAGGAAACTAAGAGTGAGGAATATGACAAGAGGCTCAGAAACCTCTGGGACAGCTATAAGAGAATGAACATTCGGGTTATCGGATTGCCAGAGGGTGAAGAAGAATTAGAAATCGAAAAATTATGTGAAAAAATAATGAAGCAGAACTTCCCTAACTTGGGGAAGGAGGTGAAGTTACAGGTCCAAGAAGAACAGAGAGTTCCAGATAGGCTGGATTCAGGGAGTACCACACCAAGACACATTATTATCAAAATGTCAAAGATTAAAGAGAGAATCTTAAAAGCAGCGAGAGAAAAGAGAAGAATCATGTACAAAGGAGTCCCAATTAGACTATCAGCGGATTTCTCAAAGGAGACTTTATAGGCAAGAAGGGACTGGCAAGAAATATTCAAAGTAATGAAAATCAAAAACCTACAACCATGATTACTCTATCCAGCGAAGCTCTCATTGAGGATAGAAGGGCAGAGAAAGTGTTTCGAGGACAAAGTAAGACTGAAGGAGTTTGTTAGGTCCAAACCACTGTTATATGAGATGTTAAAGGGACTTGTTTAGAAGGAGGATCAGGGCAATGAACATTAAAATGAAAACTGTATTACAACAACCAACAGCAGAAGCTAGGGAACTGAGGCAAGGGCAAACTAAGTAGGCAACGAGAAGGGAAAAAGAATTATAGATAAGGGGAGCATATTGGGGGGAGGTCAGCAGGGAGGGGGAGGAGGGAGAAGGAGGGAGATGGTGCAGGAATTGGGAATCATAGTGGGAGGCAGTGGAGTGGGCAGGAAGATGTTGAAAAGAACTATATGAAGGACCAATGGATGTGGACTAAAGGGGGAGACAACTGGAGGGAGGGGGGTGCATGGGGGAAGGAAACTGGGACAACTGTAACAGCATAATCAATAATTTAAAAAAATTAGAAAAAATTTATGCTAAAAGTATACAAACCATCATTTGAGCATTTAGCATATCATAATTTTTTTGCTGGTGGAGGGTAACATCAAAGATTACTGATCACATATCAATAAAACAAATATAATAATAATGAAAAACTTTGAAATATTGCAAGAACTACCAGAATCTGACACAGAGACATGAAGTGAGCAAATATTGTTGGGAAAATGGCACAGATAGACTTGCTCAATGCAGGGTTGCCATAAAAATATCTGGGAAGCACAATAAAGTGATGCACAATAAAATGAGATATGCCTATACTTAATCTTCATTCTTACTTTCTTACATGAATTCTCATTTTTCCAGCTGTTTTTTATGCTTTTTCGCCCTCAAATTTTATAACTCTGCAGATTCATTGGGTATTAATTATCTTTTATTTTTACTTTAGAAATTTTACTACTTTTAGAAAAAGGAACTACATGTTTTTTCTCTTGTTTTCTTTCAGATTCAGAGACCACGTGTGAGAATAAGAAGTTATCATTAGAAAATGACTGTCATGAAATGCACTTATTCCAGCATAAGATAATGGAAAGAATTAACAACCATGGCCTTAAGAATCTTATGTTAAAAAATAATTGGGAGTCCAAAAGAAAATTTGAAGGACAAGTAGAATATTTTGATCAAGTGAAGATTACATCTCAAAAAATGTCATCTTATCAAAAACACACATCTCTTATGCCACATCAGAGAATTCATTTTGTTGAGAAACCCTATGAATGTAAAGAATGTGGGAAGTCTTTTAAAGTACGCCAGCAACTTACTTTTCATCACAGAATTCATACTGGTGAAAAACCCTATGAATGTAAGGAATGTGGGATGGCCTTTAGACAGACTGCCCACCTTACTCGACATCAGAGACTTCATTCAGTTGAAAAACTTCATGAATGTAAGGAATGTGGAGAATCTTTCATATGTGGCCCAGACCTGAGAGTACATCAGAAAATTCATATTGGTGAGAAGCCCTATGAGTGTAAGGAATGTGGGAAGGCCTTCAGAGTACGTGGACAACTTACTCTCCATCAGAGGATTCATACTGGTGAAAAACCCTATTTATGTACAGAATGTGGGAAGGCCTTTAGACAGTATGCACACCTTACTCGACATCAGAAGCTTAATATTGCTGACAAACTCTATGAATGTAAAGAATGTGGGAAGGCCTTTTTGTGTGGCTCTGGCCTTAGAGTACATCACAAACTTCATACTGGTGAGAAACCTTATGAATGTAAGGAATGTGGGAAGGCCTTTAGAGTGCGACAACAACTAACACTCCACCAGAGAATTCATACTGGTGAGAAACCCTATGAATGTAGGGAATGTGGAAAGACCTTTAGTCGTGGTTATCATCTTATTCTTCATCACAGAATTCATACTGGTGAGAAACCTTATGAATGTAAAGAATGTTGGAAAGCATTTAGTCGTTATTCACAACTTATTTCACATCAGAGCATTCACATTGGTGTTAAACCCTATGACTGTAAGGAATGTGGGAAAGCCTTTAGACTACTCTCACAACTTACGCAGCATCAAAGTATTCATATGGGTGAGAAACCCTATACGTGTAAGGAATGTGGGAAGTCCTTTAGATTGCGCCAAAAACTTACTTTACACCAGAGCATTCATACTGGTGAAAAACCCTTTGAATGTAAGGAATGTAGGAAGGCCTTTAGGCTTAATTCATCCCTTATTCAACATCTGAGAATTCATTCTGGTGAGAAACCCTATGAGTGCAAGGAATGTAAAAAGGCCTTTAGACAACATTCACACCTTACCCATCATCTGAAAATTCATAATGTAAAACTGTAAGTCTTTTTCAGTCCTGTGTTGTAGAACACTCTATGAATGTACAACAGTAAGTAATGCTTTTTACATGCAACTGACTTGGTATAAGAGGTTTTATATGATTAAAAGAATAAGGCAATTTATTGTCTTCTACCATCACTCAAATCTGATAACCTTCACGTTCATTCTAAATACTAATCTTATTAATATAAAAAATGTGGGAAAGACACTTATCTCTCTCCCACCACTTTTTTACTTGTGTTATATTGAACAAGATGCTTAACTGCACTGTTATAATTTATTCATTTGTAAAATGGTAATATAATTCTGAGGCAGAGTAAAATCATTGCAAATTCAATGATATTCATCCCATGAAGAGGTGGAAATTACATTTTTTCCTCTTTAATCTGGGCAGACTTTGACTTTGACCAGTAGAATATAGAAGTACTGCTGTGCCAGTTCTGGACCCAGACTTTACTGGTACATTTTACTTCTCTTGGGATATTCTCTCAAGTTCAAATCCTGAACTGCTACATTAAAAAAAGTCTGGCTACTCTGTTGAAGAGACCACATAAAAAGGAAGAGGTACCCAGTCTACCAGACAGGCCCACTAAGACACCAGACAGTTGAATGAAATAGTTCTGGATCCTCCAGATCAAACACCAGCAGATTGCCATTGAATGACCTCAGTTAATGGTATGTAGAACAGAAGAATTGTCCTACTGAGCCCCTGCCCAAATTCCTGACCCACAAAGTCATGAGAAACAATAAAAAGTTTGTTGTTTTAAACTTAAATGCTCAAAGTCCACTCAAGATACTATAAAAAGCCTGAACGGGACTATAAACAAAGGGGAAAAAATTAATGTAGTTGTGATCTTGGTTTTTTGAAAACCAGAATCAATAGTTCTGTAGGCAGTAAAATGTTTTAAAGAAAGATAACCACTAACAAAATTTTGCCAGATCATCCTATAATGCAATATCTGAATAGATGAGAATAACCCCTAAGAAACAAAGTCTGGACCAGTATCAATTAAGATACATGTAAGCATTCCAAATAGAGTTTAGTAAATTAAACTCAAAAGTCTATTAAAGTGATCATGAAACATAAAATGATCTACCAGAAATATCCAGAGGTCTGATCTCTTGTGATTTAATTAGGTATCCAGATTTTAGGGTTCCTAACAAGCAATGTAAGAAAGTTGGAAAAAGTGACATAATCCAGCCCTAATATCTAATAGATTGTTAGTCTTATCATTTATCTTTATCAGCATTAAAAAAGGAATGAAGAGTAGATATAAAAAATAGTTATTCAACCTTTAAAAACTTTCCATAAATAAAACTGAGTGTTGCCACACACTTCATTTTGAACCAAATCTCTGTAATGTTTTTGTAGTCAAACATACATTAAGACTTGTACTTACAAATTCATTTTGCTCAGAATGGACAGGCTGGGCAGATGTCATTGAATAAATCATTCACCATCTAGAATAAAACATTTTCCACTCATGGTTTCAAATTTTTTCATTTGTAAACAGTACATATAATGTTTGCTCAGAAATGTAATGTCAATAAGAGTATCATAAGTGCTATGATAAAATTAACTTTTACTAGTAGATCATTTTGTTTCTCCTCCATGGTTACTTTTTTATGTGGGGGGTCTTCTGGAGACAGTACATTAATGCAAACTTTCTGAAAGTATGTTCCACAAAACAATAGTATATAATGGTACTTGAAAGTGATTTTGTGGTCAAATAAGCATGGAAGCTATGTATACTATATTTCTTGAGGAAAAATTAACATTAAATCTTTATCAAAAGACTATCAAAAATGTTTCATTTTATCTAATTCAATGTATCTCAAACTTTAGTATAGCACTCTCATTCCCAATACCTGTTGCAGATGTGATTCTACTTTGGTAGATGTTATTGTAACCAAAAAGGGTGGCTTCAAGGATAGAGATGTCAGCATTATGACAGGTGGTATTTTTATAGCGAGGAAAGCAATTCAACATGCTATTTAACTAGCTAATTCTTTTAAAAAGATTTTTTTAATGGTTCTTTTCAATAAAATAAAAAATTTCTAGCCTGTTATTTAGATAAATACACCATAAGTAGTTAGACCTTTTACTGGTAATTTTTAGTTATATACAATCTCTCACTGAAAAATATCTTACTGATTATTTGTGTTTGTTGCTATACACAAGCAAAAGTTTCTCTATCAAAAAGGGGGATTGCTCAGTCACAGGTTATATTTACTTGCAAGCTCATTAGGTTTTCCTGGAGAAGTGGAGAATATATATCACTGTGGTGCTAATTTACAACCCCTTCAACATGGAGAAATTATTTCCTTATAACTCCACTTCTGGAATGTTCCTGGTTAATAATGAGTTGAGCATCCTTTTACATGTTTATTGGTAAACACTATAATATGCTATTTCATGTTTTTACCCCATTTTTTAAAAGAATGTTTATATAAGAATTGTGGGATTTTTAAAAAATAATACCATTTTAGATAATAACCCTTTACATAGTATTATAAATGATAAACTAACCTTATCCCAGACCTAGCTTATATATGAATTTATGGTGATATTGTCATTAAAATTGAAAATATGGACATAATCATAGTATTCATTATTACCCAATAATATTTTAAATTTATTTTTACTTGGGTTAGGGTTTTCTAGGCCATCAGTTATGTCAATTTCAAATAAATATAATTTTGTTCTTTTCTGAATATTTAGTTATTATTAATAATCTTACTGCAATAGAGAAAAATTCCAGAACAAGATTTAGGGTTAATGGTAATAGCAGGCTTCTAATTGTTTTCTCCAGTTTAATGGAAATCACTTAATGTAATGTTTGCTCTAGATTTGAGGTAAATAGGCTTTATGCAACTCCATTGTTTCCTTTGTCCCAAATTAACTTTTCATTTTTTATCAGAAATGCCTGCTGAATATTGTCAGATGCCATTTTGGCGCATTAATATATAATGTTTTTCTTGAATTTGTTAATGTGGTAAGTTGTAGTTTGGTCATTAAGAAAGTATGTTATTAGTGCAAGAATGAACAAATAGACCAATGAAACAAAATAAAGAGCCCTTCAATATGTGGTCGTTTGACTCATGACAAAAGTTCTTTTGCAATGTTGTTGGGAAATGGTGGTCTTTTCAGTAATTAGCACCGAATCAGTTGCATATTTGTATTCATAAATGAATCTTGGCCCCTACCTTACATTACACTCCAATTCCAGATATGTTAGTGATCTGATGATAAAAGATACAGGTTTTAGAAGAAAACAGACTATCTTTCTAGCCTGAAAGTAGCAATGATTTCTTAAACAGAACACAAAAAGCACTAACCATATGGGGAGAGAATGGTAAGTTTTACCATATTAAATTAAAAAATATATTTTCATCAAAAAACACCATTTAAGCCCTGACTGGTGTGGTGCAGTGGGTTGAGCATCATCCTGAAAACTGGAAGGTCAGCAGTTTGATTCCCTGTCAGGTCACATGCCTGGGTTGCAGATCAGGTCCCTGGTTGGTGGTGTGTGGGAGGCAACCAACTGGTGTTTCTCTCTTGCATTGCTGTTTCTCTCCCTCTTTTTCCCTTCCTCTCTCACTAAAAATAAATAATATATTTTTATAAATACCATTTGAAAAGTGAAAAGACAAACCACAGAGTGGAAGAATATATTCATTATTTATCATATATATATTTGACCAAGGACTTATCCACAATACCTACAGATCAATAAATGACAAGTGAATAGGAAATTCAGAAAAATCTCAACCATTTTTTTTCAAAGGATATACAAATGGCCAGAATAGATGTCAAAAGGTGCACAAGTTCATTAATTATCAAGAAAATAGAAAAATTAAAACCACGTTGTGACACCTCTATATACCCATCAGAATGGCTAATGCATACCTACGGTGTGCCAGAGTACTCAAGGCTTCAACAATATGCTAGTGAATATTAAAATCCCCAATCTCCAGGAACATCTGGAGAGCAGACAACCAGTGAGTACCTAAGAAAACTTCAGATACTGATAAGAGCTATGAAGCAAAAAGATGGTGGGAAGGTGAATTACTGGAGGGCAACAATTCAGTCAGTCATTTCATTCATAGTGGTAACAGTACAGGTTTCACACAACAATAACCAGGTTAAAACACTGAAAGAGAAAAGCCACAAAGAAATACTAGACCTATCAGATATTTTAATATACTAAAAGGCCTAAAACACTAAAAGGTCACTATAATCAAAATGATGTGGCATTCATGCATGGAAAGACCAGTGGAATAGAACAGAAAGTCTATAAATTTTAGTACTAAGGATAGGGGAAGTGACACTTTTCTGAGTATAACTTTTTGTATAATTTTCACTATGGGGTTCATATTTTTAAAGTAGTGAAGAAGAGAGAGACCCTAAGTTGGAATATAAGCAAAAACAAATATTTTCCCCACAGTAAAAATAGAAAAAAATCCCTAACTTAATTAACTTTTGAAAACAATGTGACATATTCCCTCAGGCTGACAGAAAAAAACTCGGTAAATAAATAATTTCAATGAGTAAGATTGATTTACACAGTGATATAGATGAACAATTCTGAAACTACTTCATGTATTCTGGAAAAAAGTAAATATCTGGGAGTAAGTAAATATAATGGGAGCCAAGTTTAACATTGCTGGAGAAGAATATGGAAAAAGAAGTTGCAATTTGGAAAAAAGGAAGAAATGTGATATATATATATATATGAACATATACAGGTATATCTGTTTCCTAGTTGGGAGGATATAGAAGCAATAACATCCCAGTACCAATGAGACTATCCAGCACTGATCTCCAAAGAAAGAGGGCTCCATATACCCGTGTTGAGCAGAGAAAACACAAATGGGTTGGAACATTTTGTGGGGGCAGAAAATAGGGAGGTGCTCAAAAAATGATTGAAATGTGTCAAAAGTGGTTACAGTGCTGGTATAAAGGAGGACCCACTGGCCAAATATAGAACAATCTGAGCATCGGAATATGTCACGAGCATAAGAAGTTGACTAAAACCACTGAATAACGCAACTGCAAAAATGAAAATTCATAAACCATGCTGTTAGAACGACAACTTACTGATGTAGAAGAAATAGTGGTATTAGAAAATCCCTGATGAGAGGAATGGTGGTGTGAGAGAACCCCTGGGTCCATTCCCTTGAAGTTTTAATAATTTGAACAGCTATAATTTAACAAAGGGTTCTTTACTAAATGCACAAACACGTCTGAGAAATCTGTGCATTTAAACATCTAAAGGTGGGCAAGTGAGGCAAACTGCAGAGAAGAGAAGAGTTCAAAACACCCATGAATACAACACTGCAGCCTGGAGCTAACTGCAGTGCTCAACCTGGATAGGGGAAGAAACAGGTTATTGATGGCATCCCCTTCGGCTGTGGGGAACAAATAGATTTAATAAGCATTTCTACAGAAGTGGGCAGTGTAAGATTATGTATGCTTAGCCTAGTGACCTGGGCAGAAACAAAGCACAGAGGTGCAGTCATGGTTGTCTGGCATTTGGCATTTCAGACAGAAACAAAGCCACGGAACCTGGCCACTTTCCCTTAACATTCCAAAGCTTGCCTTCCCTCCCCTTGTAACAAGGTGCAGGGCACATTGTCTGCAATCCCGAGAAATGGTACTACAAAAGCTTTTTACCTGAGGAAAGGGCACACTCTGCAACTAATCCCTGGTTTGAGTGGAGCCTCAGGGAGGACACTGTGATGGTCCACTAAGCACTATTGCTTGGAGGGAAAAGCAACTAAGAAGTCAGCCGGGTTCCCCAGCTCACCCCACTCCCACACATTAAGGCTGCCCTTCCAGCAGCATCTGGCTGTGGTGGCACAGCACTGAAATTTCAAGGATTTGCAACCCCACCACCCACTGTGTTCCTCTGAAGGGTTGTTTTGGGGGATTGGAATGACCAAATCACAGGTGAGGCACTCAACTTCCCTGGGAACACAGGCCATTTTCTATTACCTTCCAGAGATCTGAAAATCCAGGGGAGTGAAAGAGAGCTTAAATAAATAAATAAATAAATAAATAAATAAATAAATAAATAAATAAATAAATAAATAAATAAATAAATTGTGATTTAGCGCCACCTACTGGAAAACAATAGAAAGATTTTATAAATGTACTAGAGAGGTGCCACTTCTACATTAGATGCCTAGACAGAGAAGGAATCCATCAAATACCGCGAATTATCAAGATAAAGAAGCAGCTCAGAAAGAAAATTAAAACTCTACAAAAAATAAACTTAAAGATATGAAAACATGTGACTTAAATGACAGACAATTCAATATTCTGAAAAAACTATAAATGACATGCAAGAAAACACAAATAGGCAGTTTAATGGACAGAGAAATCAAATCAATGAACAAACTGAGTACTTTACCAAAGAGACTGAAACTTTAAAAAAGAACAAAATAGAAATTCTGGTGATGAAATCTCAATAAATAGGATCAAGAATGAACAGCGAGCCCTGGCCAGGTAGTTCAGTTGTTTAGAGCATCATTCCTATATGCCAAGTTTGCAGGTTTGATCCTGCTCAGTCAGAATACATACAAGAAGCAACCAATGAATGCATTAATAAGTGGAACAACAAATCAATGTTTTTCTCTCTTTCTCTTCCTTCCTCTTTCTAAAATCAATAAATAAAAATTTAAAACAAAACAAAAAATAATGAAATAGTGAGCTAAGATGCTCTGATCAAATGGAAGAAAGAATGAGTGATATTGAAGATAGAAATCTAAAGTGATGTAGAGGAAAAAAAGGAGAGACTTGAGCATTAAAAAATGAAAGAACTCTATAAAACTATCCAATTCCATCAGAAGGAGCAATATAAGAATAAAATTTCTTTTTTTTTAGATAAAAAAGTATAATAATACCAGGAGAAGAAGAGAGGGAGAAAAGAGTGGAGAGGCTGTTTAAACAAATAGTTGATGAGAGCTTTACAAACCTATGGAAAGAAGGAGATCCTCAAATCCAAGAAAAGAACAGAAAACCTAATTATCTCAAACCAAAAGGCCTTCTTCAAGGCACATCCTATTAAAACTGTCAAAATTAATGAGAAAAAAAGAATTTTCAAGGTAGCCAGAAAAAAGGAGAAATTAGTCTATAAAGGAAAGCTCTTTAGGTTATCATTGGACTTCTCAGCAGAATCTCTACAACCTAGAAGAAAGTGGAAACAATTATTTAAACCATTAAAAGAGAGAAATCTCCAACCAAGAATGGAGTGTCCAGAAAAACTATCTTTTAGCTATTAAAAAAAAAAAAAAAGACTTTTCCAGACATACAGAAGCTGAGGGAATTTATCACCAGAAGACCTCCATTGCAGAAAATACTCAAGGGGGTTATTCTACCTGAAACAGAAAACTATGAGTAAGTTTATCAACAAACTTACAGCATAAACAGGAATAAATTGTTACAACAAAAACCTAAAAGGGAAAAAGGTAAAGGTCTGAATTTGCAAAGAAAGATGGATATCAGGTGCATTCAAAAGAAAAGAGACTACTGTAAATATGAAACTTTTTTCATAAACCTAATTTAACCACATGCAAATACTTAAAACTGAGACAAATAACTTTAAAAAAGGAAACAGAGGAAAAAAATATAGAACACACCAAACAAAGACAATAGACACAAACACAAAAGAAAACTGTTGGAGGCACAGGGCTACCAGAAAACAAAAGATATAATGGCTATAAAAATTTGCATACATCAATATGTATATTAAATGTAAAAAGACTGAATTAACCCATAAAAAGGCACAAGAGTAGCAGATTGTTTAAAAAAAAAAAAAATCCCGACCATAAACTGCCTTCAGAAGACACTTTTAAGCTGCAAAGACAAAGACATACAGTAAAAGGATGTAAAATAATTGTCCAAGTAAATAGCATCCACAGAAAAGTAGGTATAGCCATACTTATATTACTTTTATCTGTCAAAATAGATTTGAATATAACAAAGGTAGTAAGAGACCAGGATAAACATTTTATAGTAATAAAGGGGACACTATGTCAAGATGACTTAACATTTCTCAATATATATGCACCCAATCAGGAAGCACCAAAATATATAAAAAGAAATACTAACAGATCAAAAGAGGGAACCTGACAAAAACACAGTCATAGTAGGAAATCAAAATACCCCACTGACAACTCTAAATAAATCATCTAAATAGTAAATAAATAAATAAAATATTGACTTTAAATTACATATTATATAAAATGAACACAATTGACATTTACACAGTCATTCATCCCAGAACATCAGATTACAATTCTTCTTCAGTGCACATGGAACGTTTTCAAAGATAGACCCATATATTGGGTCACAAAGATAGCATCAACAAATTACAAAGATTGAAAACATAAGAAACATATTCTCTGATCACAGTACTTTGAAATGAAAAATCAACTGCAAAAAGAAGTAACAAAACCCCACAAATATACAGAGATTAAACAACATACTACTAAAAAAAATGACTAGGTCAAGGAAGAAATAAAACATGAGGTAAAATGATATATAGAGACAAACGAGAATGAAAATATCAAATATCAAAATTTCTGGGATGCAGTGAAAACAGTAATAAGAGGGAAGTTTATATCATTTCAGGCCTATCTCAAGAAACAAGAAAAATCCTAACTAAACAACCTAACATTACATATAAAAGAACTAGAGAAAAAAAGAAAAAAGAAAACCAGTACAAATGCAGCAGGGGAAAGAAAATAATTAAAATTAGAGTAGAATTGAATAAGCTAGAGAACAAAAGGACTATATGAAAAATTGATATGACAAAGACCTGGGGTTTTTGAAAGGTTAATAACAAACCCATGGTTAGACTTATTAAGGAAAGAAAAGACTAATATAAACAAAATCAGAAATCAAAGATAATTACCACAGATATCACAGAAATTCAAAGGATCATACTAGAATACTATGAAAGACTATATGCCGCCAAATTCAATAACCCAGAAGAAATGAATAAGTTGTAAAATATGTAATTTTCTTAGACTAAATTATAAAAATTGGAAAATTTTAATAAACTGATGAACAGTGAGGAAAGTGAAACAACCATCAAAAACTTTCCCAAAAATAAAAGTCCAGGATCAAATGCCTTAGTTAGTGAATTATACCAAACATTCAAAGATGATTTGATACTTATCCCACTCAAACTCTTACAAAAAATCGAAGAAGGGGTCATACTTCCTAACACACTGTAAGAGGCCAACATAATCATGATACCAAAACCCGACAAGGATAATACACACACACACAAAACACAGACTAATATCTCTGATGAATACAGACGCAAAAATTCTAAACAAAATTCTAGCAAATTAAATACAACACTACATTTAAAAAATACATCAAGATTAAGTGGGATTTATTTCAGTGATACAAGAATGGTTCAACATACACAAATTGGTCAATATAATACACAACATTGACAAAAGAAAAAATCATATAACAATAGACGCAGAAAAAGAATTTGATAAGATACAAGATCCATTTATGATTAAAACACTCAGTAAAATGAGTGAAGAAAAGTATTTCAACATAGATAAAGGCTATATATGACAAACCCTCAGCTAATATCATACTTAATGATCAAAAAGTGAAAGTGTAGGGGCACCAAATATTCCCTGTAAAAAGTTTCAATATGTAAGTATGTAAGGACTTTAAATGTTCTTTGTAAGAAGTAGCAAGGACTTGCTAAAAGGCCTTGGAAAAAGGAATGTAAGAAGGAGTGTTATAGCAATTAGTGATTTACAAGCTAAAAGCACCTCAGCCTCTATCACCTCCCATTTGCTTGCTTGTGTCTGGTTTATAACATTTGTGAAGGTTGTGCTTTGCAGAATGTCTAGCCCTTTGAAAATAAATTGCTTCACAGGGAGTTGTCCCTGGCTGAAGAGCTATGCTGCAGCCGAAGATAACCTTTAGCCTTTCGAATTTCTGTTCCTGTTACTGCCAAGACATTCCTGCAGTCCTGCCCAGCCCCCTCTTCCTAAGGCTGTTTCCTGCCAAAGAAGAAACAAAGAGACTGCACCAGTATAAAAACCCAGCGTTTAGACTCCATTGTAGGTTGGAGCATGTTAGAGACCAGCTCAGGGTCTGCCCAACTCCTGGCCATCATTAAAAATCCTTTGCTTAACTTTATACACTGCTTCAGAGTGTTCAATCTCGCCTATGTAGCCGTAACAAAAGCTTTTCCTCTAAAATCAGGAGCAAGTAAAGAATGTCCACTCTACAAGGCTACTGTAATCAAAACAGTCTCGTACTGGCATAAGAACAGATATATAGATCAATGGAACAGAATAGAGAGCCCAGAAATAAACCCAGGTCTATGTGGACAACTAATATTTGACAAAGAGGGAAGGAACACAAAATGGAATAAAAATAGCCTCTTCAACAAATGGTGCTAGGAGAACTGGACAGGACCATGCAAAAAAATGAAACTAGACCACCAACTTACACCGTACACCAGAATAAACTCAAGATTGTTAAAAGCCTTAAGTGTAAGCTATGACATCATAAAAGCTATAGAAGAAAACATAGGCAGGAAAATTTCAGATATCCCATGTAGCAATATTTTCACCAATATGTTTCCTGTGGCAAAGAATATAAAGGAAAGGATAAACAAGTGGGATGACATCAAACTAAAGAGTTTCTGCTCAGCAAAAGAAAACATCAGCAAGATGAAAAGGAAACCAACTGTATGGGAAAACATATTTGCCAATAAAACCCAGACAAGGGATTGACCTCCAAAATACATAAAGAACTTATAAGAATCAACACCAAGAAGACAATCCAACTAAAAAATGGGCAAAGGACCTGAACAGACATCTCTCCAAAGAGGACATACACGGGGTCCAAAGGCATATGAAAGAATACTCAACATCACTAGCCATCAGAGAGATGAAAACTAAAACCACAATGAGATACCACCTCACACCAGTCAGAATGGCCATCATCAACAAATCAACAAACAAGAGCTGGTGAGGATGTGGAGAAATGGGAACCCTAGTGCACTGTTGGTAGTAATGCAGACTGGTGAAGCCACTATGGAAAACAGTTTGGAATTTCCTCAAAAAACTAAAAATGGAACTGCCTTTTGATCCAGCAATTCCATTGCTAGGATTATATCTGAAGAATCCTGAAACACCAATTCAAAAGAACCTATGCACCCCTATGTTCATAGCAGCACTATTCACAATAGCAAAGTGCTGGAAACAGCCTAAGTGCCCATCTGTAAATGAGTGGATTAAAAAATTGTGGTACATTAATATGATGGAATACTATGCAGCAGAAATAAAGAAGGAACTCCTACCATTTGCGACAACATGGATGGAACTAGAGAGAATTATGCTTAGCAAAATAAGCCAGGCAGTGAAAGACAAGTATCATATGATCTCACCTAATACAGGAAACTAATGAACAACACAAACAAATGAGCAAAATAGAACCAGAGGCAAGTAAACAATGAGCAGACTGACAGTGACCAGCGGGGGGTGGGGGTGGGGTGGAGGGGGGTAAAAAAGGGGAAGGGTTTAGTCAAGGAACTAGTATAAATGACCCATGGACATGGACAACACGGTAACGGGGTGGGGATGGACTGTGGGAGATTGGGTGGGCAGGGTAGGGGAGAGCAATGAGGAAAAGGTGGGACAACTGTAATAGAAAAAACAATAAATACATAGAAAAAAAGAATGTCCACTCTCACTACTATTATTCAACATAGTGCTGGAAGTCCTAGTCAGAGCAATCATGCAAAAAACAAAAAAATAAATAACTAAAAGGCATACAAATTGTAAACAAGTAAAAGTGTAACTTTTTGCAGGTGACATGATTTTTTCATATAGAAAACCCTATAGAACCCACCAAAATATATTAGAAACAATAAACACATAAAGTTGAAAGATTAAGAAATCAATGTACAAAAATCCATCGCATTCCTGTATACTAACAATGAAAATCAGAAAAAGAAATGCAAAGTATAATTTATGTTGCAATTACAATAAAAAGAATAAAATACCTAGACATAACTTACCAAAAGATGTGAAGGACCTGTATGCTGACAACTATAATGCATTATTAAGAGAAACTGAAGCCCTGGCTGCTGTGGCTCAGTGGAAAGAGCGTCGGACTGCGAACCAAGTGTCGCTGGTTCGATTCCCAGTCAGGGCACATGATTAGGTTGCACGTCAGATCTCCAGTTGGGGGCACGAGTGAGAGGCAACCACACAGTGATGTTTCTCTCCCTCTCTTTCTCCTTTCCCCTCTCTCTAAAAAATAAATAAGTAAACAAAAAAATCAATAAACAAATAAATAAATTATTTTTTTTAAAAAAGAGAGAGACTGAAAAAGATGGACTTGATAGTAAGGATAGTAAGAAACTATAAAAATTTCTGGTGAATCTAATGGGGAAATTGAGACAAGATAATTAAACAAGACAAAACAATTTGAACAACTTACAGCCAGCCAATGAATCACAAGATCTTATTTTCTCTAACCAATGACACAAATGGTTTATACCTGTTCTCCCTTAGCAAAGAACACATAACTTATGCTGGTCAGAAAGATACAGAACAGAGACCAAATTAATGTTATTTGTGCAAGCTAAACCCAAATATGAGTAACGTCAGCGGTACAAATAATAAAAATGATTAGAGTCAGACAGACTCAAGATAAAGTAAAACAGTAAAGCAGACCAAAAAATAATTCCGAACTCCTCTAGACACTCATTTTCATGCATCAGCATATTAAAAATGCACCTAGGAAGCTGATAAATATTCTGCTGAAAACCTCCCCTAAGATTCTTGGCCACACAAGAGAGGGTTTTGTCTTCTTCTGAATACCAGTGCAGGCTCTCTCTAGAGCACACCCATACCCCTTCTTGAGCATTAACTTTTAACTTCCTCCTAAACTCTAAGGGTCCTGGTGAAACTTGCAACCAGGTGAGCAGCAGGCAGCAGCACCTCATCCTGGGTTTACCTCCTGATCCTGTCTCCAAGTCCCCCTTTATCTATGACTTTTCAGTAAGCTAAAAGCAGCCCCTCCATGGCTCACTTCTGTCACTGTGACCTTTACTTCCTAGTGAGCTAATAGCAAACCCACTTGGGCTCACTTCTTTCCTATAACGTTTCTAGAAAGCCAAAACAGAGGACCACCTAGGCTCTCTTCTGTTGCTTTTTCTACCCTAAGTCCTTCCTTTGTTTCACTGTCCCCAAGTTTCATAAACATACATTCAAAATCACCTGGACTTGTATTGTGAATTTGTTTTTACATGAAATCCAGAACCACATACTATAAGACGGTCTGAGGCAGATCCCCTTTGGGTCCAGGATTGGGCCCTGTGCCATAACAGTTTGGTGACCCAGATGAGACCTTTCTCATTCTTATTCTCTAAGTCATCCTTCCTATCACTCCTCATTGTTGGTGTGGGGGAAAACCTACCTGTCAGCTTTGGAATAAGTTCTTTGTCAACTGCATTTTGTCAATGCTGTGACAGAAGGTAAGCCTGTCCTCTGGACACAGTCACCTGCCCACATGAGTCAGAACCTAATTATCCCTACTATCCAAAGGGAATCCTTCACTTCAACACCATGGAGTTGTGTCTTCTGAGTGGGGTAAGTTCATCCCCTGGGTAGTGGGGAGCTACTGTCCTGGTCATTGAGAATTGATGGTGCGTGGGGCCTCCTACTGTCTCCACCAACCATCTAACCATCACACTGAGAAGCTTTAGGTGACCCTTGAAGTGACAGGTAAGCCAATTAAATTTTCATTAGATATGGTGTGTGCTTACTCTCCTCTGATCTACACACCAGAGCCTCTTTCTTCCAAAACCTGTTTGATCACTGGGGTAAATGAGCAGTCTCAGCGATACCATTTTACTCAACCTCTGTACTGTAGCTCAGAAATCTCACTTTTAGTCATTTCTTTTTAACTTTCTTATCAAATTTGTTGCCTCTAGGACACAGCAATTCCAGGTCAAAATGATGACTCTTCAAGGATTCCATGTCATCCATACTTTAGAAGAATCATCCAATAGCCTTTCTTTTCCAGCCCTGGATCCCATCCGCTTGTCTCCCTTAAATCAGGCAGAGAGAGACTTCCATGCCCTGTGCAGGTGGGTGACTATTAACTTTGTAAGCAGGAAGTGGTTACTGAAGACAAACTCTCCTCCCTTATTATTTCTAAAAGATTTCAGGGATGGAAGTCTTTAAGGGGGAAATGAGGCAGGATAGTAAGAAGCTAAGAAAATTCCTGGGCTAGTGGAATAGGAAAAACTGAGATAAGATAATTAAATGAGGCCAAACAATTTGAACAACTTACATAAACATTTTATTTCCTCCTAAACTCTAAGGGTCCCCAACAAGACTTACAATCAGGGAAGCAGCAGGTAGCAACAGCTGGCCCTGGGCTCACCCCCTGATTTTGTCTTCAAGAATCTCTTTCACTTTGACTTTCCAGTAAGCTAAAAGCACCCTGCCTTGGCTCATTTCAGTCACTATGACCTTTATTTGACATTGAGCTAACATCAACCCCACCTGGGCTCACTTCTTTCCTATAATATTCTTAGGAAGCCAAAGCAGAGCACCACCTAAACTTTCTTCTGTTGCTTCTTCTACCCTAAGTCCTTCCTTTGTTTCAGCATCCACTGCTTTAATAAACATGCTCTCAAAATCACCTGGACTCATGTGAAATCTTTCTTACACATAGTTAAGAACCCACATACTACAAAGCAGCCTGAGGTAGACCTGCTCCCAGCCCAAGTTCCATCCTGTAACACAATGTAATGGGAAGATATTTAATGTTCATGGATTATAAGAATCAACATAATTAAAATGGCCATATTACTCAAAGCAATATATAGATTTAATGCAATCCCCATGAAAACCTCAATGGCATTTTTCAAAGAAATAGAACAAAAAAAACCCAGCTTTGCATAAAACTACAGGAGACCCTAAATAGCCAAAGTAATACTGAGAAAAAAGAACAAAGCTGGAGGCATCCCACTCCTTGACCTCATATTATACTATGAAGTGACAATAATTAAAATAGCATGGTACTGATGTTACAGAAACAGGGGAGTCCAGAAATCCCTGGAGTTTGCGGCTGGGGGATGGGGAGAAGGAAGCAGCTTTCAGAATGCCTCCACACGCCTGAGGCTGGTGGCTGGTGTCTTTCATTATGCAAAATTGCTTGGATGCTTCCAAGGCCTCAGGTGGATGGGAGGAGTCTTGAACCAGGTGATGGTATGGAAAGCACACAGAGCCTGCGTGGGGTTCTGTGAATGGTCAGAACTGTTGGCAACACCCACTGCGTCAGAGGACGCAGTCAGGGATATATAGGCAGCTGCGAATGCTTGGGGACATGCTCTGGGGCTGTCTCCCTCGCTGGTGAGTGTTCGCAGAGGTGCTCTGGAGAAGGAGAGGAGATCCACGTGGTTTACAGGAAGAAGACAGTTCGCAAGGAGGCTGAGAATCCAGGCGGTTCTGCATTGAGAGCTGGAGGGCACCACAGCACAGAAAGGACCTCCCCAGTCAGATTGAATGATTGGCAGCTGATGGTAAAGCTGAACTGTGTTTGGCAAGTAGGGAAACGGTGTTTCTGACCGTCCTAAAACTGGCTAGGTTTGGTAGGGGGAGGCAAGGATATGTGTAACTGCTAAATAAACAATTTTCTTTTCACTCAACTAAAGTATTAAGAGTTGTAATTCTGGCGGCAGGCAATCGGACCCCTAACTAAAGAGCCCGTGGGTTTGTTTTCAATTGGAGCAGCCCAGGGGTTCTGTAACACTGGCAGAGAAACAGACGCACAACTATTGGATTATCTCAGGTGTCCCCAACCTCCAGGCCATGGACTGTTAGGAGTCCACGGCCTGTTAGGAACCGGCCACACAGTAGGAGGTGAGCAGTGGGACACAAGTGAAGCTTCATCTGTATTTACAGCTGCTCCCCATCACTTGCATTACAGCCTGAGCTGGCATTAGATTCTCATAGGAGTTCTGAGGTGGAGCTGAGGTGGTAATGCTAGCACAGGGGAATGGCTGAAAATACAGATTATCATTAGCAGAGAGGTTTGACTGCACAGAGACCATAATAAATCAATTTCTTGCAGACTCATATCAAAACCCTGTCAGTGAGTGGCAAGTAACAGTTAAGCTGCATCTCGTGGCAGGCTTTAGAGTTGATGTACTTAAATTGTACAGCCACATCTGGTGGCAGGCTTTAAGTCAGAATCTGACATTTCTTTTAATCTATGCATGGCCCATCCATTATTTTATTTACCACTTTCATCTGTGCCTCTTTCCTGCACTGTGCACTTGTCTCAGTCACAGTTTTGGTAAGCCCACATGCTAACCATAGCCAAAATAAGTAAAAACAAATGTCACTGGAGAGCTTCTTTGGAAAGGGGCATAGACCCAATGATGAGACAGCAGAAGATTCTAAGACTGCCAACAAAAAGAAAGTGCATTTAGAAGAAAATAGCAAGAGTCCTACTTGTGTTCATTGCAACAGGCGATTCACATTCTCCAAGCCCACCTTGTATAAAATGTGGCATCTGGCTCTCCAACAAAGCCATGAAACCTTCAAAACTGCTTCACCACATGGAGCCCAAGCACCCGGCATTAAAAGACAAGACTTTGGAGTTTTTCAAAAGAAAATGTGAACACAAAGAACAGAAGCAATTAGTGAAGGTCACCAGTTCATCAAATGTATCTGCACTGAGAGCATCACTCTTAGTGGCTAACCACATTGTTAAAGCTAAGAAGGCATTTACTATTGGTGAAGATTTAACCCTGCCTGCTGCTAACATTTGTTGTGGATTTGTAGGAGAGGCTTCGGTTCAAAATATGGCTAGCACCATAAGTAGACAAATTGATGAAACAGCAGAAGATATTGAGGCACAATTGTTAGGATTAATGAATCACCATGGTACACAATCCACATTGACTAGTCTACTGATGTTGACAAAAAAGCAACAATGCTTGTTTTTGTGCAATATATTTTTCAGAATGTTGTGCATGAGAATATGTTATGTGCTCTTTTGTTGCCAACCAACAGCACAATTGCAAAACTATTCATGATTGCATATCAGGAAAACTTAACTGGTCACTTTGTGTTGGTATATGCATGGATGGAGCAGCTGCCATGACTGGATGGCTTTCTGATTTCACTACTTGGATCAAAGAGATTGCTTCTGAATGTGAGTCTATACATTGTGTCATTCATAAAGAAATACCGACTAGCCAAAAAATATCACCTGAACTTAACAATGTTTTGCAGGATGTAATTAAAATTATCAACCATATTAAAGGACATGCCCTTAACTCATGTCTGTTCGCACAGCTCTGTGAGGAAGTGGTCACAAAGTACACACATTCTCGCTTATACACAGAACTGAGATGGCTTTCTAAAAGTTTATCACTGGTCAAGGTTTTTGAGTTACAAGAGTCAATCCAGAGATTTCTTTTATAAAAACAGTCACCACTGGCAGCACATTTCAGTGACACAGAATGGGCTGCAAAACTTGCTTGTGTGACATAATCAACCTACTCAATGAACTCAATCTGTTACTTCCGGCGAGAGTGACAGCTGCATTCAAGTCAGCAGATGAGGTGGCTGCATTAAAAGCCAAACTGAAATTATGGGGGCAAGGAGTGAACATTAGGATTTTTGACATGTTTCAAACACTAGCAGAGATTTTAAAAGAGACTCAACCAGGGCCTTCTTTCTCCTACCTGGTGCATGATCACCTCTCTCAGCTTTCAAAAGAGTTTGAGCATTACTTTCCATCCATAAAAGACCCCCAAGTTCTGAAGAGATGGATCTGTGACCCATCTGAGAACCAGCCAGGTGAATCAATTTTGTCCATGCTAGAAGAGGATCAACTGCTTGAAATCACAAATGGCAATGGTTTTAGAAGTATGTTTGAGACAACTTCACACCTCCATACATTCTGGATTAAAGTCAAGGTGGAATATCCTGAGATTGACACAAAAGCACTGAAAATCCTGCTTCCATTTTCAACATCCTCTCTGTGTGAAGCAAGGTTTTCCGCAGTGGCAGCCACTGAAATGAGATTATGGAGTAGACTGGAGGTAGGCAACACACTTCAGGTGTCACTGTCTCCCATCGCCCCCCTGATGGGACCGTCTAGATGCAGGAAAAGAAGCTCAGGGCTCCCATTGATTTTGCATTATGATGATTGTATAATTATTTCATTATGTATTACAATGTAAAATAATAGAAATACAGTGAACAATAAATGTAATGCACTTGAGTCATTCTGAAACCACAATATCCTCCCCCACACACACACAATCCATGGAAAAATTGTCTTCCATGAAACCAGTTCCTAGTGCCAAAAAGGTTGGGGACTACCAAAAAGTTTGGGTTAGCCAAAAGGTTTGTTTGGTGTTTTTTTTGTTTTTTGTTTTGTTTTTCCTGTAAGATGGCTCTAATAGTGCTTAGTTTTATTTAACATCATTTGAAACAATTTTGTTAGATTGTATTGTGACAGCTGTCATATCAGCATGCATTTAGAAAAATATCAAAATTGGTGAATTTTTGTGTAACTATTTTAATATTGAAGATGGAAGTAAATACACACTTTTGTCATTTATTGTTATAAGAAAGGTAAAAATGTAACTGAAGTGCAAAAAAAAAAAATTTGTGCAGTGCATGGAGAAGGTGCTGTTACTTATTGAACATGTCAAAAGTGGTATGTAAAGTTTTGTTCTGGAGATGTCTCACTGAATGATGCTCCACAGTCAGGCAGACCAGTTGAAGTTGATAGCAATAAAATCAAGACATTAACTAAGAAAAATCAATGTTATACCATGTGGGAGATAGCAACATACTCAAAATACTGAAATCAATAAAGATATTGGTGAAAATAAAAAAAATGTGCCTTTTATTTTATGGAAAAAACAAAATAAACTTTTTGGCCAGCGCAATAGAACATAATTGAGTGTATATGGACAAATAATTATTGACAAAGTTGCCAAAAGTAAACAATGGAGAAAATAAGCCTATTTAATAAATGTTGCTGGGAAAAGTAGAAAGCTACATGCAAAGGAATAAACCCAGATTGCTGTTGGTCCTCATATACAAAAATTAACTCAAGATGGATCAAAGGCCTAAATATAAGACCTGAAACAATAAATTGCATAGATGGAAGCATAGGTACTAAAATTACAGACCTTGATCTTAGAGAAGAGTTTATGAATTTGACTCCAAAGCAAGGGATGTAAAGGCAAAATTAAATGAATGGGACTATATCAAACTAAAAAGAACAGCAAAAGACATCATCAACAAAACAAAAAGTCAACTACCTGAGTGGGGAGAAAATATTTTCAAACAATAGCTCCAATAAGAGCTTAAAATCCAGAATATATCAATAACTCATACAACTCAATACCAAACAAATAATCCAATTAAAAAATGGGCAGAGGTTCTGAACAGACATTTGTCTTAAGAAAACACACAAATGGACAACAGATATATGAAAAGATGTTCAACTTCACTAGCTGTTAGGGAAATGCAAACCAAAACTATGAGGAGATACCACCTCACATCTGTTAGAATGGGATGTATTATCAACAAGGCAAATAACAAGTGTTGAAGAGGTTGTGAAGAAAAAGGAAGCCTCATTCACTGCTGTTGGGCATATAAACTGGTAGACCCCTATGAAAAACAGTATGGAGTTTCCTTAAAAATTTAACAATAGTTACATATGTTCCAGCAATGATATATGCACTTCTATGTTCATTGCAGCATTATTCATGGTGGCCAAGACATGGAAGCAACCAAAGTGTTCTTCAATAGAGGATTGGATAAAAATGAACACACACACACACACACGCACACACACATACACACACATATATACACAATGGAATGCTACTCAGCCATAAGACAAGACAAAATACTGCTACTCACGACAACATAGATGGACCTTGATGATATTATGCTAAGTGAAACGTCAGTCAGAAAGAGCTAAGAACCATATAATTTTACTCATGTGTGATATAAAACTGAAACTCATAAACACAGACAACAATATGGTGGTTTCCAGAGGGAATGGGGGTGAAGGGGTAGTAAAGTGTAAAGTGAGCCAAATGTATGGTGATGGAAGATGATTTTACTTTGTGTGGCAGGCACACAATACACAGATGAGGTATCATAGACATGTACCCTTGAAATCTATACAATTTTATTAACCAATGTCACCCCAATAAATTTAATTTTAAAAAAATTAAAAAGATGATTTTCATCAATAACCATCACAAGTAATAATTGATTCTGGTAAGAATCATCAACAGATACTAAAACTAGTAGGTGAAAGTGTGATGAGAAAAAAATGTTGATATCCTCTTAAAGTGTCTCTTCACAAAGGGAAAACTAGTAACATTACCATGAAGAAATCTGGCAGATACCACCTTTACCACATAATCAAAGTTAATGTAATCATTATGGGACAAAATGACATTCTGTAACTCCAGACAGAGGAAGTCCTGTGATATTCCTCCCTAAGGGCATAACCAGAATCTAACCATAAGGGAATCATAGAAAAATTAAAATTGAGCAAGTGTCTATGATATAATTGGCCTTCAAATATATGAGTGTCATAAAAGACAGAACTTGAAGAATTTATTTCAGATTAGAGGAGACCAAAGAGACATTAATTTAAATATAATATATCAGCCTGGACTATAAATTATTTTTTCTCTAAAGGATTTATTTGAACAGTAGTGAAATTTGAGTAATTTTGTGAATCAGTGTCAATTTGAGAGAGACTCTGGGTCCCTCAGGATGGATGAAGAAACTACTGACACTCACCATCTGAGAAAGGAAGGGAGGGGGTTATTTCTGAGGAAAATTGCCCCCATTTCTTTATTAGCCAGGGTTTTTATCTACTTTCTACATGGGGAAATGCATAAGAAAAACATGCAGCCTTTCACCAAATGGTTGGGAGTAATATCAAAGGGAAATGCAGGTCAATACAGGGTTGAAACGCTCAGGTATTTTACACAAGTTCAAAAACATTTACTCTTACTTAATCGTTCTGTTTTTCACATTCTACTAAAAAGAATTTGGGGTTATTCAGAGAAAAACAGAGCAGATTCCCTTTTTCTTAAAAGCCACTTTGTATTTCTATTCTACCTTTAAACCCCACCGGAGAGTGAGATTCATAGCAAGCATGAAAGACACAAACCAGCCGGTTAAGACCCAGGGCAGGCTCCACACAGTGGTCAAAGTCTTTTGAACCATGCCTGCCTGTCTCCCACATCTCCCCCTTCTTTATTAAGTACCTGAGATATTGAGGTAAGGCCAATGAAACCTGCTACTTGTTTTTCACGTATTTTGTCATGAGCAATTCGTGAAGGCAGCTTAACACACAGAGTATAACAATAACTAGAATGCACCCAATAGCTCCCATCACCCAAAGTCTTAAACTTAGTTCATTAAACCAGTTTTTAGGGTTGAACTATTGTAAGTTTTCTTGCAAAGTTTGAAAAACCTTTTGCTCAGTTAGTTTTTTAATGTCCTGAAGCTGCTGCTGGAGCTCAAACTGTAACTGGTTCACCTGGCCTTTAAGGTTAGTGGAAAAGGACTCTTTTAGATGGCACTGGACCTGCACCATGAATGCTGGCTGGAGTTCCATTTTAAAGGGGTGACAGAGAACTCTGGATCACAGGTGAGCCATTGGTGGGTGACTAGAGCATCCTGCCAGTCCCCAAGCCATATCATTGCAGACTCCATGGCTGAAAGCCGGGCGAGGATTTTCTGGTCAATCCGTGTTTGTTGGAGCATTTCCTGTGTGGAGTTAGTAAGGAGAATGTCTACTGCATGAGCTGTCTGAATGAACTCCATCAGGGCTATGGCAGTGGTGGCAGCTGTCGCTGCAATGGCAATAGCAGAGATCATGCGATGAGAACACCTAGAGATCATCGCACTCACACCAGGGAAAGTGCATGGTTAATGGCTTTGAGTCCTCCTGGGTCCTCCTACTTTCTGGTGACATTGACCGGCAGCCACAACTCGGCCTGTTTATGGATTATAAAAGCAGTGGTTAAATTGAGCTGCGTAACATTGCTGCGAGTAAGGCAGCTGGCATAAATAGAACTTGTTGAGAGAGTAAGGTTATATAAGTTGGAAACATTGTCATAAGTCAGTTGAGGCAGTCCTGGAGTGGTTAAAAAGAGATATGGGTGAGAAGTACAAATGGTGAGCCAGGAATTATTAGTAATATCAAGAGTATAGGACATATATGGCCCTTTTACCTCATAAGGGGCATGGCCTCTAAGACGTTCAATAAACAGAAGGCCAATATGCCACAAATTACTGGGCCAAGGGCTGGTATGCTCTGGAGCAACAATTCAAATGATTGGCGCTTCCAACCCTCCTTTACTCCAGCCAAGGACGGGGTATTTTTCATTAGGTCTTGTTGGACCATTACTGGTATATATGGCCCATCCTACACCCAGTCTTGCGCTATTAATGGGGTATAAGTAATTTGTTTAAATCAGTGGTTCTCAACCTGTGAGTCTCAACCCCTTTGGGGGTCAAATGACCCTTTCACAGAGGTTGCCTAAGACCATCGGAAAACACATATAATTACATATTGTTTTTGTGATTAATCACTATGTTTTAATTATGTTAGATTTGTAACAATGAAAACACATCCAGCATTTAGATATTTACATTATCATTCATAACAGTAGCAAAATTACAGTTATAAAGTAGCAACAAAAATAATTTTATGGTTGGGGATCACCACAACATGAGGAACTGTATTAAAGGGTCACAGCATTAGGAAAGTTGAGAACCACTGGTTTAAATGAAGGCTTATTGCCTCGACATGAAGTCCAAGCCACCATGGTGGGAATTCGAGTCTTGGCCTGGCAAAGGGGAATATCAGGAGGGTTATTGATTGCTGTTTCCATTTTGAGTCAGGTTAATTCCAACTGAACCTATTAGAAAGAAGTCAGTAGACAGTGAAGGGGAGGAAGCTGCTTCAACAAATGTGTAAGCATACCATTGAAATTTAAGGGGTAAACAAATTATTAGGATAGAAAAACAGGTGGATAATTGTTCTGCTAGAAAAGTGGTGCCTGCTGGAGCATGTAGGCAATGTTGTTTTTCCTCCAGAGGCCCATCAGGTGGGAGCCATGTACCCCCCTGTCCATTCAGTGTCATTAGAGGACAGTGGGGGCTCTGAGTGCCACCACGTTTGAAGTTTAAAGGTAGGTGGGTCCAGAACATGGCCCCAATATATATGATGGGGCTCTGAGGCTAGGCATAAACCTCGAAGGCAAGTCAGTAAAGCAATTATAAGTAATACTTTAGCCAAATTAGAGAACACTATGGCCATATAGGCCAGAAATCTATTCTCTAGGGTTTCCTCTGACCCTGTGTTTTGGAGAACGTTTTCAGCCTCCTTGTTGAGGGCTGTTAACTTTTCCCAAGTTATTCCAGGGGAAAGACTTTCTGCTTTCTTTTTTGCATCATGTCTCCAATGGCTTCGGCACCGGCGGTAGCGCTCATTCATTGACATCTTGTTTAGTTGTTTTGTCACATTCTCCAGGCGCCTGATCTGCTCGTCCTGGGATGGTTCCCACTGGAACAGCGGATGTTTGTCACCCATGGAATGGATTTACTTCTTTTCAGGAAGCCACAAAGGATCTGTTGGGGTAGAAACACACGCATACTCTCTTCCCCATGTCTGTAAATCAACTGGGCCTTTCCAAGTTCCTTCTCCTTGAGGGTCCCGGTATAACACTAGGGGGCAAGTTTCCCTAGTCCATGGATCCTCTGGTCCATGGCGGCAAAAATGCCATTCAATAGCTGAAGTAAGAGAGTCATCACAGTTTAAAAATTATAAGTATACACTGCTAACATAGTTAAATTTTCAGGAGAGGACTGCATACTCCCCCTTTTTTGGTTTTTGAGAAGATTTTTAGAAGTATGATGGGCTCTTTCAACAATGACCTGGCCTGTAGGATTATAAGGAATGCCTGTTTTATGTTTAATATTCCATCTTTGTAGAAATTCCTGGGTGGGGCAAACTATATAGCCTGGTCCATTATCAGTTGTTATTTGTTGCGGATGTCCTAAGTAGCTAAATGCCTCGAGCCAGTGTGTCTGAATATGCTTTGCTGACTCTCCTGCAAGAGTGGTGGTGTGTAATGCTCTAGAATAGGTGTAACTGAAACATGAATATATTTAAGTTTTCCAAAAGGAGGGTAATTAGTGACGTCTGTCTGCCAAATTATTCGTGGGTCTAGTCCCTGAGGGTTTACACCCGTGCTGGGGGTTGCGTTGCCCGCAGCCTGATAGTCTGCACGTTCTCTAATAATTTGCTTAGCCTGGGAGCGTGGAAGGCTAAATTCTTGGCGAAGCACATGACTATTTTGATGTTATAACTGATGCAAGACAACTGCCTTTTGAAAGGTAGTTACGATGCTTACTAAGGCATCAGCTTGGCTGTTGTCTTCTGACATAGGGCCAGGAAAGCCTGTATGGGAGTGAATATGGGTGATAAATAGTGCTCCCTTTTATCCAATAGGTTTTGCAAAGACAAAAACAGATTGAGTAATTGAGGACCAACAGACCCCCTAATTAGTGCCTGGTCTAGATGAATAACAGTATATACAGTATATCCTGAGTCACAAATTAAATTTAAGGACTCCTGGGGCCACTGCTGCAGAGCCATAATGGCTCCCGCTAGCTCAGCCCATTGTGTAGTTGAGAAATGCTTTTACCGGTTGGGCCTGAATCTGGCCGAGTCCCTAGAACTAACTTCCATTTCTAAAATCAGAAGGTAAAAGAAGTCAAATGGCAAATCGGAAATGCGGGACACTCTACAGCACACGAACCCAGTTTCTACAGCCAGCTGCATGGGGGAAACAAAGTGGGGAGGCTGACTTACTCTCATTAACAGATTTTGGAGATGCGACAGCAACGGGAACACGTGAACCTTACTTGGATCTCCATTCAAAAGATTCCTACATCACTTTATTTAATTCCTCTCATTTTGTAAATGAGGAGAGTACAGCTCAGAAAGGCAAAGAATTCCACTGATTTGTAGAGCCCAAAGGAAAGACATGAAGCTGCTTAAACGGTCCATTTCTCTACAACCCACCAGTAACAGGCATTTCTGAGACAGTAGGGGAACTCTAAGTATGGACTAATGGATGTTACATAACACCAAGAAATCCTTGCTAACTTAAGTTAGGACAATGAATTGAGTTGAGTGTCCATGGGTGACACAATGTTTCTATTCTAGGTCCTCTTGCCAGGTAATGGCAGCCTTGCCTGACTTCCCTGACCCATCTACAAAAATCATCTTTGCTCCCAATATTGGTGTCTGGCTTAATTTATCCTTTAGTCGAATGCTTAATTTTGAAATATTTTGCAAATGCTCGTCAGAAGAAAGACTGAGTTCAATTTTTCCTATATAATCAGCCATAGCACACTGAAATTCTAGATTGACTAAACATTTGCTGTAAATAAAGCTGCGTGAGAGGAACATGAATGACCGCTGCGTCTTGACCAAGAAGTTGCTGAGTCCTCTCACGGCCCTTTACAATTAAGTGGCAAAGAGCTGTTATATAAGCGGCAATAGTGTGTTGAGGCTGATGAGGGAGAAATAGGCATTCAATCATGCTTAGGTATGACTGCAATTGGCCTATTAATCCAGTAGAAGTACTTAAGGTTGGAAAGCAGAAGAGCCTGATAGGACACTGAGGGCTAATTCTTTCTAGCTGCCAATTACTGATATACTGGTTGACAAAGTTTAACTCTTCTAATGCCTGTGGTGAAAGGGCTTGGGGAGAATTAAGATCAGTCTCCTTTTAAGATGTTAAAAGGTGAGTTAATTGATGGGTAGTAATGCCAAGGCTAGGTCATATCCAATTGATAGTGCCTAACAACTATTGGAGAGTATTAAGCTTTAAGGGCCTTGGTGGAATAATTTGAATTACTTGAGGCTGAGTAGTTCTATGAGAGGACACATAACCTAAATACTTTCAAGGCATTGACTGCTGTACCTTTTTAGGTGCAATTTGTAAGCCTGCTTGGGATATAGATTGATGTAATTAGCAATTAGCTAATTGCCCTTGAGATTGGACAGCAACCAGAATATTGTCCATATTATGGTATATAATGGACTTGGGATGCTCTTCTCTAGTGGACTGTAAAGCCTGATGTACAAAATGCTGACAAATAGTAGGACTACTTAGCATGCCTTGTGGCAAGACTTTCCATTGGAACCATTGCAGTGGCTGAGAATTATTAAGCACCGCAATGGAGAAAGCGAATAGCTCTCTATCCTTTTCTGCTAGAGGTATTGTAAAAAACCAGTCTTTTAAATCTATGACCAAAAGTGGCCAGTCTTTAGGTATGCAGGTTGGGTTAGGGATGCCTGGTTGTAAAGCTCCCATTGACTGAAGAATTTCATTAATTTTTCTAAGGTCATGTATAAGTCTCAATTTTCCAGATTTTTTAGGAACTACAAAAATTGGAGTATACCAAGGACTATTAGAAGGTTCAATATGACCTGCCTCAAGTAGTTGTTGAACTGTATTATGAAGTTTTTCTAATTTCTCCTCTTTTTGTGGCCACTGGTCAACCCACACTGGCATATCTTTAAGCCAGGTGAGAGGTAGAGGACATACTAAGACAGTGGCCATTAGGGAAAACGCAGCATGGTAATTTTTATTTCCCATTGAGTAAGGTCTCTTCCCCATATATTTAATGGGGCTGGGAAGACGTAGGGTAGAATATGCCCCTCTTGGCCGTCTGGGCCATAACACTGGAGCAACCAGGCACTTCTCTTAGGCTGGGCAAGACCTCCTATTCCTGTTATGGGAGTAACAGCCTCTATTAGGGGCCATTCCAAGGGCCAGAATTGGTTAGAAATCACCGAAACATCAGCTCCAGTATCTAATAGTCCGGGGAAGACTTTACCCTTAATTTTAACCTCAATTATAGGTTTATTTAATTAAATAGAGGTTGTCCAAAAGACAGATTGATTATTTGCACTTACAACATTCCCTTCTCCCTGTACTATATGGGGGGAGGAAAAGGAGCTGTGCTATATGGGTATCTCGAGGGATAACATGATATTCTGAAGCCTGCAGCATTATTTCAATTTCTTCTTCATAGTCTGAATAAATAATACTACTTTAGTAGTAACACTGGGTTTTCCTATAATTAGTCCTACTGTGCCTTTAGGCAATGGCCCCCATATCCTGGTAAGAGTCAGGGAAATTTGATCCTGTTCCTTTAAGAATAATTCCCCAGTGGAGACCAGGTCCATTCCTATGCTTCCCTCTGCTGTAGCGCTGAGTTCTATGACTTGGCACCTCCCTGAATCCAAAACAACTGGCTGCCTGTCTTTGCAGAGCTCCTGTTGTGGGCTGGGGTGCCAGAGCTCGCATCTCCCTGTCCGTTTCTCGGTTGTTGTAAGGGGTTACTGTCTTTATTGAATTTTGATCGGCATAGATTGGCCTAATGCTTGCCTTTTCAGCAACTGGGGCACAGCTGATTAGGAGCTCTTGGTTTTTCTGAATTCTTAGGTGCAGAATGGCATTCTTGCTGTACATGGCCAGGCTTGCCGCGCTGAAAGCATTTTTGGTTTGTATAAATGGCAGCGGTTAGCAAGGTAGCCTTGTGCTCCTCAGTTCCTATATTTTGGCATGCTTTTAAATATTGCCCTATGTCCATAAAAGTAGATTTTACTGCAGTTAGTGCCTTTTTACAATCATTATTGGCATTTTCATAAACTAGCTGAAGCAATAAGGTCTGAACCGCCTCCTGGCTTTCTACCGGCCTTTGGATTGCTAGTTGTAATCTATCTATAAAATCCATATACACTTCCATGGCCCCTTGGCAAATGTTAACAAATGAGTTGAGACTGTGGACGTTGGATTCTGGGACGCTCCTCCATGCCTGCAAGGAGATTGCCGAGCACTGGGCAAAAACCTGGGGATCTAAAGTGGCTTGCACATCGGCTGTATTATACATGCCAGTGCCGGTGAGCATTTCAAATTCGATAGGGATTTTGTGGTCTGCATTTACTGCTGCTTGGTGACGGCAGCCGTCAGTATATTCCGTGAGCCAAATTGTGTACTGAGCTGGGATGATAACGGTTCTAAGCTTTTCCAGTCACAGGGAGTCATAGTGTACCCCTCTGTTATTGCCTCAATTATCCCAGGTGTAAAAGGGAACTGGAGCCCGTTCTCTGAACACTCTTTCTTAGTTCTTTGAATATTCCAAAAGGTAAGGATTTGTAAGCTATGTGTCCTCTCTGGACTTGTTTTACAACTATGGGAAAGGCTGAAATAGCCTTCCAATCACCGGCTTTTACTGCTTCCGGCAGGCAGCTGTGCATAGCCGTGGGTGTTTCATTAACAAGCTGCGGCAGCAGCAGTGGCGGTAGCACTGGTCAGTTTTCAGGTTCTTTGTCCCATGGCAGGAGAGGCACCGTGGGCAGGGTGGTCTTAGCTTCCACCACCCCAGTGCTTTCTTGGCAAAGTTCTCATCATAGGTATTTAATCTCTCCTTTTCCTTCTCCTGAATATTTGAGATGGCGGGATCACCCTCCAAACTGAAAATCTCCTCCCCGCTTACTTTGCTTTTAATTTTTACTAATATATGCAGGGGAGTTAAAGCTGTACGAACTACACCCCAAGTAACTAAATTCTGATGATCTATGGGGATCCCATTCTGGAGACATTTAAGTTTTTGTCCTACTGTTTCCCAAACCTCTAAATCATATGACCCTTTATCTGGGAACCAGGGGCAGTGCAAATTTACTGCCCATAATAGATTAAGTAAATTCATTTTTTCCGCCTGACATCCTGCAGCTTTAAGGAACTGAAAGAGCCGGTGAAAATAAACATCCTGTTCTTTAGAAAGACTCATCCCCATGATAGAAAGAAAATAGAAACAGAATTTTTATGAAAGAAAATTATTTAGCTCTCTCTCTCTCTCATATATATAAATCCGAAATTGGAAAATGCCAAGGGGATGGGGTTGTGATTGTTTTTACAGTGTGCTTAACGTTGCATGCACTTTGTCTTCTGGCTGGTGGGAAACCTAGTGTTTCTGTCCAGAAGTATGTTCCAGCTTATTCTGTCACGGGAGTCTTGTCATCGGCGAGTACCCCTAGCAGGCATATTAACTACCCGTCCCGTGCCTGTATTGTTGTGGTGACTTTTTAAGAGGAGAGAGAGTGAAAATGAATGTGAGTATATAGACAAAAACAGAACGGCTGAGAAATTTTTAAAAAGTAAGGAGAAATTTTAGAAAAGAAAAAGAAAGCTCCCTTCCTTTAACTAAGCATGCCAGCGGCCTTACCAATGAAGATGGTGCCGCTGTCCCTCCATTCAGGATGATTTGGCCAATTTTTTCCTCTGTCTAGGCATGCTGTCCACAGTTCTTGGTGTGTAGCTGGTGGCTTTCAGCGAGTCCTCTGCCCCATGTTGGTGAGTCACCTGAGAGAGACTCTGGACCCCTTGGAATGGATGAAGAAACTATTCAGACTCTCACCATCCGAGGAAGGAAGGGAGAAGTATTTTTCTGAGGAAAATCATCCCCATTTCTTTATTAGCCAGGGTTTTTATCTACTTTCTACATGGGGAAATGCATAAGAAAAACATGCAGCCCTTCACCAAATGGTTGGGAGTAATATCAAAGGGAAATGTAGATCAATACAGGGTTGAGGTGCCCAAGTATTTTACACAAGTTCAAAAACATTTACTCTCACGTAATCATTCTGTTTTTCACATTCTACTGACAAGAATTTGGGGCTATTCAGAGAAAAACAGAGCGGGTTCTCTTTTCCTTAAAAGCCACTTTGTATTTCTATTCTACCTTTAAAACCCCCTGGAGAGTGGGATTCATAGCAAGCATGAAAAACAAAAACCAGCTTGGTAAGACCCAGGGCAGGCTCTGCACAGTCTTTTGAACCATGCTTGCCTGTCTCCCACATCAATTTCCTAATTTTGATTATTGTACTGTGATTATGGAGGAGAATATCTTTTCTTTTACTAAAGGAGCCTTATATGTGCAATTGACTTTTCTGAATGAAATTCCATTTGTTCAGAAAAAAATAGACTTCACAAAGCAAATGGAGTAAATGTTACCAGTTACAGAAAAATAATTTTTTGTTCAATTCTTACAACGTTTTAATAAGTCTGATATTATTTCAAAATAAAAGGTTTATTTTATTATTTTAAAAATATTTATTTAATTTTAGAGAGGGGGAAGGGAGGGAGGAAGAGAAGGAGAGAAGCATCTATGTGAGAGAGAAACATTGATTAGTGGCCTCCTTCACATGCCTCAACCAGGGACAAAACCCACAATCCAGACACATGCCCTGACTGGGAATCTAACCCACAATCCTTCACTTTGCAGGACAATGCCCTAACAACTGACCCACATCAGTTAAGGCAAAAAGTTTCATTAACAAGGAGCAGGTTTGCATTCTGCCTCCTTCATTAAATGCTCTGTGATGTTGGACAAGTTACTTCACCTCTCTGTGCCTCTGTGTCTGTCACATGAGAATCAAAATAGCACCCAGGTTATGAGAAATAATTAACACATGTAACATTATTAAATTAGGCCTGGAAAATAAGAAGAGTACTATAAATTTTAGCTTTTATAACTTTTATTTGGAAATTTGTCTTTTTTTACCTCCAAGAAATTTTCTTGCCTTTTTTCCCTTCAGATTTCCTTTTCTACTTTATTATTGGTTTCTCCCTCTAGTATTCCTAATAGACAAACATTCGAATTTCTGGCGCTGCCTTTCATATGTTATTTTTTCTCATGTTATATATTTTAATTCTTTTGTACAGAGTTTTGGGAGAAACTCTAAGCTCGATTCTTAAAATTCTTTTAGTCACTCTTTCACTATCTTTTTTCTGCTATTCAGCCAAGCTATCAAGTTATTTAATTCATATGTTTAATATCCAAGAAAACAGATTGTGACTTTTTAAAATCTAACCTGGTTTTATGAACACATTTTCTTTTCTAATATTTCAAGAAGTGGAATTGAGGTAAGGTGGGAAATGTAGAGGCCTAATTAGGCTTTAAGGGCTTCGTTCCAAATTCTTGAGGTCCAGCCATTTTTCTGCCATTAGAATCTTTGAAACATTCTAGTATCCTTATAATAAATCTCAAATTCAACTTGTCACTTTTTAAAAGTATATTTTATTGATTATGTTATTACAGTTGTTCCAAAATTTTTCTCCTTTGCCCCTCCTCTGCCCAGTACCTCCCTTACCTCCAGCAATCCACACCCCCTTAGTTCATGTCCATGGGTCATACCTGTAAGTTCTTTGGTTTCTCCATTTACTTTTCTACTCTTAACATCCCCCTGACTATTTTGTACCTACCAGTTATGCTTCTTGATCCCTGCACCTTTTCCTCTTTCTTCCCCTTCCCCCTCCCCACTGATAACCCTCCGTATGATCTCCATATTTATGGTTCTGTTCCTGTTCTAGTTGTTTGCTTGTTTGTTTTTCTTTTTTTTAGATTCACTTGTTGAAGGCTGTGAGTTTGTTGTCATTTTACTGTTCATAGTTTTGATCTTCTTTTTCTTAAATGTGTCCCTTTAGCATTTCATATAATAATGGCTTGGTGATGATAAAATCCTTTACCTTTACCTTCTCTGGGAAGCACTTGATCTGCCCTTGTATTCTAAATGATAGCTTTCCTGGATAGAGATATCTTGATTGTAAGTCCTTGCTTTTCATCACTTTGAATACTTCTTGCCGAGTCCCATCTTGCCTGCAAAGTTTCTTTAGAGAAATCAGCTGAGAGTCTTATGAGAACTTCTTTGTAGGTAACTCTCTTCTCTTGCTGCTTTTAAGGTTCTCTATCTTTAACCTTTGGCTTTTTAATTATGATGTGTCTTGGTGTGGTCCTCTTTGGGTCCAACTTGTTTGGGACTCTCTCTGCTTCCTGGACTTGTATGTCTATTTCCTTCACCAAATTAGGGAAGTTTTCCTGCACTATTTTTTCAAATACATTTTCAATTTCTTGCTCTTCCTCTTCTCTTTCTGGTACCCTTGTGATTCAGATATTAGCACATTTAAAGTTGTCCCAGAGGTTCCTAAGCCTCTCCTCATTTTTTTTCAATTCTTGTTTCTTCATTCTGTACTGAATGACTGTTTATTTCTTCTTTATGTTTCAAACTGTTGATTTGAATTCCAGCTTCCTTCCCTTCACCATTGGTTTCATGTAGATTTTTCTTCATTGCACTTAGTATAGTCTTTACTTCTTCTTTTATGCATTTGCCATACTCAATCATTGCTGTGAACATCATTATCACTAGTGTTTTGAATTCTGTGTCTGTTAGGATGGCTATCTCCTCGTGGCTTAGTTCTCCCTCTGGAGCCTTGATGTGCTCCTTCTTTTGGGTCATACTTATCCATCTCCTCATCTTGAAAGCCTCCTGTGTTTGCTTCTGTGTATTAGTTAGAGCTGTTATACCTGTTACATTGTAAGGGGCAGAGCCTCAGGTATTCATCAGTGCAGGGTGATTCATTTCACCATGTCGTGGAACTATATGTGGGGGAGGGGTCAGAGAGAGAACAATGCCACTTGTTTGGCACTTGCCCCTTTTCCAGTCAGGTCACCTGCTTCCCATATGTGAGTGGCACCCCTCTAGCTGTTGTCCTGGTTATGGTTCCCAGAGTGGGTGGATTTGCATACATTCTAGGACCATGGGGGCCTCTAAATGGACTCTCCTTAGAGATCAGCAGTTTTTTCCACCACCCCAACCCCCACTGGTTTCACAGCCAGAAGCAATGAGGCTCTATTTTCCCAGTCCTGGAACCTTGAGCTGTGCCATCTGGCCTGGGACTGGGATTGCTCCCCAGGTGTCCCTCCTGGCTTTTATAATGTGTGACTGCTCTTTCTACCTGCCATTGCAACCACTGCCTTGCTGCTGCCACCACCACCACCACACTGCATCCTTTCTGCCCCAGCTCCCCATCTCCGCCCCTCCTGCCAGTCTGGATGAATATTACTTCCTTATATCTTTGTTTGTTGGACTTCCATGCAGTTTGATTTTCTGGTAGTTCTGGTTGTTTTTTGTTTTGAGGTGGATGTAATCCTTATGGTTGTGGAAGGAGGTGAAGCGTGTCTGCCTACGCCTTCATCTTGGCCAGAAGCCTCTCACGTGTTACTTCTTAAAAAGGCCTCATGCAAGTTACCTATACCCAGTTTCTTGTTCTATAACCTCAAAGTTTGTTTTGAATAAACTTTTCTTTTAGAATGGTTTAGATTTACAGAAATGTCACAAACACAGTTCAGAGTTCCCGAATAATGAGCACGCATTCTCCCCTTTTGTTAATATCTTGCATTACTATGGTACATTTGTCATAACTAATGAACCTGATACATTGTTATTAACTAAAGTCCATATTCCAGTAAAATTTCCTTAGTTTGCACCTAATGTCCTCCCATTCTAGAATCCCATTCAGGATACCATATCACACTTAATCATCTATATCCTTATACTTTTCAAGACTGTGACAGCTTCTCAGAGTTTTCTTATTTTTGATGTCCTTGACAGTTTTGAGGAATACTGGTCAGTTGTTTTACAGACTGTCCCTTAATTTGGGGTTGTCTAATGTTTTTCTCCTAGTTAGACTGGAGTGTGGATTTTTGTGGAAGACCACATTAACTACCAGTCTTACAATATCATATTAAAGTTCATGCTGCTATCAACATAATTTTACTGATATTATCCTCAAAAACCTAGCTGAGTTTGTGTTCCCCAGATATCTCCACTGTGCAGTTATGTTATCTCCCTTCTCTTATTATATTCTTTGGAAGGAAGACACTAAACACAGTCAACACTAAAGAAGTAGGGGAGTAATGCTCCAACTACTGGAGAAGGGGAAATCCACAAAAATTATTTAGAATCCTCCTATATGAAATATTTTTCCATTGTACCATTTATTTATTTATTCAACCATTTATTTTTGTAAGGATAGACTCATGGATACCTATTTTATAGTTGGGTTATAATTCAGTACTATCTTATCTATCTATCATTTATGTATCTCTCAAAATACTCTAGCTTTGGCCATTGTTACCTATCTCAGTTGGCTCCTGTGTGCCTTTGGTATAATTCCATCCTTTTCTTTTTTGAGCATTTCCTTACTTTCTGGTAATACAAGGTATTACAGTCTTACCTTGTATATTTCCTGCCCAGACCTAGACTCAGTCATTTTTTCCAAGGAGCTCTGCTTCCTTTCACAGTAGAATGTTATTAGAAACTAAGATTGCTCTTCCCCCCTCCCTGGGATTTCATTACTTATAGGTCCCCTCAGCAAACAGGGCTAGAAATTATATCTGTGTATAGTAACTCAAGTATATATACATCGTCGTCGTCGTCGTCGTCGGCAGCCGTCCGTCTCGAGAGACGATGGCGTAGCTTCTTGAGAGTCTATCTGCACCGCCGAGAATGGCTGTGCAGTCCGATTCGGGAGTGACAATCCCTGCCGCACTTGGTACAGGTGAAGGCAGATGGCTGTTGTTGCTGCTGCTGACGCTGCTTCCGCCTCCATCTTTTCTGGACCGCCTCCTCGTCGCGCGCAGCCTCTGCGCGTGACGTACCTTGCCTGACCGCGAGCCTCCAGGCTAGGCGGTCGTCTGCTTGAACTTCCCATGTGTTGAGATTGATGGAGCATTGTGTCATGTCCTTTTTGCAGATGTCTTAAGTATATATACATATCTATAATTATTTATAAATGTGTATGTGTATTATATTAAGCTAAATATGAATTCTTGGATTTCTCTGACTCTAACTTAGTAACACACAGTTCATTCTAGCCTTTCCCCCTTGCTCTTCTGGAAGCTCCCACTCCAAGACAGAGAAACCTGTCTTCTACTATTTGCCATCCACTTATTTATTTGTTCATACCCATATACATGAACAGTGGCTTCAGAATTGTTTACCCATGCACTGATGAAAAACAGCTTTATTAATTAAAGTATAGCATTAATATACACTTGTCTCTAGACTTCCATTTTCAACTCATTTCCAAACTTACTTAGGTCAGCCTCTCCCCACCGCCCATACTCTTCAGTGTCATTGATCATACATCTTTAATAGTTATATTCTTTTATCACTATCTGAATTACATCTTGGAATTTCTCAGATCAGCCTCCTAATTGATTTTTTTAAATGTATATGCATTAAGACTCAATATTTGTGCTGTGCTGTTCTATTCATTTGGACAAATGCATATTGTCATGTATTCACTATTATGGTACAGAACAGTTTCACCATTATAAAAAATTCCCCTGCATTTCACCATATTCAACTCTCCAAAATCCTTAAACCTCTGGCAACCAATAAACTGTTTTACTCCTCCATAGTTTGCCTTTTTCACAATTTTATATAAATGGAATCATATGGACTTTTCAGAATAACTTCTTTAACTTAGCAATATGCATTTGTGCATATTAATTCTTTAAGACTTCTTTGAGAATTGCCACTTCATTGTTGGATCAAAGACTTGCTGTTTAATAGCTCTATAAGAAATTCCTAAACTATCTTTCAAAGTAGCTCTACAATTTTGCATTCCCTTCAGAAATGAATGAGAAACCATTCCTGATGCTCTGTATACTTACCAGCAATTGGTATTTTATATATATATATGTTTTAGCCATTCTAATAACTGGGTTGTTATGAAATAAATGTTTATTCCCCTACAGTATTCATATGTGGAAAGCCAATGTAATGCTATTAGAAGGTGGGGCCTTTGGGAAGTAATTAGGTTACTGAGGGTTACTTCAGTCTCTTAGACTGAATGCCTAGGGCATCATGTCTTTTAGATCTCCCAATTCAGTCATGATAAAAAGTTTTTGTTTTTGTTTTTGTTTTTGGTTGTTTTAACTCACACACCTTAATTAGTAGTTGCCTTGAATGGAATTAGTACCCTTAGAAGAAGATACAGGAGAGTGTGCTTCCACTCCCTCTGCTCTTGCCAGTGAAGATGAAAGAAGACCACTTAAAAACCAGGAAGCAAGTTCCCACCAGATGCTGAATCTGCCAATGTCTTGATTTTGAATTGTCGGGAAGTCTCCAGAACTGTTAGAAATAAATGTTGTTTACACTACCCAGTTTATCATCATTTGTTATAGCAGCCCAAAGATAGTGATATCTCATTGTCATTTTAATTCACAATTCCCTAATGACAAATAATATCGAGTGTATTTTCACATGCTTATTTGTCATCTATATCTTCTATGGCAAGGTGTGTGCTCAAAGCTTTAACCCATTTTTCAAATGATTTATTTTTTTATTGTGGAGTTTTAAGAGTTCTTTATATATTCTGGATTCAAATCATATAGCTATGTATTTGCAAATATTTTTTTCTAGTCTATGGCTTGTTTTTTCATTTTCTTAACAGTTGTCTTTTACGCAGAGGGTTTTTAAGTTTTAGTAAAGTTTAACATCTTTTTAGCAGATTATACTTTTGGTATTGTATCTAAAAACTCATTCACAGAACCCAAGGTCACACAGATTTTCTCTATAAGTTTTGTACTTTTTATGTTACATATTTGCGGCTGTGATCCATTTTGAGGTAATTTTGAGCTAATTTTGATTTAAGGTGTAAGCTCTGCGTGCCTAACACAAATCACGTATTAGCTTCCAGCTGGAGCCAAGACTTCTTTATAAACCCTGGCAAGGTTTTCTTCAGTGATAAACACAATCCCGGTTTTGCTAAGCGTTCCTAGTTCACACCGGGGCCGCCTGCAAGCCCCTCCCCAAGCAGCCCATCATCAAGCACAGGCGCTAGGCCCCGCCTTTGCATTCTTGCGGCAAACCTTTGGGGGTGGGGACCAGGCCCTCCCCACCCAAGACTACATTTCCCACAGGCCTCTGCACGTAGTTGTCTAAGGGCTTCCTTGCTGGTGTCGTCTGGAAAGGTGAGTGGGTTTCGGACTCTGAGGAAATGGGCGCGGGGGCAGCGGGCCTGGGCCTCTGTGTGAACCCGGTTGCAGTAATTGTGGAGTTTGTGACAGTAACTGGGCTCTGGAGTCCTGATGCGTCCTCTGCCCTTCCGCTTCAGGACCGCACAGATCTAGCGGCCCAGAATGGCTTCGAGTTAAATGTATGAATCCCAGAGTGAAGGCCAACTACAAAAAGGTGCAGTCCTGAGAACAGCACAGATCTCAGAACCACAGCTTAACAACCAGTGCGACTTTCCAAGGAAAGTGCCTTGAACTCGAAGTCAAGAGTCCAGTCCTGGTCTTTGTACTCTGGCCTTCCTCTTTGATACCGGGAAGGGTCGCTCTTGCCCCAGGTTCCCAGATTTCCATCGGCTTATATGTGTCGTGGATGATCAGAGAGAATGTGGGAGGGAGGCTGTTAGCCAGCCTGGGCTGAGCTCCAGATTCCCGTCTCCTTCCCCAGACCTGCTGATCTTTAGGAAAGGAGAGAGAAAGGAGGATATGTATCTATTATATATATAATTTATATATAATCTATTGATATGTGTCAATAGATACATGCCTATCTTGAGATGAGTTTCTGTTTTCCCTTTGTTCCATGGAATGTAATTTTTAATTTTTCCAGACATGGGGATATTTGCTTTTGCGAAAAGGGAAAATCAGGTTGGACTCAAAAGAAAAACCCACCTCCGTCATTAATCAGGCTGGGAGATAAGAGACAGATAAATTCAGCTGTAAAATTAGGAAACAGTGGTAAGGAGAAGGTACCAGGTTAAGACCTGACCTTGGTTCAGCAGCCTTGAGGTACTCAAATTCTGGGTAAGAAAGAATTCAGAGCCAACACTCTTAACTATAAGAGAAAGTTTACTTAGAAAGTCCCAGGGGTAGAAGCAGTGAACTATGGAAGAAATGGGCTCAGGAAACAAGTTACAGAGGCAAAAGAAAAGGGTCCTTGGAGCTTAGGAGAAAGAGAGTCAAGGAAAACATAGCTGGGAGATGGAGGTGGTGAAAGGCACAGGGGTATTCCACATAGTGAGCCCTGGGTCCTCTGTCTTGAAGGTAGTTATCTGGAGGTCTCAGGGGAGGGTCCTCATAGAATATTTACCAGCTTTCCATGTGTGTCCTTTCAGGGTTGTGGTCCCTACTGATTGGTCCACACCATCACAGAGGTCAGTAATCAATGCACCTGATCCTGATGTCAGCCATGGTGTCACTTTTCTGGTTTTGTTGCTTTTCTGGGCCTGGAGCTGAAACACAACTGAGGCCTACATGTATTTGATGCAGGTCAGAGCCTCATTGTCCTGGGGGCTTAATGCTTAAGAGCTATTCTCTGGCCTTCTTGTTGGTTCCCCCTCTAAAGGAGTCTCACCTGCATGATGAGCAGCACGCCAAGGAAGGAAAGATCAGGGGAGTGTCCAAACCACACACATGACCGGTGATATGAAAGGTCAAGGGGTCTAAACTGCAGGACCAGCCATATACTAGAGTATGAGAGATTACCCTGTGGGCAAGGTCCTTTTTTTTCCAGTTTTGCCTGTTGTTAGGCACCTGGGGAGCTTTTGTTGTGGTGACTTTCTGTACCTGGCTCATCGTCCTTGCCCTGCTCATGTCTTTCTAACTGCCTACTACATACTCAAGTCATGCAGCAACTGGAAAATGCCATAACCACTTTCTCTCTTGAGAGACTACAGCTTTCTTACCACTTTGCTATTTTTATTTTATTACTGGGGATACACAGTTGCTAAACTACTCTGGCTTTATTGTAGTGCTCAACCTCCAGTTAGTCCCTGCCTCCCACTCTCACCTCAGAGATAGCAAATATTCCAGAATTATTCCCCCTTCCTCAGAATCCTTCAGTTGGTACTCAGCCCTTTACAAGAGAGTCCCTCCTCCCTCTCTCTCTTCCTCTCTCTCTCTCTCTCTCTCATCCAGCATGTTCCAATAGTTCCTGTGGAATTTCATCCTTGCATATACAGTAATCCCTCTCTATATCGCGGTTCACTTATTGTGGCCTCACTGTATTGCGTGATTTTTAAAAATATTATATTTAATTATTTATCGCGGATTTTTTGCTATATTGCGGGATTTTGCGCTACTGTATACGTACTTTGTTAAAGTTACATAGGTTTAAGAGTGTAGAATATGTTTAAGAACATAAGTAGTGTTTATAAAAGTGTGGAAAAGGTTAATAAAGGAGTGGGAAAGGTTAATAAGGGACTGGGAAAGGTTAATAAGTGTGTGGGAAGGATCTATAAAGCCTTAAAATATATATAAATACTAAAATAAATGTAAGGTTCCTACTTCGTGGATTTTCACCTATCATGGGGGGGGGGTCTAGAATGTAATACCCACAATAAGTGAGGAAATGTTGTATAGAGTTGTTCCATGTAGTCTTTTGCTGGTAAGGCCTTAACACCTGAATTATCTATTGACCTGGATCTTTGCCCTTCCCACTCCGTGAATGATGGAGATGATGTGGGTAGGCATCCCACTCCCTCTCATCCCAAGTGGGTATTCACTTGAACATTTGGCGATCATTTAATTTCTCCTGTGAACTGCTGCTTTCTAAACCCTTGATTGGTCTTCAAGCAAGGCTAATCACAGAGCTTTACTGTAGACTGTGATTTGTAGAGATTAGTTTAGTTGGACTCATACTAGGTGGCTTTGAGATCAAAGCAGGGAAAGGTAAGAGGTGGTTTGATCCGTGACAGGGTCTTCTGCTTTTGAGGCTTTTGAGAAGTGTTAATTTGGTAGGGTTTTTAACAGAGGTCTCTGTTAACAAGGGAAGGGATTATTAGTAGAAGAAAGCAAAGACATTAGTAGAAATTTGAGAAGAGATTTGAAGGTTTTGACAGCATGAGTTTGTTTCAGGCTACATATTTATGTGGCTTTAAGACAGGCAATTTAGTGTAGTCTCAATGTATGGGCTATGGAACTAAATTACCAGGGTTCTAATCCTAAACCTATCACTTAGAACTGGGTGAACTTGGGGCAGTTTATTTTATCTCTTTGTGCCACAGTTCCTTCATCTGTAAAAGGACAATAAAGATAGAAGATACTATATTATAGGATTGCTATGAATAAATGAAGTAACATATGTAAAGTTCTCAGATACTGTTTGAGACATGTAAGTGCTCAGTAGATTTAGGTATTACTAATATGTTGTAATTCCATGGTTTTTCTTCTCATCCAAACCCACATCCAAAAATTGTGAGGATTTTACCACATTTTACTTCCTTCACATACCACACACCTTTTTGTAAACTGTTAATCAGGAGGAGTTGCCTGTCAACACAAAGCTTTGAAGCTTAATAGTTAGCATTATAAGAAAGAGCAAGGCTGAGAAGCTCATTTTTTTATGGAAAAAAAGAGAATTGTCTTTAATAATTATGGGAAGAAGAGTATATAGGATTCTTCATATATAGCTGCCCTTTATTAAATTTTTATTTGCTACTTGAAGTGCTTTATATATAGTATCTTATTTAATCCTCATAACAATTCTATGATATAGAACTACAATTATTACCATTTTACATAGGAAGAAACTAAGGCTGAAAAGTAACTGTCAAAGATCACACAGTTAATAACTGTCAGAACTGAGATTTATATCCTGGAAGTCTGACAGCAAAGCCTATATTAGCAAGTATAGCAGTATATCAAGTCTCATCATTATATATACTTTAAAATTCTTCCTGCCTTGGTAATCCATCAAGATCTGATGTCAGCAAGCACTGCCGAATTATGTCCGGCTTGTACTGAGGCTATGGAGTCTCTGCAGGGAAGTAGATTTTATACAGTAAGATTTATGCCTTAAAATTTTAATTTTAGTGATATTTTATGCAAAATGAGACTAGTAGGACAAGAATATTCATCATCTATCATAGGCCTTCATAGGTATCTTAGCCCAAGTGATTGGGTCAGAAGCAAAACAAACTTGTTTGTTAGATAGATGCGAAAGGAGGCAGCTATGAAACTGCAATCAGTGCAGCTGCTATGGAAAACAGTATGGAATTACCTCAAAAAACTAAAAATGGAACTGCCTTTTGAACCAGTGATTCCACTGTTAGGATTATACCCCAAAAATCCTAAAACCCTAATTCAAAAGAACTTATGCACCCCTATGTTTATAGCAGCACTGTCTACAATAGCTAAGTGCTGGAAACAGCCTAAGTGCCCATCTGTAGAGAAGTGGATCAAAAAACTGTGGTACATTTACAGAATAGAATGCTATGCAGCAGAAAGAAAGAAGGAACTCCTGCCATTTGCGACAACATGGATGAACTCGAGAGAATTATGCTTAGTGAAATAAGCCAGGCAAAGAAAGCAAAATACCATATGATATCACCTAATACAGGAAACTAAAGAACAACATAAACAAACAAACTAAATAGGACAAGGAGCAGAATAACAGTCAATAGGGGGGAGGGGGAGGGAGAGAAAGGGGATAAGTAAGGGAAGGGTTTAGTCAGAGAACCTGTATGAATGACTCATGGACATGGACAACGGGGAGGGATATGATTGTGGGAGAAGAAGTGGGCTGGGTGGGGGTGAGCAATGGGGGAAAAATGGGACAACTGTAATTGAAAAATCAAAAAATAAAATTAAAAAAATTAAATAAATAAATAAAGACCCATGGGGGGTGGGGAAGACATCAGTCAAGGACTTTTTCCATTCTTTTTAGATAGTACTCCAACATAGATGAGCAAATTAAATCATTGAGTTGGTTCATGAATTAGAAGCTGAAGTTAAAAAATCACTCAGGAAAAATAGCTGTTTTTAGAGAATCCTAAGACCTTTTTTTAGTTTAACAGAAGGCGGGAAGAAAACCTTGAACTGGGAAGTCTTTTCCTTCTTTGGAGTATTTGTGTACTTTAGGTCACACTATGTTTAATATGGTGATGTGTATCACTGACTATCACTGTGAATATTTTAACTGGTACTTTTAGACATACGTGTGATTTTTTTTTTCTGTCAGAATAGTTTAATGCCATACATGCTGGGCTGTTTTTTGTTTGTTTTGTTTCGTTTTGTTTTTAATACAGCAGCTTCACAAATTTCATCAAAACTGTGGTAACATCATCACTTTTTAATATTTGCTTGGTTTTCAGTTGTTTAACCATGTCTCCAATTAGATTATTTTCAACTTTTATTCATTATAAACCATATCTTTCAGCATACTTCTGCAAATATCTTTATGTACATGTATGAATAGTTCCTTTAGTCCCAGCAGTGGAGTTTCTGGTTCATGGGGTATTTAGGGTTATAGGGTTTTTAAATGATGCTTCATGTAATTCTGAATTTTCATCAACCTAGTGTCCATTTTCTCGTGACCTTCTATTATGGGGCTTCATTAGTCTTTTAGATCTCCCAATTCAGTCTATGTAAACAATTTTTTTTGGTTGCTTTAATACGTCGTCGGCAGCCGTCCGTCTCGAGAGACGATGGTGTAGCTTCTTAAGAGTCTATCTGCACCGCCGAGAATGGTTGTGCAGTCCGACTCGGGAGTGACAGTGTCTCCTCCCGTGTTGAATCGACATCTTGCGATGACGCTGGAGTGTCCTCCCCAGTGAAGCTGAAGCTACAGAGCCTGGGCAGGGTGATATGGAGGGTCTGCTGTTGCCCATGCAGCAGACCCCCCCCTCTCTTCGCAGCTGAAGGGTCCAAGGAAAAGACGGAGTCAATACAGCTTGGCTTCAGGTGCGCCGCAGGAGTTGCCGGTGTTGACTACAACGTCAAACCGCCTTAGGGACTCCGGCTCCGGATTTTCTGTCGGGGTTTACTCCCTTAGCCTTTCCCCTGAAGAGGTATGCCGCAAGGCAGCGGAGGTTTTTTGGAGTCAGAGTTTTCCTTCTCTGATGTGCCCTGACTGGAAGATCGAACCAGCGACACTTAGCTCGCAGGCCCACGCTCAATCCACTGAGCCAAACCAGCCAGGGGGTTGCTTTAATACACATCAACCTAATTAGTAGTGAAGTCTGGTATCTTTTGAAAGGTTATTTCTATTTTATAGTTAATTGCCCTTGCTTTTTTTCCCTCTCAGTGAATTGGAAATCCTAGCCTTTAAAGGCAAAAATCAAAGTTGGAAGATGACTTTTTAGAAAAAATGTGGATTCAAAACAAAACAAAACTCTGGTATCTAATAACTGAATTTGAACAAATGATTTTTGAGCCCTGAGCATCGGTTTCCTATTGAAAGGCGAGAAGAACTACATTGCAAAACAGTGCTGAGGTTCAGTGAGTGGTGTGTATAAATGCATTCACCACACCAAAGTTCTCAGTGTCTGTTGGTTTTTGACTAACTGCCGCTGTCATGAATTCCCTCCTCCCTAGTTTAGATACTGAAAGAGAGGCAGTGCAAAGGATGTCATGGTATGACAGGTTCTGACTGGGAAACAGGATAGTGAGTTGCCCTAGCTGTGGAAAGACCAGAGCAGCTTTATAGTGGCAGAAGCTTTCAGGCTCAATCTGTGCAGTTTTTAGTCTTTGTGTTTAGGAAGTTAAGACAGAATCCTGGGGCTCAAAGGAGGCTCTCTTTGGTTGATGTGGCTCTGAAAAGCTGTGCTAGAGGGAGGAGGGCCTGCTCAGGACATGTCTGAATAATCTAATGTTGGGACCACATTAGAAATCCTGTAGAAATTTCTGTTCTTCTACACCAAGATCAGTATTATTCACTGGGTTTTTCAGGGCTTGGATTTCTTCAGACTCTAAACTCTTCCAGTCTTTATGAGTATGGGATCAGTGTGGGTGTAGTGGTGTGGAATAGTTTGGAAGCAGGAGTGGAAAGAAATAAAGCTCATATTAACATAAGTAATTTGGGGGACTCTGAGACACATCTGGTTTCATGGCTTCTTTCTCTATTTTCAGATTTGGCTTATCTACACTTTGCAGTTCTTCAACATAAATTTTGAGAATGACTGACCAGTTTGAAAACATAGCCCTTGTAAGTTGATGTTTCTTTCTCTTTTTTTTAGATATCATCAATTTCTAGGTCATGTGTACATACTCATTTCTTATCCTGAAATTTCCTTTTTAACAGAATTCCATCCAAAGAACCAGCGCTAGTTTCTCTCATTCCCCTGAGGGTTGGGGGCAAATAGCCCAGTATCCTTTCCAACACACTCTTCTGTTTTTTCCCATTTATGTAGACCATCTCCTATCTACAAACTCTGTCAAGAGCTATGAGGGAACAAAAGCTTGATAAAAATACAGGCATTCTCTGCAGAATATTCCTCCTATTAACATTTTCCAGCTGAACAAGCTTTTGATTTTAATACTTAAACTTAAGAGAAAGTATATTTCTCTGAGTACAGTGGTTTTTAGTCTAGTTTCATTTAGGAAAATTTTATATCTCCAATACACAACTTGACGTTTTAACAAAGCTTTTTGAACTTTGTATTGATATATAACATGCATAGAAAAGTACACGTCATGAGTGTACAGCTAAATTAATTTTTAAAAATTGAGGACATTTATGCCACCAACTCTCAGGTCAAGAAAGAGAATATTATTACTAGCACTTCAGATGTCCCCTTTTTTGCTACTCCCTACCTATCCAGTCAAAATGTAACCTTTATCCGGCTGTCAAATAGCATAAATTAATTTTGCCTATTTTTAGAACTTTATATAAGTGAAATTGTATAGTTCAATGCAACATTTTTAAACAAAAAATAATGTGCAGCAAGTCTTGTTTTATTCCAAATACACTTGATAGACTATCAGAACCATCTGCAGATGTTTTGAAATACATGCAAGTATTAGTAAAGGGTATGTGTATATCTGGTGCTACTGATTAATAAAAGAGACATCAGAGCATCATACTGAATATGAATCATTCCTGCCATTCTATTCTTGTTAGAAATATATTTTCATAGTGTACTTCACATATAGACCTTGTTTATACCTAGTATAAAATGAGTTCCTAAAAATTTGGAAAAGTTTTGAAGAAAACAGAAGAAAAAAACAAATCAAGTGAGAAAAATGAGTTCAGTAAAAATGACAATGAAAATACTAAAACCAAGTACTTGAGCACTGATCCTTGTGTACTGTAATTCTATACTAGGAGGAAATATGAAACTAGTCTGAGGAGTTGAAATTGATGTGTAATGCAATCTAACTATTTGATTTAAAGTGATGGGAAGATAGGTACCTAGCCAATAATGTAGTGTTAAAATGGATTATTGATATCAAGTGGGAGATCTCAGTTTTGAACTTTCCTTGAAGATCTATAGTTTGATGAAAGAGAAAATTTGATCCTATTTGACTGTATAGAGAAAACTCCAAACTTCTCCACTGACCTCACTTTCCCAAGCACATATAAAATGAGATTTAGTATTGGCTGGTCTCAGTCTCTGTATGTTTTGAGATCTTATGGTATGTAAGGCTTTTACAAATACGCCTTGGTATATTTATCAAGACTCCAAAGGCTTAGCGATGAGTTCTGCTCTCACCAGATATGTCTGCCATCCAACAAAAAAGACTCCCTGTGTGGCTAGTTCCCCTACCAGCCCCATCAGCATCCCCCCTGGTTACTCCCCTGCCAGCCTGCAGATTATTCAAACAAGCCCATCACATTTTTCTGCGGGACCCAAGGAATACCTTACCCTTTTTTTACTACAAAGCCTGCCTCTCACAGTCCTTGCTTATTCACTTTATTCCTGAGTGCAACCCTTGTGTGGTCCTGCATGACATTTGGTGTCCTCCTCCCCTGGGCTGTGAGTAGATGTGACTAATAAACTACAGGTAATCTCATCTATCTGGTATCAGGTATTTAGTCATCTCATGCTATCTAGGGCAAGGGATTCCCCCCTTCCCAGTAGATGAATAGGAGGTGATCAGAACAGGACCGCAAATAGAAAGCTCAAGAATCATTGTGTAGTTTTATGGGATATGCTGGTCTATAGTAGGGTTTCTCAGCCTTGAAACTATTCATATTTTGAGCCAGAGAATCTTTTATTCTGGAGGACTGTCCTCTCCATTGTAGGATGTCTGAAGTTATCCCTGGCATGTAGGTACTTGTAACGCATACACCTCATCCCCCAACTTGTGACAATCAAAATTGTCTCCAGACATGGTGTCTGCTGGGGAGTAAAATTACTCCTCATTGAAAACCACTGGTCCAGAGTGATATCTTCACAATTCAGTATCCTCTAATTTAATGAATGATAGAAGGTGGTCAGTGAGGGATAATGGATGATAAAAAATAAAAAAGTCATCCAGTTGCATAAATAAGTATTAGATAATATAGACTGTGAGATTTGAGGAAGACTTTTGAGATTATGTTGAATTAAAACATCTAAACAGAGAAAAAAGATTGAATTTCATATATTTTAAATGTGGACTACCATGTAACAAATTTTTGAAAGTTTACTAAAAAATTGGTCATAACAGGGAAAATTATAATAAAATCTGACTCTATAATGAATTTGAGTCTGTTTTCTTAGATATTTTCTAATATATCCAGGAGAAATTGTTATCAATATTTTTTCGTGATCTCAAAGAAAAAGAAGATAGAAGACCTCATATTTCTTTAGAATTTATGGTGGAGATACAGCTTATAGAAGGCTGTGTGCACTGTTTCATTTTGTTGGGACTTTGTTTTTGGTTATTGTATTCATTCCCAGATATGTGTGGGTAAAGTTTAATCTTACCTGCAGCTACAGGACTGTTTAAGAGATGTAGTACTCTGCTTCAGGAATGCTAATTTTCTTACTATCTCCTATGCATGTCATAAGTTTTCAGTCCTACTCTATTTGCTGCTATGTGACTCATTCTCTGCAGTACAATCCTTGATCTTCTGTCTTTCCAGTTTAAAAAGATTTTATTTATTTTCACAAGTAATACCTGCATTTTTTTTCAGGGTTCAGTGACATTCAGGGATGTGGCCATAGACTTCTCACAGGAAGAATGGGAATTTCTGGACTCAGCTCAGAGGGATTTATATAGGGATGTGATGTGGGAGAATTATAGCAACTTCATTTCACTAGGTAAGGCTATTTATTTCAGATTATACTGGCATTCTCTACTGTCAATTTCAGGACTGTGCTTTGAGGAACTAGATAATTTTTGTCTCAATGTTCCAAAGGAATGGTTCAAGCTTTGTTAGGTTGGAAATAGGCCCCTCCATTTAATACTTCATCACTCCTGTCCTGCCAGGTCCTTCAGACTTTCTTTAGGCTTTGTACTTTCCTTGTTTCTTTAATATCCAAGTGGATGCATTTGAATTCTAGGTTGGTTGCTTACTACAGGTGCATTGTCCAAGAAACTAGATTTCACATTGTATTTCAGCTCAGAATTGATGTAGATGCTTAACACTCATTTTTAAGAAATGTTTTATTTATTTTTAGAGAGAGGGGAAGGGAGGGAGAAAGAGAGGGAGAAACATCGATTTGCAAGAGAAACATCAACTGGCTGCTTCTCACATGTCCCCAACTAGGGATCTAGCCACCACTCAGGCCTGTGCTCAGACTGGGAATCAAACCAGTGACCTTTCGGTTTGCAGCTCGGCACTCAATCCTCAGAGCCACACCAGCCAGCGCTAACACTTATCTCTAATCCACCTGTAAGGAGAATACCTAGACACAGGGGTTCTGAGTCTCTCTAAAAATCAGAACCTATAGAACTTATATAATATGGGATGGATCAACAAAGTTCATTTAAAACTCAGTTAAATATTTATATGCATTCTGTTTCATGTTACACACATTTAATTCTACCTACTTTGTAGTTGAAAGTTAAAAGTCTTTGTAACATTGAATGAATATTCTAAAAAGGATATGAGAATGTCATAAGAAGCCTCTTATTCTCCTCTTAAGAAAATTATATTAATAAAAGTTAATACCCAGTACACACATAATTATAACTACATATATAACTATTCTAAGCATTATGTGCAAATTAATTTTCACAACTCTCTGAGAAATATATTTTTATCCTTATTTCCAATGACAAAATGTAGGCACAAGAGTTAACACAGTAACAAAGTCAGTATTTGAAACCAGGCAGTCTGAATCCAGATTTTGTTTACTCAACCACTACACAAGACTGCCTCTCAACAGAGTTTAAATTATGTTAAGGCCTATTCTTAACTATCTGGTGTCTATTCTTGTGGTCCTGAGATTATCATAATGTGAGTGTTCTTCAACTTCTCACATTTCTTTGCTCTTAGACTTTATAAAATAACACTTTTGTCTAGAGCTACCATATTTTTTGCACTGTAAGATGCACCTGACCATAAGATGCACCTAGGTTTAGAGGAGGAAAACAAGAAAAAAAATATTCTGAACCAAAAGGTGTACTAAAGTATTTAATAAAATATAACAGTACTATTTCAACCATGTAAAGTGAACAGCAGTCAACAGTGGTATTAAGAACCATCATCACTGTCATTAACAAATGAGGAGAGACTTTAAGGTTGAAGTACTCTTCTAGTTTTCTGGGAACCCCAAGAACTCATCATCACTAGTGTCAGAATTTATGGGGGCCTTTAATAACAGGCATTGAGGGAGTTAAGAGGCATCACTAGTTGTAACAGTCACTGAGAGTATTACTATCCTAGTTACAGGTTCTGGTGGACTACTCCCAGTGCCTGTTATGGCTAGTGATAGACTTTAATCCCCTCAGTGCCTGTGTTACTACTAGAATAGTGACCCCACCATAACTCCCTTTATATACTACAAACTTCAGCATTTATGGCTGCTTACCCAGTTACTGCCGGCTTTCTCATGCAGAAATCTGGTGTGCACTGGAAACACTATGGAGGTAGATGAGACAGCTATAGCATCTAATGGAGCTAGGAACCAGCAGAGAACATGTTACTTCAGTTCCATCCAGCTGCCTCTCATGATTGGCAGAGCTTAAGACACAGTGATTGGTGATTGGAAGCAGTTCTACTGACACAGACCCCACCCAGTGTCAAAGACAATTGGCAATTGGCACTGTGCCTCATACCTGTTATTAGCCTCAGCTGATATGACAGGTCAGCAGTTGTAGCTGGGAGTGTCAGGCGGCTCTCTGCACTCTCCCAGGTCCCAGGTGATGGGCAGAGGCGAACAGCAACTGACCAGATGCCTAAGATTCAGCAGTAAAGTGGGACTTTTAAGCATCCCCAGGGGTTTCATGTGGGCCCACTGCTTCTTCTAACAGCTGACACCACCGCTGACAGGTCAGGTAATATACATCACAGGCTGTGATGCAATATTCGCTCCATAAGCTGCACAGAAATGTCACTTTTGGGGGGAAGAAAAAAGTGCGTCTTATGGAGCGAAAAATACAGTAATTATAAATTTAACCAAATCTGAATTTAAGGACTTTTGGGCTTATAATTTCATGTCACATTTTTCTATTTAGGAGGATATTTTGTTTCTAAACTAGATGTGATTACATTATTGGAGGAAGGGAAGGAGCCAGGGACGGTTGAGGGAAAGTACAAGAAGACACTGTCCTGGTGACTGAGGCTTAACAGGCATGGGGAAGTCTTTATTGCAGGTAATAGCCAAGCAGTTTAAGCCAAAGGTATAACCTTTAGTTGTTTTTGTGGATCTTGCCTCAAAAGCCTATGGCCTGTGCAGGAAAGGCCTGAGACCTCAGAAGCAAATTAAAACCTTTTATGCCTAGACTAACAAAGAAACTTTGTTACACCTCTCTTTTTCTTGTTTTTCATATTTCTCTCCCATTTCAAAGAGAAGAACTATTCTCAGTAGAAGAAAAAATGATAAATATAAAAGCTGAAATCAACAAAATAGAAAAAGAAAAGCTGTAGAGAAAATTAATAGAGTTAAAGTTCATTTCTTGAAAACTCAACAAAGTTGGTAAACAGTGAGCTTGACTAATCAAGAGGAAAAGACAACATAAATTACTGTCTTGTTCACTCCCTCTTCCATTTATCTTTACAACTTTCCACAGAACTTCTGCAACATTCACAGACTTTCTAAATACCTTTTACTCTTTCAGATTTAACCATATGCTTATTTCTCCTTCTTATTTCTTTTCCACTTCCCATGTCCTTCTTTCATTTGGGGATGATGGGAGTGATCAGGATAGTAACTTCATTGACTGCCCAAAGATCCTGGACTAGGCAAAAAGACCCATTGGGTTTCTTAACAGCAAGGATGGGAGTGTTGGTGGGAGAGTTTGCTGGTCATAGGAGTCAGGCTTTTAGCAGGTGGTGAATGACCGGCTGTAAACTCTGCATTGTTTGTGCACTGAGAGGATACTGAGACCGACTGGGGTATGAAGGCCCAGGCTTGAAGGTGACCTGTACTGGCTGGTGGTGTCTGGCTACTGCTGGGTTCTCAGTATCCCAAATAAGGGGGTTAACATTCACTCTACAATGGTGCAGCTGATGATAGGTATCCCCCTGAGAAGCTTCTTATGCTAAAGCCAAAAGGAAAATGGAGTCAGCCTTAGCCCCTCCATCTAGATTACAAGACAGGGATGTCCCTAGTTTGGCCAGGATGTCTCTTCCCAAGAGGGAGACTGAGCATTCAGGCATAACCAGGAAATAATGTACAGAGGTTAACGTCCCTAATGTACATATGAGGGATTTAGTAGCTAAAGTTTTAGTATGGACTCCATTAACTCCAACAGAGATGGGGGATGGGTGTAAAACACCTACATATTCAATAAGGACAGAATAGGTCACCCCCGTGTCTACCAGAAAGGAGACCAGTGTACCTGCTACCATCATGATTATTACCCTGGGTTCAGCCATCCAGATTGTCAGAGACAGGGTCTCCCAACCCAGGCACCATTAGTCATCTGTGGCAAGCCCCAACAGACTGAGGATACTGAAGTCTTCATTCTTTTGAGGTTGAACCAAACTGGACTGGAGAGGTCTATTGGACCCCCGATTAGAGGACAGAGGACAGTCGACCTCCAATGTTCCTTCTGTCTGCAGATGGACAGGGACCTAGCAGGGGTCGCAGTTGGGGGCATTGTCATGTCCAGTGACCTGTCTGCTTACACTTGAAGTACGGTCCTGGCGGAGGCTTAGGCAAGCCTGTGTTCCCTTGAGTTTTCATGGGCTGACCCTTAATGGCGATAGCTAACATAAAGTATTTCTGCTGGTCCCTTTTTAATTTTTGTTGTTTTTCCTCCTCCTCTCTGTTATTAAAGACTTGGAAGGCAATCTGAATTAGGTCCCTTTGGGGAGCTTTGGGTTTGTCCTCCAGCTTCAGTAACTTTCTTCTAATATCAGGAGCAGAGTGTATGATAAAATGGGTATTAAGATAGACCTTACCTTCTTCCGAGTTGGGGTCTAAGTTCATCTATTTGAGAACAGCCTCTGTAAGGCGGATCATGATGAGGCTGGGTTCTCAGAGGCCTCCTGTATAATTTCTAGGATTTTGTCATAATTAATGGCCTTCAGGGCAGCCCTATGCACGCAGTTAATTAGGCATGTGAGAAAATGAGACATCTTAGCCAAATCAGGGGACCCTGACTGATAGTTCCAGTGAGGATCTGCAGCTGGAACTGCGGAAGGTCCAGCTGGATTTCTTTTGGGATCCCGGACAAGTAGGGTGTCCACAAATGTAGAGGCAGCAGACAGAATATGATCCTTTTCCTCTGGGATGGTAGAGGAGTTAGGATGACATAGACATCTTGATATGTTAACGAATATGTCTGAGTTATATTGGAACTCCTTGCAAAAATGGGTAGGATTTGTAGTATATGACACTAGACAACACTCACTTTGGGCTAAATCTGTGAGGGAAAAGGGACATTTACCCAGACAATGCCCTTGGCTCCTGCCACCTTGCAGAGATGGTACAGGCCTGAGGATGGCAGGGAGAACAACAATGCAAGGCAGCCCGAGAATGGGTGCAGGGAGGTGAAATGAGAGGGGTGGAGTCCGGGGGCAGCAATGGCTTGTCTTTGGCCGGCAGATCAGGAGGGGAGGTGGATAGGGGAGAAGGGTTTACCGTGGGGGAGCTGTTGACTAGGAGGGGGCATATGGAGGAGATAAAGGTGTCCAAGATCTGAGGGGTCTGCTTCTGTAAAAGACGAGGTTGGGGGGGTCAGGGGAGTTTGTTGATGCAGAGGAAGTACAGGTGGAGGTCAGTTGAAGGAGAATAAGTTGGAGGGGGAAGCAGGAGCAAAGGGATGGTCTACTGTGAAGAATAAAGAAGGCCTTCGCGTGTGGAACTTTGGGTCACTTGCCATTACACCTGAGGTAGTTGCTGAGATCAGTAATAGTTTGAGGGTCAGATGTTCCATGTTACAGCCAACGGCATTTGTTATCAAGAGGATATTGAGGCCAGGCAACAGTGGAGAGAGAAATTAGCTTTTTTAGCTTTACCTGGGACCCTATTTGAAGGGTCCAGGGGTTCTGACAGACAACCCAAAGGGGAGTCCTTTGAAGGTAGGAATTGATGTGCTCCCATGGTATGAACAACCCAGAGGGTGAGCCTGAGATGAAATGAATCAGGAGGGTTAAGGGGTGTCCCCACTTGAGCCACTGATTCTACAAGGCACAAAGGCGCGAGCGAACTCTCCAGGGGGAGAGTGTCCCCAGCCGCCTCTGGAAGTTCAACTGAGCGTGAAGGCTCCAAAGCACAAAGGCCTCAAATGAACGGTCTATGGGGTGGGCATCCCCAATCGCTGGTGGAAGTTCAATGAGGCGCAAGGCCCCAAGGAAGACTGGCCTAGGCCTAGGATTTTGAGCGCAGAGCCACAGTAGGCTCAGAAACGAGACAGTCAACCTGATGAGAGACTCACCCAAGGAGATGAAACTCAACTAGTTGGTGTCTGGTGTGGATGGAGGGCAGGCAACAGCAAAGAGTCCATAGGTGGAGATCGTCAGATGCACAGATCTCTCGAGCAGGGTGGGGCGAGAAGGGGAGAGCGAGAAGGTACTGACAGCAGGATCAGGGGGTAAGCCTGGGACTGCTCCCTTGCCTGCAAGCTGCTGGTGACCACTCTCAGGGTCCCTCCTGGGTTTTGGCGCCAAAGTGTCAGGCTGTCTTTGCTCTGAGAAATCACCCAGAGAATAGTCTAGAATTTTACACCAGGTTTTTTGAGGGAAAGAAGGGAAGGGGATAGAGGTAAGAGGGAAACTCCTGGACCAACTCAAGGGCCCATAGGAGCAAGGAAAGGGGAGAGGAGACTCCCAATCCCTCCGAAGGGCCCGTATGAATCACCTACCTCTGTGTCTGCAGGCACCGTCTCCACTCCTTTCTGAACATACATTTTGGTTTAGGTGAGTATACCCATCAACACGTTCAACAGGTTATTTACATCTCCCTGCTTTTTCCCAGTCAATATGCCATTCTAGGTCCATCAACATTTCTCCTGGGAACGAGCAAAGTCCATTTTTATTTCTTATGGGGGAAGCTGGGACCAGGTTAATTTCCATATGGTTCATTGCATATGTCAAAAGTCTGGGCGGGTGGTTCAGCCGCCACCATGTTTTGACAGTGAAAGAATGTAAAGTGTAGGCAGCACAGATGCCCCGAAGGAACTGGGCTGCAGGCAGGAGCCTCTGGGATGAGATGAGCCATAGTGCTCGGAGCTTGCATAGCCGCAGTGGAAGCCGCGGTAGAAGCTGCATGCACTCCCTCCCGCCAGTCGCACTGACCGGATCACCATATTCTGATAGTAGAGATATGTTAGATTCATGGTAGATTTGCCCAGTACGTAGTGGGCTTCTCCTCTGCGTGTATACTCTCCTCACCTTGCTTGGATTCCAACAACATGCATTAGGCTGTCCCATAAGTGGATACCCTCATTACCCAGATTGGACCTCTCACACAACTTCCCTCCTCAAATGTCTTTTAATTGATGTATTTTATCTCTCTACATTTAAATAATTTTCTTATATATTTGGGTTTGAATTTACTACCTTCCTAATTTTTTAAATTTGTTCAACATTTTCTTTTTGTTTTCTCTCCTGCCTTTTTTGGATTAATCAAGTATTTTTATTTCATCTTTTCTCTTTAACATGTTTCTTCTTTTGGTTGCCCTAAGAGATTAACATATGCATTCTTTACTTACTACATTGTACCTTAAATTAGTTCCTTTATATCTTTCCTAAAAATGTAGCAGTCTTAGAAATATTTTAATTCCTTTTATGTGTTATCCCATTTTTGTGCTTTTGTTATTTATTTTAATTTCATATATTGTACATTTTAATCCCCACATAGCACTAATTTACATTATATTGTCAATATTTACTTAAAATGACCTATTTGTTTACTGTTTTTACAGTGCTCCTTATTTTCTGCATTGCAATGTTTCTATGTAGAATATTTTCTCTATACTTGAAGAACTTCCTTTAGTATTTGTTTTATTGTGCCTGATAACAATGAGTTCTCCTAGATTGTATTTGCAATTATCTTTATTTTGTTTTCATTTAAAAAATTTATATTGAATTTATTGGGGTGACATTGATTAATACGATTTTCTACGTTTCAAGTGTACAATTCTATAGTAACATCATCTGTAGATTGTATAGTGTGTTCACCATCGAAGTCAAGTCAATTCTGTCACTATTTATACCCCCTTTGCCTTTTTCACCTCCTCCACCTCCACTTTCCCTCTGGTAACCACATACTGTTGTCTGTGTCTGAGAGTTTTTGTTTTTTTTTTGCTTAATTCCATCACCCTTTTCACACAGCTTCCCAATTCCCCTCCCCACTAGCAGCTGTCACTCTGTCTCTGTTCCTATTTTGTTTGTCTGTTTCTTTTGTTTTTTAGATTCCACATATAAGTGAAATCATATGGTATTTGTCTTTTTCTGACTGGCTTATTTCTCTTAGCATAATACTTTCCAGGTCCACTCATGCTATTGCAAAAGGAAGATTTTCTTCTTTTAAAGCTGAGTAGTATTCCATTGTGTAAATGTACCAGTTTTTTTACCCACTCATGTACCGATGAGCTCTTTGGGCTGCTTCCAAATCTTGGCTACTGTAAATAATGCTACTATGACATAAGGGTGCATATATATTCTTTAGAATTAGTGTTTCAGGTTTCTTGGGATATATTGCCAAAAGTGGAATCACTGGGTCCATAAGGCAGTTCCATTTTTAATTTTTTAAAAAATATTTTAAGATTCTATTTATTTTTAGAGAGAAGGGAAGGGAGGGAGAAAGAGAGGGAGAGAAACATCAATGTGCAAAAGATTCATCTATCAGCTGCCTCTCATACTCCCTCAACTGGGGACCTAGCCTGCAAATCAGGTATGTGCCTTGACTGGGAATCGAACTAGCAACCTTTTGGCTTGCAGGCCAGCATGCAATCCACTGAGCCACACCATCCAGGGCCACTTTTAATTTTTTGAGGAAACTCTGTACTCTTTTCCACAGAGGGTGTACCAACCTACATTCCCACCAAGAGTGCATGAGGGTTCCCTTCACATCCTCATCAGCACTTGTTTATTGATTTATAGATAATAGCCATTCTGACAGGTGTGAGGTGTTATCACATTGTGGTTTTAATTTGCATTTCCCTGATGATTAGTGGCATTGAGCATCCTTTCATAAGTAGATTGGCCATCTCTATGTCCTCTTTGAAGAAATGTCTTTTCAGGCCCTTTGCCCATTTTTCAATTGGATTGTTTGTTTTTTTGGTGTTGAGTTGTATAAGTTCTTTATAAATTTTGGATGGTAATCTATTGTCAGATGTATCATCAGTGAATTTGTTTTTTCCTTTCAGTGGATTGTTGGTTTATTTATTTATTTTTAACATGAAATGGTTCTCCATTTATTTTTATTTTTTGAATTATATTTTATTATGTATGTTATTACAGTTGCCCCAAATTTCCACCTTTGCACCCCTACAAGAGCACCCCCACTCTCTCAGGCAATCCCCATACCATTGTTCATGCCCATGGATCCTGCATATATCTTCTTTGGCCACTCTATTCCCTATGCTGTACCTTACATCCCCATGACTATTCTGTAACTACCAATTCTTAAACCCTTCACCTTTTTCACCCATCCTTCTGACCACCTTCCATCTGGCAACTATCAAAATGTTCTGTTTCTGTTCTGTTTGTTTGTTTATTTTTTTTTCTTTGATTCAGTCGTTGATAGATATACATTTATTGCTATTTTATGGTTCATATTTTTTATTCTCTTCATCTTCTTAAAGAAGACCCTTTAACATTTCATATAATACAGGTTTAGTGATGATGAACTCCTTTAGCTTTTTCTTGCCTGGGAAGCTCTTTATCTGCCCTTCCATTCTAAATGATAGATTTGTTGGGTAGAGTAATCTTGGTTGTAGGTCCTTGCTTTTCATTACTTTGAATATTTCTTGCCAATCCTTCCTAGCCCGCAAAATTTCTTTTGAGAAATCAGCTGATAGTCTTATGTGGACTCTCTTGTGGGTAACTAACTGCTTGTCTCTTGCTGCTTTTAAGATTCTCTCTTTGTATTTAACCTTTGGCATTTTAATTATGATGTGTCTTGATGTGATCCTCTTTGGCTCCATCTTGTTTGATACTCTCTGTGCTTTCTGGACTTGAATGTTTATTTCTTTCACCAAGTTAGGGAAGTTTTCTTTCATTATTTTTTCAAATAGGCTTCCAATTTCTTGCTCCTTTTCTTCTCCTTTCAGCACTCCTAGGATGCGAATGTTGGTACACTTAAAGTTGTCCCAGATGCTCCTTACACTATCTTTATTTATTTTTTATTATTTTTTTCTTCTTGCTGTTCTGATTGGTTGTTTTCTGCTTCCAAATTGCTGATTTGATTCTTTGCTTCATCCACCCTACTGCTGATTCCTGTAAATTGTTCTTTATTTCATTTAGTGTATCCTGCATTTCTGCCTTGATCTTTTTTATGCTGCTGAGAATCCTTATAACCAGTGTTTTAAACTCTGCATCTGATAGATTGCTTTTCTCCATTTTGTTTAGTTCTTTTTCTGGAGTTTTGTTCTGTTCTTTTATTTGGGCCATGTTTCTTTGTCTCCTCATTTTGACAGCCTCCCTGTGTTTGTTTTTATGTATTAGGTAGAGCTACAATGTTGCTCAGGCTTGATAGAGTGGCTTTATGTAGTAGGTAGCCTGTAGGGTCCAGTGGCATAGCCTCCCCTGTACCCAAACTGCTCAAGGTACACCCATTGTGTAGGCTGTGTACACTCACCCCTTGTAGTTGAGCCTTGATTGCTGTTGGCATGTCCAAGGTCAGCCACCCCCTGTGCTCTGTCCAGGGTCACACAGCATTAGCTACAAAGTGATCTGCAGATGGCTACTACTGATGTTGGGCTTGGAGGTGTCCAGGAGAAACCAAGCTGTGAACCAAGGCCAGCTGCTGCTAATGCCGGCCCTGGGGCAACTTAGCAAGAGATATGGGGCTCTCTGAAGCCAGATGCTGCTTGCTTTAGAGAATTTAGGAGAATCTGAAGCATGGGCCAACACAAGCCATTCATATAGAAAAGCCACGGGAAATGGCTTGGGTGGGCCTGAAAATTGGGTGGAGCAGGGCCTCCGGGAATCACCAGGGTGTGGTAAACAGTATGAGCCAGACTGATGGAGTCTCACATATGGCACCTGCCTGCCAGCTCTGTGGCTCTGTGGTGGAGAGGACTCTGAAAAGGACCAATGACCTCTTCCAGCCTTCTGTCTGGGAGAAAACTGCCCCACAGTTTTCACCCCGATTCTGGACAGTTCATTTCCTCCCTGTATGTCTCTGAAGCTTTTCATTCTGCTTCCCTGGCTGTGGATCTCAGAGGGAGTGAACCTGAGTAAGTCTGTGCATGGGCCCTTTAAGAGGAACTGCCTGTTTTTCCAGCAGTTTCTGTCTTCCACAGCCTCAATCCCTGCTGGTTTTTACAGCCAGAAGTTATGGAGACTTAAATTCATGGCACTAGAACCCTGGGCTGGGGGCCTGGTGTGGGGCTGGACCCCTTGCTCCTAAGATATTACTCCTGATTTTTCTCCACCACACATGGGTGTGAGACCAGCCATTTCCAAGTCTCCACCCCTCCTACTAGTCTGGACATGGTTTCTTCTTTAATTCTGTCATTGTAGGACTTCCATTCAACTGAATTTCTGACCGTTCTGAATGATGGTTCTATAATTTAGTTCTAATTTTGATGTGGTTGTGTCAGGAGGTGAGCCACATTTACCCACGCTGCCATTGAACAGAAGTGTCGGTTTATTTTGTTGATTTTTTTTTTTGCTGTGCAAAAACTATTTACTTTGATGTAGTCCCATCTGTTCGTTTATTTATTTTTTGTTTCCCTTGCACAAGGAGATATATCTGAGATTATGTTTTATTCTAGGATTTTTATAGCTTTGTGTCTTATATTTCAATCTTTAATCAATTTTGAGTTTATTCTTGTGTATGGTGTAAGAAGGTGGTTAGTTTTTTTTTTTTTTTTTTTTTTTCTTTTGGCATATATCTGTCCAATTTTCCCAGCACCATTTATTGAATAGACCGTCTTTACCCCATGGTACATTCTTGCCTCCTTTTAAAAAAGTAGTCAGTCACAGAAGCATGAGTTTATTTCTGGGCTCTCTGTTCTTTTCCATTCATCTATACCTCTTTTTATTCCAGGACAATGCTGTTTTTATTATTATGGTTTTGTAGTATAGTTTTATATCAGGTAGCATGATTCCTCCAACTTTATTATTCTTTGTGAAGATTACTGTGACTAGTCATGGTTTTCTATATAAACTCTGGGAATATTTTTTCTAGTTCTGTGAAATAAGCATTGCATTGAATCTGTAGATTCCCCTGGGTAGTATGGACATTTTAATGATATTAATTCTTTTTATTCCTGAACACATTATATACTTCCATTTATTTGTATTTTCTTCAGTTTCTTTCTGTCTTGCAATTTTCTCAGTACAGATCTTTTAGAACCTTGGTTAAAGTAATTTCCAGGTAAATTATTTTGTTTGATGCAATTGTAAATAGATTGTTTTCTTAGTGTCACTTTTTGATAGTCCATTATTGGCATATAAAAATGTAACTCATTTCTGGATATTAATTTGTATTCTGCTGCTTTTTAGGTGGAATCTTTAGGGTTCTGTATATACACTATCATGTCATCTGCAAATAAAGACAGTTTTACTCCGCCTTTTCCATTTGGATGCCTCTTATTTCTTCTTCCTAATTGCTTAGCTAGTACTTTCAGTATTATGTTGAATAAGAGTGGTGAAAGTGGACATTTGTGTCTTGTTACTGATCTTAAGGGAAACACTTCATTTTTGCTGTTGAACATGATGTTGGCTGTGGGTTTGTCATATATGGCCTTTATTATGTTGAAGTATGTTCCCTGTGTTCCCTCTCTGCTGAGAGTTTTTTTCATAAATAGGTGCTGTATTATCTATTGATATTATCACGTGATTCTTATTTTTTGTTTTGTTTATGAGGTATGTCATGTTTATTTATTTGTGGATATTTTACTAACCTTACATCCCTGGAATAAATCCCACTTTATCAAGGTATATGATCTTTTAGTGTTTTGATGGATCCAGTGCTAATATTTTGTTGAGAATTTTAGCATCTTTGTTTATCAAGGATCTTTGCCTGTAATTTTCATTTTTTGTAGTGACTTTATCTGGTTTTGGATTTTGGATAATGCTGACCTCGTAATAGATCTTGGAAGTCTTCCCTTCTCTTGGGTTTTCTGGAATAGTTTGAGAAGTATAGGTATTAGTTTTTCCTTGAATGTTTGGTAAAATTCACCTGTGAAGCCATCCAGTCCAGGACTTTTACTTGTTGGGAATATTTTTTATTACTGCTTCAATTTCATTAATTGTTATCTGTCTATTCAGATTTTCTGATTCTTCCTGATTTAGTTTTGGAAGAGTATATGTTTCTAGGAATTTATCCATTTCATCCAGATAGTCCAACTTATTGGCATATAGTTGTTTGTAATATTTTCTTAGAATCCTTTGTATTTCTCTGGTGTCAACTGTTATTTCACCTCTTTCATCTCTGATTTTATTTATTTGATCCCTCTTTTTTTTCTCAGTGATTCTGGTTAAAGGTTTATCAATCTTGTTTACCTTTTCAAAGAACTTGCTCGTGGTTTAATGATCATTTTTATTGTATTTTTACTGTTTTGTTTATTTCTGCTAATATCTTTATTATTTTCTTTCTTCTCACTTTGGGTTTTGTTTGTTTTTTTCTCATTCCTTTAAGCATAATGTTAGACTGACAGTTTTTGCTTGATATGATCTCAATATTCTTAAATTTACTGAGACTTGCTTTGTGTCTCAACATTTGGTTTATCCTAGAAAATGTTCCACGTGCACTTGAAAAGAATATATTATGCTGCTTTGGGGTAAAATCTTCTGAAGATATCAATTAAATTCATCTGATCTAAGTGTGCCATTTAAGACCACTGTTTCCTTGTTGATTTTATGTCTGGAATATCTACCCATTGATGTCAATGGGGTGTTAAAACCCCCTGCAGTAACTGCATTTCTGTCAGCCTCTCCCTTTATGTCCATCAAGATTTGCTTTATATATTTAGGTTGTCCTATATTGGGTGCATAAATGTTTACAATGGTTATATTCTCTTATTGGATTGCTCCTTTTATCATTATGTAGTGTCTTTCTTTGTCTATTATTATTGTCTTTGTTTTAAAGTCTATTTTTATTTTGTCTGATGTAAATATTGCTACCCAGGTATTTTTTCATTTGGATTTGCATGAAATCTCTTTTTCCATCCTTATACTTTTGGTCTGTATGTATCTTTTGTTTTGAGGTAGGTCTCTTGTAGATAGCATATTTATGAGTCTTGTTTTCTTACCCATTAAGCTACTTTATGTCTTTTGACTGGAGCATTTAGGCCATTTACATTTAAAGTGATTGTTGACAGGTACATATTTATTGCCATTTTATTCTCTTTTTTTTTTCTAAAATAGGTTTTTATTGCAGTTGGTTTATATTATCTCTTGGTCCCAGGACTCCTGGATGGGACTGGTCTAAGGGAGAGAGCCTCCTGGTGGGGCTTGGCTGGGGAGAAGGACAAGTATGGAAGTGAGTCTGGCTTTGCCTCAACCACTCAGAACTCTATTGTCCTGTTTGCACCTAATTTTTCTCACTGGACCCTGGCAGGGTCCTGGGGAAATTCAGTCCCTCATGATGCCTAAAATATCTGGGGACTTTGGCCTGGTCCTCCCCCAGGGGACTTCCTTCCCCGCACCTCCCTCCACCTTCCCCACCCACTCCCCTCCAAAAAAATTCCTTTTGTTTTATTAAAGCTTCCTGAAATCTATGGGTACAGAAACCACAAACTGATCAGCAGAGATAAGGGAAGAGGAATAGAAGAAACTGGAATCTATTTGGGCCCAGTTTCCCTTGCTACCCAGGTTTCTTTACCAACCTGGCCCCCCACATCTTGGCCTAAAGCCTGCTCGGGTATTTGCTCCCTCAGTGTGCCTGGCATGGACTCCCATCCCACATGCATCTAGATCTGGCCTTTACAGACTCTCTGCTGGAGGAACTTGAATTCAGAAAAATGAGATGAAAACACAGAAACACACAAAATCCAAAATGGAGTGATGATGTGGAGACACATCCCACAACGGTGGGGCCTCAGTATCCTGCCTTCTCTTGGTAGTACTGGGGTTACTCTGGGGTCTTCCTCTGGCTTGGGTAGTCACCGGCTGAACCCAGAGTGCTGTTAGCCACTGGGTTTTTGGGGTAGTACTTGGAGTCATATATCTGTCAGCCAGGCGAAACACCTGGCCACTCTGGTTAGCCCCCTGCGTATAGCCCATCTGCAGAGACATGGAGGAGTTGTCACACTTGCTGGTCCCCAGCTTGGTGTCATAGATGTGCCACCAGATCCTGGGTGACATCATGCCCACCTGGCTGGCACACTTGTTGGTGCCCATTGGTAGGCTGATAGTAGAGTAGTTCATGGCTGGCAGGATATGGTTCTTGGGGTCATACAGATGACTTTTTGTGTCATATGCCGTCATGCCTGACTGGCTGGCACACTTGGTGCCTGCCTGAAGCCTGATGATTCACTGGCCTGCCTTCATGGTGGCATCATCGAAGTTCTACTCCTGCTTTTCTGAGTACTTGATGCTGATGCAGGTCCTTTTTCTTGGCCTCTCCTGCTAGAGCCAGAAGAGACATCTGCATCTATGTCATGTTTCCACTCTCAAACAGGTTATTGGCTTCAAATGGGTCCACAGAGTTTATGCCATAGCTGACTATGGCATTGACGAAGTTGGGGAGGTTTTCTAGCTGGTGACAGTTTTCATGAACTGGTTGGTCTTGGGACTAAGCCTGGCTGCAGTTTATTCATGAATATGCACAGGATAATTCTGTTCTTCAGACCCTTCTGGAAGTCAGGACTCAGAGACAGAACCATGAATCCCTCAATCCAGCTGCAGAGTTCTGCCTCCTTCTGGAGGTCATACTTGGACAGGAGCTGGTTCTAGATCTTGGCATAAAGCCTGTATGTGAGCATTTTGTTGAGCTCATGCTACAGTGAGAAAGATGGCCTAGCAGGTGCTACCATTTGTTCTTTATAACCATGTTTCTCTTAGTTTTATTTCTTCTTAAAAAAGACCCTTGATCATTTCTTCTAATATTGATTTGGTGGTAATTAACTCCTTAATTTTTTTTTTCTTTTGTTTTGGTTTAGGAAGCTCTTTATTTGGCCTTCAAGTTTAAATGATAGCATTGCTGGGAATAGTATTCTTGGTTTCATGTTCTTAGCTTTCAACACTTTGAATACTTCTTGCCTGAAATGTTTCTGTTGAGATATTAGCTGACAGGTTTATGGGAGCTCCCTTGTAGATAACTAGCTGTCTTTCTCTTCCTGCCTTGAGTCTCTCTGTCTTTAATCTTTTTCATTTTGATTATAGTGTGTCTTGGTGTGGGCCTCTTTGGGTTCATCTTGTTTGGGACTCTCTGTGTCCTGGCCTTGTGTGTATTTTTCCTTTACCAAATTAGGGAAGTTTTCAGTCATTATTTCTTCAGACAGGTTCTTGACCACTTGCTCTCTGTCTTCTCCTTATGGTATCTGTGATGCAGATGTTGTTATCCTTTATGTTATCCCAGAGGCCCCTTAAACTATCAGTTTGTGCTTCTGGTCCTATTCTGGTTGTTTGCTTAGTTTGTTGTTTAGATTCAATTATTACTTGTTGAGAATCTATTGCCATTTTAATGTTCACTGTTTTGATCTTTTTCTTATATAATTTCCTTTAGCATTTCATATAATAGCTTGGTGATGATGAACTGCTTTATCTTGTCTGGGAAGCACTTTATCTGCCCTTCTAAGTGATAGCTTTGCTGGATAGAGTAATCTTTGTTGTAGGTCCTTGCTTTTCATTACTTTGAATACTTCTTGCCAGCCCCTTTTTGCCAACAAAATTTCTTATGAAAAATTCGCTGATAGTCTTATGGGAACACTTTTTTTTTAGGTATATTTTATTGATTATATTGTCACAATAGTTCCATTTTTTCCCCTTTGCTACCCCCCTATCCAGCATCCCCCTCTCCCAGCAATCCCACCCTTCCCCAACCCATGCCCATTGGTCATATATGCAATCTCTCCGGTTTGTCCCTTTCCTATATTATTATTTTAGAATTAATTCCTTAATTGATTACTTTTTATAGCAATAAAAAAAAGTAACATTCCCTGTCCCTCAGACTTTAGACCCTTTATAATCTTATAGAGGACAGTGGGTGATGGTCTCATGCTCTTCTAGCTGCTTCAAGCTGAGTGTGGCCGTCATCCTGCTTACCCTTGGGTCAAGTATTCCCTAATAAGAGTGAGGGGCGGGGGGAGGGTGGCCTTCCCATATGGGGAAGGTTCTTGCAGACTCCAGGTCAGTTGGCTGTCCCCGGACAACGGCGTGCTTGGTTTAACAGGCTGGTATCCTTGTTGTATTCTGGAGGCAACAGATTTGGCAACAGGGTTAGAAAGCATCATTCAATCTATAAGCACTAGATGACAAAAGGCAGGTATTCATTTTGCAATGCCCCCAATTAGGGAAAAAAGAAGGGCTTCCTTGGAGGAAGGTGTGCCAGGCACATCATATCTGTCCAGAACCCTTTTATCCACTATACTTAGCTTAGACTGAGGAAAATATTTTAGGTTTTCCCCCTCTCAGACCTTGGTCTTTTCTGGCCAAGCCATTACGATAGAAAAGAGAAACCTGTTTTAAGGTGAAGCCTACAGACCATCCCATTTTTCACCAACCCAGCCAGTTGGTTCAGCCAAACTGTTCAGTCTCAGGAGGCAGCGATGCAGACAGGATTAAGTGGGGCCTATACGTACAGACAATCACTCAGGTAGTGAGATCCTAGGCTTATGCCCTTTGAAAACAGAAAACACATGTTAATTTATGTAACATAACCCACAAACCATTCTCTAAATCTGTAAGCCTGTCTTAATGGGAAGACATCCCATTGCAAGGCATTTGACATTCTTCTTGCCTGTAAATTAAGCATCTTTAATGATGTGACAGATCTAGTTTAACTTACAAATGAAAGGTAACTTTAAATGAAAAGAACCTTTAACGATGGTTAGTTGTATTACTTTATAATCTACCCATGAGCATTGTGATTTTCCTTGGGTCACAATTTTCCTACCTAAGATTACCCCCCTTGTCATTAAAGGGACTGCATTAGGTCCATTTTTAATTTATCCTGTTCATTTGCATGAACTCAACAAGAGCAGGAAATGATCACTTATGATCTTTAAGTCTGCTTTGCTGGAACTTACGCAAAGAACATTTAGGGTGACATTCAGTCTGCCCTTCAGGGTGCAGAAGCTGAGTTACGTACCTGCCATTCAGCCTTGCCTGTGAACACCTGTCTTTTCCAAGTCCTTCAGGTTTTCCATTGTGCTTTAAGGTCCCTTTTAGCCATCTTTCAGGAAAGCAACCTTCATTCCTTCCCTGGAAAGATTGCCGTGGACCGCACATCCAACCTAGGTACCAGGACTTTTTCCTCGTGGGCTTTTATTACCTTCTAGGTTGACCCTTGGTTCCTCAGGACTTTTGGCAACAACCAGAGCCCAAACATGTCTCCTTTAGGCATGATATTCCAGTCAAAGTCTTGGTCGAGAAGACCTATATTAACGACTGGTCTTATTATTTTCATGGAAAGAACCTTATGTCACTAGCAATGGGATTGTTGGTTTGAAAGGTGGTTCCATTTTTAGTTTTTGAGGAAATTCTAAACTGTTTTCCATAGCGGCTGCACCAGTCTGCATTCCCACCAGCAGTGCACCAGGGTTCCCTTCTCTCTGCATCCTCTCCAGTACATGTTTTTTGATTCGTTGATGATGGCTATTCTGACTGGTGCGAGGTGGTATCTCATTGTTGTTTTTATTTGCATCTCTCTGATGGCTAGTGATGTTGAGCATCCTTATATATGTCTATGAACCTTCTGTATGTCCTCTTTGGAGAAGTGTTTGTTCAGGTCCCTTGCCCATTTTTAAATTGGGTTGTCTGTTTTCTTGGTGTTGAGTCATATAAGTTCTTTTTTTTTTAAGTATATTTTATTGATTATATTGTTACAATAGTTCCAATTTTTTCCCCTTTGCTCCCCTCCGCCCAGCAACCCCCTTCCTCAACAATCCCCTCCCCAAGTCCATGCCCATGGGTCGTACATACAAGCTCTCCTGCCTCACCCTTTCATATATTATTATTCTTTTTTTTAAAATAATTAATTAGTTAAATATTTTAACAATAAAAAATAACAATCCCTCCCTCTCAGACTTAAGACCCTTTACAATCTTATAAAGGACAATGGACGAAGGTCTCGAGCTCCTCTAGCTGCTTCAAGCTGGACATGGTCGTCGTCCTACCTACCTTTGGGTCAAGAAATCCCTAATAAGAGTGGGGGTGTGGAGGGGAGGGTGGCCTTCCCACAAGGGGAAGGATCGTGTAGACTCCAGGTTGGTTGGCTGTCTCTGGACAATGGCATGCTTGGTTTAACAGGCTGGCATCCTTGTTGTATTCTGGGGGTAACAGGGTTAAAGGACATCATTCAATCCGTAACCACTAGATGACAAAAGACAGGTATTAATTTTTCAATGTCCCACATTAGGGAAAAGAAGGGCTTCTTTGGAGGAAGGTATGCCAGGTACATCTCACCTGTCCAAAACCCTTTTGCCCATTATACTAAGTTTGAACTGAGGGAAATATTTTAGGTTTCCCCCCTCTCAGGCCTCTGGGCTCTTTCTGTCCAAGCCATTAGGATAGAAAAGAGAAACCAGTTTTAAAGTGAAGCCCACAGACCACCCCGTTCTTCACCAACCCAGCCACTTAGTTCAGCCAAACCATTGAGTCTCAGGAGGCAGCAATGCAGACAGGATTAAGTGAGGCCTATACATACAGACAATCACTCAGGTAATGAGATCGTAGGCTTATGCCCTTTGAAAACAGAAAACACATGTTAATTTATGTAACATAACCAACAAACAAGTCTCTAAATCTGTAAGACTGTCTTATCGGGAAGACATCCAGTTGCAAGGCACTTGACATTCTTCTTGCCTGTAAATTAAACATCTTTGATAATGCCACAGACATAGTTTAACTTTCAAATGAAAACAAATTTTAAATGAAAAGAAACTTTAAAGACGGTTATCTGCACTACTTTATAGTCTACCACTGGGCATTGTGATCTTCCTTGAATCGTGATTTTTCTCCCTAAGATTACCCTCCTTGTCATTAAAGGGACTGCATTAAGTTCATTTTTAATTTATCCTGTTCATTTGCATAAACACAACAAGAGCAGAAAATGATCACTTATGATCTTTAGTTCTGCTTTGCTGGAACTTACGCAAGGAACATTTAGGGTGACCTTCAGTCTGCCCTTCAGGGCACAGAAGCTGAGCCACATACCTGGCATTCAGCCTTGTCTGTAAACACCTGTCTTTTCCAGGTCTTCCTGGTTTTCCATTGTGCCTTAAGGTCCCTTCTAGCCATCTTTCAGGAAAACAACCTTCGTTCCTTCCCTGGAAGGATTGCTATGGACCGCTCATCCATCCAAGGTACCAGTTCTTTTATCTCATGGACTTTTATTACCTTTGAAAGTCAGTCCCAGTTGCTCAGGGCTTTTTGGTAACGACCAAAGCCCAAGCATGTCTCCTTTAGGCATGACATTCCATTCAAAGTCTTAGTTAAAAAAAAAAACCAAAAAACCTGTATTAACAACTGGTCTTATTAGTTTTATGCAAAGAAACTTAGGTCATTACTTACTTCTTTAGAATGCCAAATTCTGGAGGGATCAGATAGGGAGAAAATATATACAATGTGAAGGAAAATCCTTGTCCTTCTAATATTCACTGAACTTGCATTTCTATTCTTTATATTTTTATTTTTCCCCCCACTAAAAATTTTTGTTTGTTTGTTTTTCCATTACAGTTGTCCCACTTTTTTCCCCCTCTTGCTTCCCTGCACCCTGCCCCCCCCTTCTTCCACATTCAGTCTCCACCCAGTTGTCCATGTCCATGGGTCATCTATACATGTTCTTTGACTAGACCCTTCCCCTTCTTACCACTTCTCTCCCTCCCATCTCCCCCTTTGTTACTGTTAGTTTATTCCTTGTTTACATACCTCTGGTTTAATTTTGCTCATTTGTTTGTATTGTTCATTAGTTTCCTGTAACAGGTGATAGCATAAGGTAATTTTCTTTTGTTGCCTGGCTTATTTCGCTAAGCATAATTCTCTCTAGTTCCAATCATGTTGTTGCAAATGGTAGAAGTTCCTTCTTTCTTTCAGTACTTATTCATTGTCATTTTCCCCCTTTGTACTCGTGTTGCTCTCTGTCTCTCTCTGTTTCTTCATCTTCTCAAAGCAGACCCTTTAGCATCTCTTGCAATGCTGGTTTGGTGGAGATGTATTCTTTTAGCCTTCTTTTGTCTTGGAAACTCCTCATTTCACCTTCCATCTTGAATGAGAGTCTTGCTGGGTAGAGTATTCTTAGTTGTAGGCCTTTGTTTTTCATTGCTTGGAATATTTTTTGCCATTCCCTTCTGGCTTGTAGTGTTTCTGCTGAGAAATCTGATGATAGCCTTATTGGAGCTCCTTTGTATGTTATTAGTTGTTTCTCTCTTGCTGCTTTTAGGATTCTCTCTTTGTCTTTGAATGTTGCCATTTTAATTATGATGTGTCTTGAAGTGGGCCTGTTGGGGTTCATCTTCCTTGGGACCCTCTGTGCTTCCTGGACTTGTATGATTCTTTCTCTCTCCATGTTAGGGAAGTTTTCTGTCATTAGTTTTTCAAAGAGCTTTTCTATTCCTTGCTCTTCTTCTTCTTCTGGAATTCCTATGATACAGATATTATTACGTTTCATGTTGTCCTGCAGCTGTCTTAGAGCCTCTTCAGTCTTGTTCAGTCTTTTTTCATTTTGTTGCACTGTCTGTGAGTTTTTGTCTACATTGTCCTACAGCTCGCCGATCCGATCTTCTGCTTCCTCTAGCCTGCTTTTAATTCCTTCTACTGTGTTCTTCAATTCAGAGATCGTATTCTTCATTTCCTCCTGGCTCTTATTGATAGCTTCCATGTCCTTTTTGATGCTGGTATAATTCTCAGTAAGTTCCTTATAGTTCTTCTGGAGTTCACTGTAGTTTTTCTGGAGTTCTTTGTAGTTTCCGCTGAGCTCATTGAGCTTCTCCATAATCCATGCTTTCAATTCCATATCTGATAGCTTGCTCCCCTCTATTTCATTTAGCACTCTTTCTGGGGACTCTACCTTTCCTTTCGATGGGGGGGTTGTTTCTCTGTCTTCCCATTTTTGTGACTCCTATTGTTTGTTGGTGCTTCTTAGAATGATCTGCACTTCCTGGGTCTGCCCCTGGTGGCGTCAGATCCTGTACCAGTCTGGGCCTAGGCAGCCTGTTGGAGACTTCCAGGGATCCACTGCTTTTGTCTGACTCCTTTAGTTGTTAATCTATTCAATCTGTGATTAGCCGTCAGGCTTAAGGACCGTGGGTGTGGCAGTTTAATTCCTGTAGCCAGGGCTTTTACTTCCCCTCAGGCTGAGGCCACTTGGCCGGGAATGGTCTGCCTGCAGCACTGGGGATGAGTCAGCACTGGGACCTGGCTGGCCGTTTCCCCAGCTCTCCCCTCAAAGCCACCACACCAAACTCTCCCCAAGCATTTCCTGTCCTCTCTGTCTTCCCTCTGCTTATGCCCAGGGTAAGTGGGGGCAGAATATTTTCATATGTGATCCGCTTAAGAGCTCTTTTTCTCCAGCTGTTTCTCTCCGGCTAGCAAGAAACCCTGTGGCTTTTCGCTTTTCTCAGCTGGATACTATTTTACTTTCCACTCTGTTACTGTAGGCTGGGAAGCTCAGCTGGGGGTTTAGACCCTGCCCTTCTCAGGGGGAATCCCCGGCTGCTGAGCTGTTTCTCAGTCCCTTCAGCTGCTACCCGTGTGACGCCAGCCAGCCCCTTCCATGTCTCCGCACTCCCTACCGGTCACGTTGTGATGTAGCGGCCTTTTATGTCTCTCCGTGGTTATAAGACTTCTCTCCAGCTGGTGTTCGGTTGGTTATTCCAGATGATTTCTCCAAAATTACGTTGTAAATCCAGACTAGTTCTGGGAGGAAGTTAGTGTAGCTTCCACTTACTCCTCTGCCATCTTGTTTCTCTTCGAGTCATATAAGTTCTTTATGTATTTTGGAGATCAATCCTTTGTCTGAGGTATCACTGGCAAATATATTTTCCCATACGGTTGTTTCCCTTTTCATCTTGCTGATGTTTTCTTTTGCTGAGCAGAAACTCTCGTTTGATGTAGTCCCATTTGTTTATTCTTTCCTTTATTTCCCTTGCCTTAGGAGATATATCAGTGAAAATGTTGCTACGTGGGATATCTGAAATTTTTCTGCCTATGTTTTCTTCTAGGACTTTTATGGTGCCACGGCTTACATTTAAGTCTTTGATCCATTTTGAGTTTATTCTGGTATATGGTGTAGGTTGGTGGTCTAGTTTCATTTTTTTGCTTGTCCCTGTCCAGTTTTCCCAACACCATTTGTTGAAGAGTCTCTTCTCACTCCATTTTATGTTCCTTCCCCCTTTGTCAAATATTAGTTGACTATATAGATCTGAGTTTATTTCTGGGCTCTCTATCCTGTTCCATTGTTCTATATGTCTGTTCTTATGCCAGTACCAGACTGTTTTGATTACCGTGGCCTTGTAGTATAGTTTGATATTGGGTATTGTGATTCCTCCTACTGTGTCCTTCTTCCTCAAGATTGCTGTGGCTATTCAGGCTCTTTTTTGGTTCCATATAAATTTTTGAAGTATTTGTTCTGTGTCTGAGAAATATGTCGTTGGTATTTTAATAGGGATTGCATTGAATCTATAAATTGCTTTGGGTAGTATGGACATTTTAATGATGTTGACTCTTCCCATCCATGAACATGGTATATGTCTCCATTTATTTATATCTTCCTTAATTTCTTTCTTCAGTGTTATGTAGTTTTGTGGGTAAAGGTCTTTTACCTTCTTTGTTAAGTTTATTCCTAGGTATTTTATTTTTCTTGTTGCTATGGTAAGTGGGATTTTTTTTTAGTTTCTATTTCTGATGTTTTATTGTTGGGGTACAGAAATGCCTTCGATTTCTGAATATTAGATTTTATACCCTGCTATTTTGCAGAATTCACTTATTAGGTCAAGTAGTTTTTTTGTGGAGATTGTAGGGTTTTCTCTTTACACTATCATGTCATCTACAAATAATGACAGTTTTACTTCCTCTTTTCTAATTTGGATGCCTTTTATTTCTCTTTCTTTTCTCATTACTGTGGCTAGAACTTCTAAGACTATGTTGAATAGGAGTGGAGAGAGTGGACATCCTTGTCTTGTTCCTGACCTCAGGGGTAATGCTTTCAGTTTTTGTCCATTGAGTATGATGTTGTCTTCAGGTTTCTCATATATAGCCTTTATTATGTTGAGGTATGCTCCCTCTATTCCCATTTTGCTGAGTGTTTTTATCACAAATGGGTGTTGTACTTTGTCAAATGCTTTTTCTGCACCTATTGATATTCCCATGTGGTTTTTTTCTTTCATTTTCTTTATGTTGTGTATTACATTTATTGATTTGAGAATATTAAACCTTCCTTGCATCCCTGGGATGAATCCCACTTGATCTTGATGTATAATCCTTCTAATGTGTTGTTGGATTCGGTTTGCCAATATTTTGTTTAGGATTTTAGCTTCTATGTTCATCAGCAATATTGGCCAGTAGTTTTGTTTTTTTTTAATTGTGTCTTGACCTGGTTTTGGGATTAGGGTAATACTGGCTTCATAGAACGAGTTTGGGAGTTTTCCCTCTTTTTGGATTGTTTAGAATAGTCTGAGAAAGATGGGAGTTATTTCTTTCCTAAATTTTTTGTAGAATTCACCTGTGAAGCCATCTGGTCCAGGGCTTTTGTGTGTCAGGAATTTTTTGATTACTTCCCCAATTTCACTGGCTGTTATTGGTATATTCAGCCTTTCTGCTTCTTTTTGATTCAGTTTTGGCAGATTATATGTTTCCAGAAAATTGACCACTTCAGTTAGGTTGTCTTATTTCTTGTGGTACACTTGTTCATAATAGTTTCTTACAATAGTTTGTATTTCTGTTGTATCAGTTGTGATTTCTCTTTCATTTCTGTTTTGTTTATTTGGGTCCTTTCTCTTTTTTTCTTGATGAGCCTGGTTAAAGGCTTGTCGATTTTGTTTATTTTTTCAAAGAACCAGCTTCTACTTTTGTTGATCTTTTGAATTGTTAATTTACTCTCTATATCATTTAATTCTGCTCTAATCCTGATTATTTCTTTCCTTCTATTTGCTCTAAGCTTTGCTTGTTGTTTTTCCTCTATTTCTTGTAGCTGTAGGCTTATATTTTTTATTATAGATTCTTGTATCCTTTTTAGGTAGGCCTGTATTGCTATGAACTTTCCTCTCAGGACTGCTTTCGCAGTATCCCAGAGGTTTTGAGTTATTGTGTGTTCATTATCATTTGTTTCCAGAAACTTTTTGATTTCTTTCTTGGTTTCATTGTTAACCCATTTATTATTTAATAGCATGTTATTCATTCTCCATGAGTTTGAATGTTTTTGAGTTTTTTCCTTAAAGTTGATTTCCAATTTTAAGCCATTGTGATCTGAAAAGATGCTTGATATAATTTCAATTTTCTTGACTTTGTTGAGGCTTGTTTTGTGTCCTACCATGTGGTCTATCTTTGAAAATGTTCCATGTGCACTTGAAAAGAATGTATATTTTGCTTCCTTGGGATGAAATGTTCTATATATATCAACTAAGTCCATTTGATCTAGAGTGTTGTTCAATGTCTTGATATCTTTGGTGTTTCTTTGCTTCAAAAATCTGTCCATTGTTGACAATGGTGTGTTTAAGTCCCATACTATGAGTGTGTTGTTGTCTATATCCTTCCTGAAGTCTTTCAAAATTGTCCTTACATGTTTGGGTCCTCCTATGTTGGGTGCATATATGTTTATAAGGGTTATATCTTGTTGGCGGATTTTTCCTTTAAGCATTAGGTAATGTCCTTCTTTGTCTCTTTTTATGGCCTTTGCTTTGAAATCTGTTTTGTCTGATATAAGTATTACTACCCCAGCTTTTTTTTATGTCCATTTGCTTGGAATACATTTTTCTATCCCCTCACTTTCAAAGATCTATGTAAATCTTTTGTTTTGAGGTGTGTCTCCTGTAGACAGCATATATGTGGGTCTTGTTTTTGTATCCATTCTACTACCCTATGTCTTTTAATGGGAGCATTTAATCCATTGACATTTAATGTTATTATTGACAGGTATTTATCCATTTCCTTTTGTACTTGTGTTCCTCTCCTTTCCTTTTTTTTGATTTTTTTTTCTTTCCTTCTCCTTTTTAGATCATTCCCTTTAGCATTTCTTGTAATGCTGGTCTGGTGGAAACGTATCCTTTTAGTCTTTCTTTGTCTGAGAAACTCTTTATTTCACCTTCCATTTTGAATGAGAGCCTTGCTGGGTAGAGTATTCTTGGTTGTAGGCCTTTGTTTTTCATTGCTTGAAATGTTTTTGCCATTTCCTTCTGGCTTGTATTGTTCCTGTTGAGAAGTCAGTTGCTAGCCTTATCAGAGCTCCCTTGTATGTTATTTGCTGTTTTTCTCTTGCTGCTTTTAGGATTCTCGCTTTGTCTTTGAATGTTGGCATTTTAATTATGATGTGTCTTGGGCTGGGCCTGTTGGGGTTCATCTTCCTTAGGACCCTCTGTGCTTCCTGGATTTGCATGACTTTTCCTCTCATCAAGTTAGGAAAATTTTCTATCATTACCTTTTCAATCAGGTTATCTATTCCTTTTCCCTCCTCTTCTCCCTCTTGTATCCTTATGAATCTGATGTTGTTTTGTCTCATGTTGTCCTGCAGCTCTCTTAAACTCTCTTCATTCTTTTTTAATCTTTTTTCATTGTGTTGTATTGTCTGAGAATTTTTTTCTACGTTGTCCTCTAATTCACTGATCCGGTCTTCTGCTTCGTTTAGCCTTCTTTTGATTTATTCTACTGTGCTCTTCAATTCAGAAATTGTATTCTTCATTTCTTCCTGCTTCTTATTAATAGTTTCTATGTCCTTTTTTATGCTGGTGTAGTTCTCCGTAAGTTCCTTGTAGCTTCCCTGCAATTCTTTCTAGTTTCCTTGGAGATGTTGGTAATTTTCCTGAAGTTTGTCATAGTTTTCTTTGAGGTCGTCAAGGTCATTAAGTTTCATAATTACCATTTTTTTGAATCCTGTGTCTGGTAGTTGGCTTATGTCTGTTCTATCTATCTCTCTTTCTTGGGATTCCTTTTCTCCTTTCATTGGGAGGTTGTTTCTGCGTCTCCGCATGTTGAATTCTTCGTGTTTGTTTTTGTTTATTAGATTTGTCTGCTTTGATTTCCCACTTTCGTGATATGAGATTATTTATTGGATACCTGGGGGATTCAGTGTTGCAGTCTCTTTGATTTTTGGAGCCTGATGTTCTTGTGTTGTTCTTTATGTTGTTTGTTTAAGCTGTCTGGTTGTATTTCAGCTACTCTTTGGTGGTTCTTTTCCTCTGGCTAGTTGATTGAGAGTCACTCTGCCCACCTTGTCTTGAGTTCTTTTGTGGAGGTGCTGTTAAAATGTAATCACACAACCCAGGCAAGAAACCCTCCACAATCTCCCCCAACCACAATCCTACTATTGGCTGCAAATTAGCCAATATTAATATACTGGTAGAGATATTAAGACTCTTATTTCATAGGAGAAACAGGAGTTCTTTTAAATGAAAGAAGGGTGATTTTTGAGAAGGAAGGTGATAGAGTAATAATATTATCTAATAGGGTCAAAGCTATGGAAGACAGCAAGTAACATTTACACTGTATGTTTGAGAATGAGAAGAGGATTGCAGTATGAAGTGAGAAAGTGGAAGTGTATAGTATTAGGTTTATGTAGTAGTTATATGCTATAGGTTTAGTGTGAAAGGGATGATAGACAAAACAGACAGACAACCATACATTAAAGCAGAGGGATATGAGGGATAGAAGGTAGGAAACAGATTGGAGAAAGAGTTTTTCAAGAATAAAAATACAGAATAGAAAATAGAAAGAGAGAGAGAGAGAAAATAGAAAGAGAGAAGGAAGGAAATAGATAAAGATAAGGAGAGGGAGAAAAGGGAGGAAAGTAAATTTAAATTTAAATTAAAAAATTAAAAGATTAAAAAATAGAATAGAGAGAAAGAGGGGGGAGAAGAGAAGGGTAAAGAAAGAAAAAAGCGAATGGAAAGGGAAAGGGGGTGAAATAAAGAACAAAGTTTAAAAAAATTAAAAGTACTTAGAAAGAAAGAAGGAAAGAAAGAGAACGGAAAGGGAGAGAGGAAGAAAATAAGGGGGAGGGAAGGAAATAAAAAGAAAGGAATAGGAAGGAGTAGAGAGGAAGAAAAATTAAAATTAAAAAAATAACAAGATGGGATGAGGGAGAGAAATGCAAGAGAGAGAAAGGAGAGAAGAGGAGGGGAGGAAAGAGAAAAAGAGAAGCATGGGAGGGAGAAGGGGGAGGGAAATAAGTTAAAATTAAAATTAAAAGATTAAAAAATAAAATAGAATAGAAAGAAAGAGAGAATAGAGAGAGAGGGAGAAGAGCAGGGAAAGGGAAGAAAAAAGAAATGAATGGAAAGGGAGCTGGGGCGAAATAAAGAAAAAAGATTTAATAAAATTAAAAGTACTTAGAAAGAAAGAGAAAGGAAAGGGAGGGAGGAAGTGAACAAGGGGGAGGGAAGGAAATAGAGAAAGGAAGAGGAAGGAGTGGAGAGAGAGAAAAAATAGAATTAAAAAATTAACAAGAAATAGGATGAAGGATAGAGATGCAAGAGAGAGAGAAAGGCGGGAAGGGGAGGGGAAAAAAAGAAAAAGAAAGAAGAGAGAAAGGGAGGGGCAGTAAGAGAGAGAGTGAGAAATAAAAGAATGAAAGAGTTTTTACTCAATTCAACTTTTAGGCACAGTATTTATTTATTTATTTATTAATTTATCCTTCCTGGGTCCGCCCCTAGTCAAAATTCCATGGGTTTCAAATCTTTTCTGGTTGGTTGGCTGGCTGTGGGAAGATCCTGCTTGATTCTGGGGTTGCTAATCCTTTATTTGTGGGTCTACCCCCGCCCTGCTGCAAGCTGTGTTTAGTTGTCCCCTCCTGCTACACCCTCAGCCCTTCTCAGGCTTGTCTAGCAGCGTTTTTCTATTGTGCCAGCGTGCGCTTGCCAGTAATCTCTGCTCTGCCTCCAGTCGTGGCCCCCAAACTGTCCCTTTGTTCTGCAGTGCCCCAGCGAGAGCGCTATGCGTGCCCTGAATACCAAGCCCTCGGTCAGGGGTTGCAGCCAAGGAGGTCTCCACCCAGACTCAGTCCACACAGTTTCTCCCAGTCCAGGTCACCCACCACTCTCCCACTCCTCCGGCCTCTTCAGCCAAATCCTCTCGCTAACTCCCCTCGAGACCTCACTGGCCAGTGCGCTCCTGGCAGGGGGAGCCTCCAAGCAGCTCCCAGCTAACGAGCTCTCTGGTGCAGTAGAGCAGACACACCAGGTCCCGGAGCGTCCTGGAGTGACTCAGCCTGGAGTGCATGGTAGATCCCTCCACCCGCCTCCACGCTGCTCCCACACTCCCCTCCCTGTTCACGCTATCCAAAATCCGCACTCAGTTACTCCTCTCCGCATTGGTTCCTGAAGTCCCTCTGTGACAGGAGCTAGCAGACAACACCGTCCCTACGCCACCGCCATTTTTCCTTATGGGAACACTTTTGTAGGTAACTTTGCTTTTCTCTCTTGCTGCTTTTAAGATTCTCTCTTTATCTTTAACTTTTGGCATTTTAATTATGATGTCTTGGTGTGGTTTTGTTTGGGTCCATCTTGTTTGGGATTGTGCTTCCTGAATTTGTATATCTACTTCTCCAAATTAGGGAAGTTTTCTTTCATTGTTTTTTCAAATAAGTTTTCAATTTCTTGCTCTTCCTCTTCTCCTTCTGGCACCCCTATGATTCAGATGTTGGTACATTTAAAGATGTCCCAGAGGTTCCTAAGCCTATCCTCATTTTTTTTTAATCTTTCTTTCTGCTGTTCTTATTGAATGCTTTTTTCCTTCCTTGTGTTTTAAATCATTGATTTGATTCTTGGTATCATCCCCTCCACTGTTGATTTCCTGTAGATTTAAAAAATTTTTCACTTAATGTAACCTTCATATCTGCCTGGGTCTTTTTTATGTTGTTGAAGTACCCAGTGATTTCCTGGAGCCCCCTGATAACCAGTGTTTTGAACTGTGCATCTGATAGGTTGCTTGTCTCCATTTTGTTTAGCTCTATTTTTCTGGAATTTTGTTCTGTTCTTTCATTTGGGCCATGTTTTTTGTCTCCTCATTTTGGCAGACTCCCTGTGTTTGTTTCTGTGTATTAGATAGAACTGCTCTGAATCCCTGTCTTGTTGTAGAAAAGCACACAGGTAAGTTGGATGGGGCAGAGCCTTAGGTGATTGCCAGGACAGAGCAACCTGTATCACCGCTCTGTTGCTCTGTGTGTGGGAGGGCTCCGGGAGGGGACAGTGCTGCTGCCTGGCCTCTGGAGTTGTCTGGGGAGGAAGCTGTCTCCTGGCACTCACCCTGTTGCCAGTCACTTTACTTTCTCCCCATATGCCCCTGGTGCCCTTCCAGCTATTGCCCTGATGCTGAATCCCAGTGGGATTCATGAGTCCTAAGTCCATTCTGGGTCCTTTAAGAGGAGTCTCTTGAGAATCTTGCAGTGTCTTCTGCCACCCCAAAATCCATTGGTTTTTACAGCTCAAAGTTATGGAGACTTATCTTCCTAGCGATAAAACCATGGGCTGGGTGATGTGGTCTGGGGCTGGGATCCCTTGCTCCCTACTTGTCCCTCCCAGTTTTTATCCACCATGCATGGATGTGGGACTGCCCATTCCAATCTCTTACTTCACTGCCATCTTCATCTCCACGCCTCTTCTGGACTCTGCATCTCCGCCCCTCCTATCCATCTGAATAACCGTGACCTCTTTAAATCTTTGGTTGTTGGACTTCCACACAATTTGATTTTCTGACAATTCTAGGTGTTAATTGTTTTGTAGTCTAGTTGTATTTTTTGCTATAGTTGTGTGAGGAGGCAAGGCATGTTTACCAAGGCCTCCATCTTGACCAGAAGTTCTAAAATTCTTTTTTCTTTTTGATGCTTTGATTAGAGGTTTTCTGCTACCTTGTGTTCAAAATTGCTGATCCAGTCCTACTTTTCATCCAATCCACTGTTTATTCCTTTTCGTGTATTATTTATTTCAGGTATTGTATTCTTCATTTCTTACTGGTTATTCTTTATGATTTTTCCATTCTTTTTCATGCTCTCACTGAGTCCTTGAAGTTCTTACCAAGTTCACTGACAATCCTTATAACCATTTTTTGAACTCTATATCTGGTAAATTGCTTGCCTCCATTTCATTTAGTTCTTTTTCTAGAGATTTCTCCTTTTGCTTTATTTGGGGCATGATTCTTGTCCTCCCCATTTTGGATGCTTCTTTGTGTTTATTTCTTTGTGTTAGATATATCTGCTATGTCTCCCGGTCTTGGTAGGGTGGCCTTATGTAATAGGTTTCTTGTGGGACCCGTGGATCTATTTCCTTGATCACCTGAGCTGCGTGCTCCAGGAATTTCCCTTTTGTGGGTTACATAAGCCCTTCTGTTACAATTGAGTTTTTATTACTGTTGGCCTATTTATGCATGGGGTTGACTCTCAGGTTGGCTGACTGTAAGGTCCAACCCCAACCACAGTGTACAAGTTGCTGTCAGGTGCTGACCAAAGGAAGCAGAACTTGCCTCAGCAGGGTCCTGTGTCTTTTGAGAACTCCCTTTGATATGCCACTTGTGAAACTAATTGGATCCTACTCTGATGCAGCCACTGTGGAAAACAGTATGGAGTTACCACAAAAACTTAAAAATGGAATTTCCTTTGACTCAGCAATCTCACTTCAGAGACTATATCCTATGAATATATCCCAAAATACCAGTTTGAAAGAATATATGCACCCCTCTGTTCATAGCAGCATTATTTACAATAGCCAAGATCTGGAAACAGTCCAAGTGTCCATAAGTAGATGAGTGGATAAAAAAGCTGTGCTATATTTACACAATGAAACACTACCAGCTGTAAAAAAGGAAGGAAATCTTACCTTTTGTGACAGCAGTAGTGGACCTGGAGATTATTAGGCTAAGTGAAATAAGCCAGTCAGTGAAAAACATACCATACGGTCTCACTTATACATGGAACCTAATGAACAAAATAAACTGATGAACTAAATAGAAACATAGGCATGTATACACAGAACAGACTGACTGCTGTCAGAGGGCACTGAGGAGTGGGGTATTGGATGAAAGAAGGTAAAGAAGGGATTAGCCAAAGAATATATATGCATAACCCATTGATACAGATAACATTGTGGTGGTGGCCAGAGGGAAGTGGGGGATGAAAGTTGGGGAGAGGTAAGCAATGGAGGGAAAATGGGGACATTTTTAATCGTGTAAGAAATAAAAATAAAGTGAAAAAAAGAAAGTGCCTGAATAAAAAAAAAATAATAATAAATAAATACCTCTGTATAGTTTCAAATCTTCAGGTGATTCTTATTCATACTTAAATCAGGCCTTTACTGATTTAACTTGTTTCCCCAATCACCAAGTTCACCTCCTTTTCTGCACTTTCCTTATCCTTCATTTCCTTTGCCTTTTTCTGAAATGTTTGAGAATACAGTCTGTTCCATAATATAATTAATAATCCATATACAAATTAGTTTAATATTTATATGAAGTTCAGAATATCAGTATAATGTAGAAGTTAGTTGGTTCACAGGTAATTTTCTTAGTTGAATGGAACCAAAATAGTAGTAGTTTTATAACATTCACAAGGAAAGGCAAAAACCTTCAATTTGATGCTTTGTTAGGAGCCTTTATACCTCTATATCAAGGAAATTGATATTAAATGCTTGCACCCACAGCTCCCTCCTCAAAGGCATATTAATCATCAGCTTGTGTGACTTCTAGTTTGACACATTGCACTTCACCCGATTCACATCTTAATGGCAGCCTTAGTGGCTCAGGGATTTATTTTCATGTGCAATGTCTCAGTTTCTGAAATTCAGCATTTTGACTTAATTTTTTTGTGCATTTTAATACTCATGAAGTGGCCTTCAGCCATGCTGAGCTGCCTTTGGGTTCTTTTGAAGTTCCTATCATTACATTAGTTAGTGCTCTGCTGATATAGTTGCCTAGATTTGAGTGGTCTTCTCCAGTTCTACTTGCTTCATAAACTTTAATTTTTGGTGTGTAAATTTGCATTAGATAGGTATTGTAGGTACACATGTGGTATTGTAGCAGAAATGCTTATGTCCTAGAGATGTCTGATTCACTCACTTATAATAGCCATTATTTTCAGTGCCTTTTATTTCTTTATAGAAGTTTTATTTCTTCTGGAACAGAAAGACATAATGTGTTTGCTTTCTTGTTTTCTTTCAGATATGGAGTCCAGATACAGGACCAATACTTTATCTCCAGAAAAAGACGTTTATGAAATGTATTTATTCCAATGGGAGATAATGGAAAGAACTAAGAGCTATTGCCTTCAGGACTCCATTTTTAGAAATGATTGGGAATGTAAAAGTAAGACTGAAGGGCAAATGGAACCACAAGAAGGATATTTGGGGCAAGTGAAAATTACTTCTGAAAAAATGGCCGCATACAAAAAGCAAAATTTTTTTGCTGAATATCAGAGAGTTCATAATGGAGAAAAGCTATATGAATGTAAGGAATGTAGGAAGACCTTTATTCGTCGCTCAACACTTAGTCAACACCTGAGAATTCATACTGGTGAGAAACCTTATAAATGTAAGGAATGTGGGCAGGCTTTTAGACAGCGTGCACACCTTATTCGACACCACAAACTTCATACTGGTGAGAAACCCTTTAAATGTAAGGAATGTGGGAAGGCCTTTACAGTGCTCCAAGAACTTACTCAACATCAGAGACTTCACACTGGTGAAAAGCCCTATGAATGTAAGGAATGTGGAAAGGCCTTTAGAGTACATCAGCAACTTGCTCGACATCAAAGGATTCACACTGGTGAGAAACCCTATGAATGTAAGGCATGTGGGAAGACCTTTAGGCAATGTACACACCTTACTCGACATCAGAGACTTCATACTGCTGAGAAGCTCTATGAATGTAAGGAATGTGGGAAAGCCTTCGTATGTAGTACAGACCTTAGAGTACATCAGAAAATTCATTTTGGTGAGAAGCCCTATGAATGTAAGGAATGTGGAAAGGCCTTTAGAATATGCCAACAACTTATTGTCCATCAAAGTATTCATACTGGTGAGAAACCCTATGAATGTAAGGAATGTGGAAAGACCTTTAGATTAAGACAACAACTTGTTCGCCATCAGAGAATTCATACTCGTGAGAAACCCTATGAATGTATGGAATGTTGGAAGACCTTTAGTAGTTACTCACAACTTATTTCACATCAGAGTATACATATTGGTGAGAGACCTTATGAATGTGAAGAATGTGGGAAGGCCTTTAGGCTGCTCTCACAACTTACTCAACATCAGAGTATTCATACTGGTGAGAAACCCTATGAATGTAAGGAATGTAGAAAATCATTTAGACTGCTCTCACAGCTTACTCAACATCAGAGTATTCATACTGGTGAGAAACCTTATGAATGTAAGGAATGTGGTAAGGCTTTTAGACTTTATTCATTTCTTTCTCAACACCAGAGAATTCATACAGGTGAGAAACCCTACAAATGTAAAGAATGTAAGAAAGCCTTTAGACAGCATTCACACCTTACTCAACATCAGAAAATTCATAACGGAATTTAATACAAGAAAGCCTTGAAATGTACAGAACATCAGAAAATGTCATTTTTGAGAATTTTTTATGCTCACATCTAAGCATAAGAAATTTTATATTACAGAAAAAATGTTGCTTTGAAAGCTTTCCTTTGCCATTCAGACATTGTCTTTAGCAAATATATGTCAGAGAATAATACAATGAATGTAAGAAAAATCTTTAGTTTTATTTATCATTATCTCCATTTCACCACTTTATTACTAGTGTGTTACTGGATAAGGCACTTAAACTTCTGTGCCTCATTATGTTCTCTCATAAATTGGTGATAATAGCACCTATGTACATTATTTATTGCTGTGTAATAAATTACTACAACTTAATAGCTTAAAATAATACATATTACTGTTTCACAATTTTCTGTGGGTTAGAAGTCTGGGAATAATTTAGTTGGGTCTTCTACTTCAGGGTCTGTCACAAGTCTAAAATTAAGGTTTTTGCTGGGGCTGGGTCTCATCTGAAGGCTCAGCTGGGGAAGGGATCTACTTCCAGCCTCACATGGTTGTTGGCTGAATTTATTTTCTTGAGGGCTATTACACCTGGGGCTCTCAGTTTCTGACTGTTGGCTAAAGGCTAAACTCAGTTCCTTGGCACATGGGCCTCTTCAGTATGCTGCTTGATTTATCAAAGCATGCAAGCCAAGAAGGCAATAGAGTTTGCTAGAATCATAAGAGTTGTAATCTTGTGTAATCTAATCACTGAAGTAATATTGGGTTGGCAAAAAAGTTTGTTTTTTTCCGTAAGATGACTCTAGTAGCTTTTAGTTGTCTTTAACTTCATTCACAACAACTCTGTTAGATTGTATTGTGACAGCTATCATATCAGCATGCATTTCAAAAAAACTCAAAATTGGTTATTTTTTATATAGCAATTTTAATATTAAATGGAAGAAAAAACACGACATTTTTGGCACATTATGCTTTATTATTTCAAGAAAGGTAAAAACACAAAAAATGATTTATATGGAAAAGGTGCTGTGACTAATCGAACATGTCAAAAGTGGTTTGTGAAGATTCATGCTCCATGCTCTGGTAGTCTAGTTAAAGTTGATAGTGATCAAATTGAGACATTAATTGAGAACAATCAACATTATACCACATGGGAGATAGCAGACATACTCAATATCCAAGTCAATAAAGTTATCAGTGAAAGTGAAAAATGTGTCTTTTATTTTATGGGAAAAAAAACATATGGACTTTTTAGCCAGCCCAATTTTTCATCACTCTTTCTGTCTTCTACTGGCTAGAAGTGAATTTCTAGGTTGCCCACACTTAAGGGAAGAGGATTACAGAAGAGTGAATACCAGGAGGTAGGGACCATTTGGGCCAATTCAGAGTCAGCCTGCACACACTGTGTAATAGAATTGCAAGGATTAAGTAGTTAATACTTAGAAAATAGCAACCACATAGCATGTTTTCTGTAATTATTATCTGTAATTGTATCATTATTAGTATTAGTTAAGTCATATGAAAGAAGTATCCTATAGAAGTAATAAATAGAGAAATGCCTCCTCTCACTGCTCAGCACTTGTTCTGGATAAAATCTAGGAGCTTATATTGAATGTGAGAAGCTCTTCATCACTTATGCTGCATCAGCTATTTCATGCTGAAAAGAAAACCTTAAAAATTTCATGAATATGGGTTTGCTAAGAGTGCAATTATTGAAGACTCAAAGAGAAACATGAAATTATATTCCCATAATAAATTCCCCAAAGTAAATGTTTTATAATCTCTCTTGTCCAAGCACCATTCAAGATTGATTAGAAACTATCAAAAAGATGGCAAAAAGGAAACTAATCACTGGAAATTTAATATTTATGTGCATACTTGTATGTGTGTGATAATGTGTATAAAACTCTTGTATAAAAGAAAACATTATTTCATTACACTCAGTATAACTTTCGGTGTTCATATTGTCCCATCTTCAACCAGTGGAATTTTGGTCTTTTGAAATGACCCCACTAGTAGTTAGTTTACTTGGTTATGGCTGTACAATTTGGTCAGCTATGGATGATGCTTTGGTGCCAACTCATCATTCTGAAAATTGAAAAGTGAAGGGAAAAATAATTTATTTTGCTTTTCCTATGTGAACCAAGTTTTACAACCACCACAAGCTCTTCAAATTAGTGTTTTTAAAAATCTAGTAAATACAGAGAAATTGACAAGATCAGAAAAAATCAGCATTTTCTAGTTTCCTAATGGAAAATGGGTCCAGAAAAATGATCAGTCAATATTAAAACTATTAGGTAAAAGATTTTATAGTGAGAATGTTAAAATGAATTTATCAAGCTGACCACCTCTGAATGTTTTGATCACCTTTAACCATTATGAAAGTGGGGCAGTCAGACTATTCACCTCCTGAAATAATGCAACAGGAAGCACACAGCACTACTTATGAAGCATTATTGCCAAAATTATGAACTGAAGGAATTAAACCTTTAAGTCAAAAAAATTTTAAACCAAGAATTTGGGGACTAGATGAACAAAGTAAATGGCAGGAGAAGAAAGCAGCCAAAGAGATCCAGAATGTGTAAAATTCTGCAAAACAATCTGCTTTCTTCAGCTGAGTGGTATGAAAAAGAAAAGAAGGGCAACTATTAACAGATTAAAAGAGCCAAGAGACATACCAACTAAACAGTATATGGGCATCACTTGCACCTACTTGGAACAAAATGTAAAAGGACTTTGGAGACATTGGGGGGAATGTGGACATGCTCCGACTGTTAGATGATATTTAGAAATAATTTTGTTAGGGATGATAATGTCAATGTGGTTAAGAAATAAGAGCTCTTGTATGTTAGAGATACATGCTTACATGTTTATGAAATGATAAGCTATCTAGATTTACATTAAAATACTTCAACAATAGAAAAAAATTGGCAAAGAGAACTGGAAAGTAGATTGACAAAGTGTTGATAATTACTGAAGTGGAGTGGTTTGTATATGGGGGTTTGTAATAATATTTCTACTCTTTATGTGTTTGAAAGTTTCAATAAAAATATTTAATGTAAAAACTGAAATTATAGATGACTTAGAAGTGATTATTAATGAGATGCCTGCATATCAAACTTGTTTGATATGATTATAGTTCTACCCAGGAAGAAATGAATCCCCTTTAATAAATTAAGTAAACTTTGGGCACAGTCTTGATCTTCACTTATCCACAGAAGTCAAGTCTGGGCCTGTCACATATGTTAGTGTTTAAGGAGTGAATAAACATTTATGTCAAGAAATTAGAAACAGAATCAAATAAAACCACAAAAGAAGCAAAGTACAATTAAAAATAGAAATTAAGAGACGACAATAGTAGACTTAATTGAGTGTTTTTAAAGTTTTTTTCAATTACAGTTGACATTCAACACGAATTTCAAGTGTACAGCATAGTGGTTATTTATATAACTTAAGAAGTTATCCTTCAATATGTATTAGTACCCACCTGCATAATTATTACAATATTGCTGACTATATTCCCTATGCTGTACTTTATAGCCCTGTGACCTTTTGTAACTGCCAATTTGTACTTCTTAATTCCTTCATTTTTTTTCATCCACCTTCCAACCCCCTCCCATCTGGCAACCATCAGTTCTCTGTATCTATGAGTTTTCTACTGTTCGTTTATTTTGTGTTTTAGTTTTTGCATATAAGTGAAATCATATGGTCTTTGACTTATTTCACTTAGCATAATACCCTCTAGGTCCATCAATGTTGCAAACAGATTTCATTCTTTATGGCAGAGTAGTATTTCATTGTATATATGTGCCACTTCTTTATTCATTTGTCTATCGATGGAACTTAGGTTGCTTCCATATCTTGGCTATTATAAATAATGCTGCAATGAATATAGGGATGCATATTTCTTTTCAGATTAGTGTATTGGATTTCTTTGAATTAATACCCAGAAGTGGAATTGCTGGGTCATGTGATTGTTTGTTTGTTTGCTTTTTGAGGAGCCTCCGTACTGATTTTCATAGTGGCTGCATCAATTTTAATTTTCACCAACAGCCATGAAGCTTTCCTTTTCTCTACATTGTCAACACTTGTTGTTTGTTGATTTATTGATGATAGCATTTTCATACATGTGAAGTGATATCTCATGGTCTTATTTTAACTACTTCTATTGTTGACATTACAGATGTCCCCTTCCCTTTTCTCCACCTTTGCCCACCTCCACCCAGCCCTGATCCCCCTTTCCTCTGGCCATCGCCACACTGTTATCTGTGTGTATAGGTTATGCATATATAATCTTTGGCTAATCCCTTCATCTTCAATTTTTTAATCAGTTTATTTTGTTTATTAGATTTAAACTTGTTGGATGGTAAGTGACATCATGCATCTTTTCATATGTCTATTGACCTCTTTGGGAAAATATCTATTAACATCCTCTGCCCATTTTTAAATCAGATTATGTTTTTGTTGTTAAGTTGAATGCATTCCTTATATATTTGAGATACTAATACTTACCAAATGTATAATTGGGAAATAACTTCTCCCAGTCAGTAGTTTTTTTGTTTTGTTGATGTTTTTCTTTGCTGTGCAAAGAATTTTAGTTTGATGTAGTCCCTTCTGTTTATTTTTTCTTGTTTTCTTTGCCCGAGGAGACCTACATCCAAAAGTTACTATTAAGAGCAAGTCAGAGAGGTTGCTATCTATGTTTTCCTCTAGAAGTTTTATGGTTTTGTGTCTTACATTTAAGTTTTTAGTCCAGTTTGAGTTTATTCTACTATGTGGTGTAAGAAAGTGGTCTTGTTTCATTTTCTTGCATTTAATAATAGTTTTCCCAACACTTTATTGAAGAGACTGTCTTTACCACATTGTCTGTTTTTGCCTCCTTTGTCAGTTATTAATTGACCAAATAGACATCAATTAAGTTCTGTGCTCTTTAATCTGTCCCATTGACCTATGTGTATTTTTATGCCAGTACCACGCCGTTTTGATTACAACTTTGTAGTATAGTTTGATATCAGGTAGTGTGATCCCTCCAACTTTGTTCTTTATATTGCTTTAGCTATTCAGCTGTTGTAGTTCAATATAAATTTTAGGATTATTTGTTCTAGTTCTGTGAAATTGCCTCTGGTATCTTGATAGGAATTGCATTGTGCAGTATGGGTGTTGTAATGATATTAATTCTTCATATCCATGAACACAGGAAGTGCTTCCATTTATCTGCATCTTCTCCAGTTACTTTCTTCAATGCCTTATAATTTTGTGAGTACAGTTCTTTTACCTCCTTGGTTAGGTTTATTCCTAGGTATTTTGATGCAATTTTAAATGGGATGATTTTCTGAGGTGGATGTGCCTCACACACCCTAGGCTTGGTTGGAAGCTGCTCTGTCCAGCAGAGTCTTCATGACCACAGTGGAACAAACTTTTACCTAGGACACTATTATTTTTGATGAACAAGCTTTTACCCAGGACATTTTATTATGTCTGGGGAAGGAAGGTGGCTGCCTCTCTAGTGGAGAACAGTGATCAGACCTTCTTCCCTCATGCCTTTTATTGAGGAGGATACACATGAGGATACAAGGCCAAGATTCATGAATCATCAATAGTTTGGAGGCATTAGGATTACGGTTGACAGTAACAGATTACATGTACTAGTACAGAGGGTACAGTGACCAGTCTGTGTCAGGGTCTATCAAACATCTTGACGCGACACTGGCATTAGGTGCAAGGTTTCATACATTCCTTGCTAGAGATTATTTACATTAAATTATAGATAAAGAAAGCAGAGCAAGTTCTAAAACATAATAGGCATTTATTAAATCCAATTCCCACAGAAACCCTCTGAGTGGCTTTTGGTTGTTTCACACACAGCCTTATGTTGAAACTTAAAGACAAGCACAGCCAGAATGCCGGCGGCAGTGATGCTCAGGCTCGGGCTACACTTCCCTAAACCACAAGGAGCGGTTCCCTACAATTTTCTGAATTTCTTATTATTGGTTTATAAAATGCAATCAATAAATGCAATCAATTTCTGAATATTAATTTTGTATTCTTCTACTTTACTGAATTCATTGATCAGATCAGGTTTTTATATAGAGTATCATGCCATCTATAATGACAGTTTTACTTCTTTCCAATTTGAATGTCTTTTATTTTTTGTTTGTTTGATTGCTGTTGCTAGGACTTCCAATGCTATGTTGTAAGTGGTGAAAACAGACATTCTTGTCTTATTACTGATCTTAAGGGAAATGCTTTTAGCTTTTCATTGTTGTGTATGTTAGCTGTGGGTTTGTCATATGTGTTTTTATTATGTTGAGAGTTGAGCTCCCTTTCCAACTTTGCTGAGAGTTTTTACTCTAAATAGGTTTTCTGCACTTATTGATATGATTATATGATTTTTATCCTTCATTTTGTTTATGTGGTGTATCATGTTAATTGATTTGTACCCCAGGAATAAATCCCACTTGGTCATGGTATATGATCTTTAAAATGTATTGCTGAATTCGGTTTGCTAATATTTTGTTGAAGATTTTTGCATCAGTGTTCATCAGGGATCTTGGCCTATAATTAAAAAAATTTTTTCCTTTGTCTGATTTGGAATTAGGGTAATGCTGAACTCCTAAATGAGCTTGGGATCCTTTCCTTCTCTTCAATTTTATGAAAAAATTTAAGGATAGGTATTAATTATACAGAGATTGTTTGGTCAAATTTACCTATAATACCACCTGGTCTAGGACTTTTGTTTTGGAATTTTTTTGATTACTGATTTAATTTTTTCCATAGTTATCAGTCTTTTCAGATTTTCTGTCCCTTCTTGATTCCATCTTGGAAGATTGTATGTTTGTAGAAATTTATTTCTTTCAGGTTGTTTAATTTGTTGGCATGTCATTGTAGTATTTTCTTACAATTCTCTTTATTTCTGTGGTGTCTGTTGTCACTTCTGCTTTATTACTAATTTTATTTTTTTAATATGTTTTATTGATTATGCTGTTACAGTTGTCCCAATTTCTTTCCCCTTTATTCTCCATCCAGTGACCCCCCTCTCTCCGGTAGTCCCCCATGCCCTAGTCCATGCCCATTGGTTGTGCATATAGTTATTCTCAGCATCTTCCTATCTACTCCACTCCCTCTTACTATGCATCTTAATTCCTGTACCATCTCCTTTCCTTTCCCCGCTTCCCTCTCGCCATTGACCTTCCCCCAAAATGTTCCCCATACCTATAATTCTTTTCCCACTTTCGTTGCCTACTTATTTTACCTTTGTTTTGATTCCCTAGTTTCTGTTGTTTGTTGTTACGATACAGGTTTCATTTTAATGTTCGTAGTTTTGATCCTCTTTCTCCTAAACAAGTCCCTTTAACATTTCATATAACAATGGTTTGGATCTGATGAACTCCTTCAGTTCTATTTTGTCCTGGAAGCACTTTCTCTGTCCTTCTATTCTGAATGACAGCTTCACTGGATAGAGTTATTGTGGCTGTAGATTTTTGCTTTTCACTACTTTGAATATTTCTTGCCAGTCTCTTCTTGCCTACAAAGTTTCTTTTGAGAAATCAGCTGCTAATCTTATTAGGACCCCTTTGTATGTAATTCTCTTCCTCTCTCTTGCTGCTTTTAAGATTCTCTATCTTTAATTTTTGGCATTTTGATTATAATGTGTCTTGGGGTGGCCCTCCCTGGGTGCAGTTTTCTTGGAACTCTCTGTGCTTCCTGGACCTGTAAGTCTATTTCCTTCCCCAAGTTAAGGAAGTTCTGCTTCATTATTTTTTCACATAACTTTTCAATTTCTAGTTCTTCTTCTTCACCCTCTGACAACCCTATGATTCAGATGTTGGCCCGCTTATAGCTGTCCCATAGGTTTCTGAGCCTCTCCTAATTTTCCTCACTTTTTGTTTCCTCTTTCTGCACTGGTTTACTGTTCCTTCCCTATGTCCCGATTTGTTTAATTTGATCTCTGATTTTCTTTCCTTCACCACTAGTTTTGTACGTGTTTTCTTTCATTTCAGCAGGACTAGCCTTCATTCCTTCCCTGTCTTGTTTAAGATTTGCTCTTAGATCTGTAAGCATTCTTATAACCAAAGCTCTGAACTGTGCCTCAGAAAAATTTCCTACCTGCTGCTTTGTTAGATTAGAACTTTGCTGTGTGGTCAGCTGCATCACCAGGATCTCTATCATGATCTGTGCCATCCTGACAGTTTTGTGTTTACCTTTGCTTCCTGGGAAGGGCTGTCACACCTCCTACGCTATAGGGGGCAGAGCCCCGTACACTCGTCACTACTGGGCGACCCTTCTCATAACACTGTGGCGTTTTGTGTGGGGGTGGGGGTCCAAGATGGTTTCCTGCTGTTCACTCTCTGCTGAGATACCAGAAGCCTCCTCCTCTGTCCCCACCTCTTCTGGCCTTCACAGTCTGAGGCAATGGGGGTCTTTCTTCCCTGTTATTGGAATCACGAGCTGATGGGTTTGTTCTGCAGCCAGGGGTATTCCCCAGGTACTTCTGGCCTCCCCTTAAATATGGGTGTCTGTGCTTGTTGTCACCGCAGCTGCCACCGCCAGCACAGCTTGACCTCTCTGCCCCAGCTTCGCCCCTTCTACCTGTCCGGACGAGAACCACTTGTTTATAATACGTTGGACTTCCATGTAGCTTTATATTCTTGAACTTCTGGTTATTTCTGTTTTTGCAGTAGTCGTATTCCTTCTTAGTTGTGAAGGGAGACAGAACATGTCAGTCTAGGCCTCCATCTTGACTGGAAGTTCTCCTCTTTTATTTTTTTGGTGAGTCTAAAGGTTTAAATAATCAGCTCTTGGTTTTATTGATCTTTTGTATTTTTTAACCTATTTATATTTGCTGTGTTCTTTATTAATTTCTTCCACTTACTCTGGGCTTTGTTTGTTCTTCTTTACCTAATTCCTTTATGTTTAAGTTTAGATCATTTGTTGGAGATTTTTCTTGATTCTTGAGGTAGGCTTAGGACTGTTTTTTCATAAAATTTGGGTCATTGTATTTTCATTATTTTTTTGTGTCAAGGTACCTTTTGATTTCTTCTTTGATCTCATTGTTAACACTATCATTATTTAATAGCATGCTATTTAGCCTTCATGTGTTTTTGTTTTTGTTTTCAGTTTTCTTACTGTAATTGATTTTTAGTTTCATATCCGATTGGAAAAGATGCTTGATATGACTTCAGTCTTATATGTTTACAAGGGTTATATCCTCTTGTTGGATTTATTCCTTTATCATATGTAATCTTTTTTTTCTCTTTAAAGTCTTGTCTCATTTAAGTATTGGCTCACTGGCCAATTTAACAAATTTAAATTACAGTTAACATTTAATATTATATTAGATTTGGGTATACAGCAGAGTGATTAGACATTTATATAACTTATTAAGTGATCACCCTGATATGTTCAGTAACTATTTAACTTATAGATAGTTATTGCATCATATTTTCTTATATTACATTTGTTGTGCTTTACATTCTTGTGGCTATTTTGTAACTGGCAATTTGTATTTCTTAATTCCTTCACCTTTTTCAGCAAACCCCCTAACCCTCACCCTCCCCTGCCATTGGCAACCATCAGTTTAGCTGTTTTTTGCTACCTAGTTTTCCAAATTATGAATTTAATTTTCTGCTTTATATAATCTGTTGATTCCCTCTAATCTAGTCTTCATTTAAGATATTGTATTTTTCAGTTTCTGACTGGTTCTTTTCTGTTTTCTGTATTTTATGTTTTCTATCTCTTTATTAAAGTTCTCACTGAGTTCATCTATAAGTTCAATGAGCACCCATGCAACCAGTGTTGAACTCATCTGCTAGATTGCTTGTCTTCATTTTGTTTAGTTCTTTTTGTGAAGTTTTGTTCTCTCACTTGGGACATGTTTCTTTGTCTCCTTATAGTGGCTTCCTCTTTGTGCTTGTTTCATTGTATTAAGTAGAGCTGGTGTGTCTCCTGGTCTTAGTACAGTGGTCTTATGTAGATGTTCTGTGGGGCATGATGGCACAGTCTTTCTGGTCACTTGAACCAGGTGTTCCAGGCGTATCTCTTATGTGGGTTGTATGTGCCCTCCCATTGTAGTTGAGCCTTGATTGCCATTGGCACATCAATGGGATGTATTGACTTAGATAATTTTTTGTGTATTTATTATGACTACAGCAGATAAACTGTGTAAGGCTGACCTAATGAAATGGTATTTATTGTAGTGGTTCCCTGGTTTCTGCTGAGTTTACCGTTTGAAAGTGTCATTTGCATCAAATTAGGTGGTAGTCTTGTGTGGTCTGAGTCTGGCCACCAACTGTGTTGGTTCTGGAGCCTCTTGGGAGGAGTTAGTGCAGTCCCAGGTCAGTTGCTGCCTGTGCCTGGCCTTGGACACACCGAGAAGAGGCTGTGCTGTTAACCAAGGTAGCTGTTACTGATGTCAGACTGTGGTTCACTTAACAAGAGGTACAGGGCATGCTTAAGCCAGCTGCTGCTTGTTTGGTGTTTGTGAACTTTTCAGAGATTTAAGGAAGTTCATAGCATGGGCCAAGATCAACCACTTGTTAGGAACCTTAATTTAATATTTTTTTCTTTCTTTTTTAAAAAGTATATTTTATTGATTATGTTGTTACAGTAGTCCAAATTTCTTTCCCCTCTGCTCCCCTCCACCCAGTACCCCCCTTCCCTCAAACAATCCCACCTCCCATAGTTCATGTCCATGTGTTGTGCATATGTTTTTTGGCTTCATCCTTTCCTATCTTAGCCTTCACTCCCCCCGCCCCCCGTCTATTTTGTACCTATGAAGTATGCTTCTTAATTCCTGCACCATTTACCCACTTCTCTCCCTCCCCCTTCCCAGCTGATAACCCTCCACATGATCCCTATACCTATGATTCTGTTCCTATTCTGGTTTGCTTAGTTGGATTTTGTTTTTATTTCTTAGATTCAGTTGTTGATAGTTGTGAGTTTGTTGTCATTTTAGTATTCATAGTTTTGATCTTCTTTTTCTTAAATAAGTCCCTTTGACATTTCATATAATAATGGCTTGGTGATAATGAACTCTTTTAGCTTCACCTTTTCTGGAAAGCACTTCATCTGCCCTTCCATTCTAAATGATGGCTTTGCTGGATAGCATAATCTTGGTTGTAGGTCCTTGCCTTTTATCACCTTGAATACTTCTTGCCAGTCCCTTCTTGCCTCTGAAGTTTGTTTTGAGAAAACAGCTGATAGTCTTATGGGCATACCTTTGTAGGTAACTCTCTGCTTTTTTCTTGCTGCTTTTAAGGTTCTCTCTTTATCTTGAACCTTTGGCATTTTATTATGATGTGTCTTGGTGTTGTCTTCTTTGGGTATAGCTTGTTTGGGAGTCTTTGTGCTTCCTGAACTTGTATGTCTTATTCCTTCACCAAATTTGGGAAGTTTTTTTTCCATTATTTTTTCACATTAGCTTTCAATTTCTTGTTCTCCCTCTTCTCCTTCTGGCACCCCTATGATTTGGATGTTGGCACGTTTAAAGTTGTCCCAGAGGTTCCTGAGCCTCTCCTCATTTTTTTTCAATTGTTGTTTCCTCATTCTGTACTGGCTGACTGTTTTTCTTCCTTATGTTCCATATCATTGATTTGAACCCCGGTTTTCTTCCCTTCACCATTGATTTTGGTGGATTTTCCTTCATTTTATTTAGCATAGCCTTCACTTCTTCTCTTATGCGTTTGCCATACTCAAGCATATCTGTCAAGCCTGTGAGCATCTTTATCACCAGTGTTTTGAATTCTTCATCTGTTAAGTTGGCTATCTCCTCATCACTTAGTTCTCCCACTGGAACTTGATCCGTTCCCTCTTTTGGGTCATACTTCTCTGTCTCTAAATCTTGAAAGGCTCCTGTGTTTGTTTGCCTCTGTGTCTTAAGTAGAGCTGTCGCACCTGTTATGTTGTAAGGGGTGGAGCTTTAGGTATTCGTTAGTACAGGGAGACCCATTTCACCATGTTGTGATGCTGTATGTGGGGGAGGGGTCAGAGAGGGAACAGTGCTGCTTGCTCAGCACTTGCCCCTTTTCCAGTCACTTTTCCCACTTTTGTATGGGACTGGAGCCTCTCTAGCTGTTGCCCTGGCTGTTGTTCCCAGAGTGGGTGGATCTGCAGATGTTTTAGGACCGTGGAAGCCCTTTAAACAAGTGGACTCTGCCAAGAGACTGGCAGTTAGTTCCTCTGTCCCAGCCCCCAATGGTTTGCAGTCAGAAGCAATGAGGTTTGATTTTCCCAGGCGCTGAGACTGTGAGCTACGCGGTTTGGTCAGGAGCTGGGAATGCTCCCCAGGTGTCCCTCCCCACTTTTTACAATGTGTGACTGTGCTTTCCACCAGCCTGCCGCCGCTGCTGCAGCCACTGCCACCACCACCACACCGCATCCTTCCCACCTGGCTCCACCCCTTCTACCTGTCTGGATGAGTATTCTTTATATCTTTGTTTGTTGGATTTCCATGCAGCTTGATTTTCTGGAACTTCTGGTTGTCTCTAGTTTTGAGGTAGTTGTATCCCTTTTTAATTGTGGAGGGAGACCCAGCATGTCTGTCTAGGCCTCCATCTTGGCTGAAAGTCTTGATTTAATATTTATAATTACATTTGGCAGGTCTAGTGAAGGAAAATAAAATATAATAAATTTAGAGTATAAATGATGATAAAGGTAACATAACTACAGATTATCAAGGAAATTTTGTTTTAATTATAACATAATACTACATATGTGCTATATAAGTTCCAATACATGTAAAAATAGAGGGACTCCTTTTTTCTATAAAAATGTTATTATAATTTACTTTGCTGTAGAAACCAAATAGACAAACAATAATGTGTGAGTATGAAGTTCCTATTTAAGAAAAATTAATTTGGGGTGGGAGGAAGATGGTGGCAGAGTAAGTAGCAGTCTTGTCTGTTTGCTCCCATCACAGAAAGACTTGGAGTACAAGCACACAGCTGAGAGTGAGTGAGAGAAACTTTCAGATAGGGCAAACAGGGATGGGAGCATGGGAACAGTACAGGAGAGGGCAAAAACCATGGCCTCCACTTTCCAAGCAGAGTTGGCAGAATACCCAGCCCAATGCCAATGCCGCACCACATAGGATCAGCTGCTGACCAGCTGATTAGCCAGGATCTTCCAAGAAACTGTGCGCCCACTATAGGCACCCTGTCCAATGATGTCCAGGATGGAGTCAGAAGGTTTGAGTGAAACTCTTAGAGGCATGAGAAGACAGAGACCAGTCCTGACTGCAAGATACTGTGAATTGTGGAGTGGGGGAGAGCATGGAGGTCAGGGCCCACAGGGACTGGTGCTGAAGCATAGGAGCCAAACTGAGACTTTCAGAAGGAAAGCTGAGGTGAGACCGAGGTTCAGTAGGGACTCCTGGTCTCGCAGGCCTGTGCCCAGGCACAAGGGCTCTGCTAAACAAAACCATAGACTGGTCTTGCAGTTTGGAAGCCATGCAGAGACTTTTTTGGGAAAAGAGCTGAAACAAGACCCAAGACTTGGCAAGAACTCTTGGTGTGCACACCAGCTCGCTGGTATAGTAATACTGTTGAACAAAAACAAAGAGTGCTAGAGGGTACCACAGGACCAGTGGGGAGACCCAACCCAGTGCAACTCACAGTGGAGAGCTGCAGTAAGGGGAAAGGTTGCCAGACCCATTAGCTAGAGAATAGCAGCCTCAGAATCAGCTAGATCTCCCCACAGCCATCAGCCATAAAGGAAGATATGATGCCCATGAAACTTTGACCAGGGGTGGATCCAGAAAGAGAAGAAAGTGATAAAAACTAGATATTACTGGGATAAATTCCACCTCAGTATTCTTCATGAGTTATTTCTTGTCCTCCCAGTTTATGCATTTCAAGTCACTAGTTGGTATATTTTATTCCAAATATCATATTTTGCTTCTCCTTTCTATTACTCCACTTTAACATCTGATCTCTTCTTCTTACTTTTGTCTTAAGTTCTATCTTCTCTCTTACTATGACTAGTATCCATTTCATACTCATATTATTTTTTCCCTTTACAGACTCTAAAAACCATTTTTCTTGTCTTTAGTCATCTCACATTTTTTCTCCCATTCATAAAATACACTTGATCAATCTATGTGTATTGGTTGTGATATGGTGATAGTTGTGTCATTACTGCAATTTTATTCATAGATATTCACTCTTTCAGTATTACAAATCGCAAATCTTATAGTACCCTTCTCTTACTCCATTCATACCTTCCTCCAGCCTTTTCCTTCTTTCAGCCTAAATTTGAAAATTTTTTTCCTGTCTTAGCCTGGTTTTCATTCTTCATTCTTAATATACCTACCCCCTCTATCATCTCAAATTCACTTCTCTTTCCTTTAGACATATCTTAAACTTTTCTTTCTTTTTTCCATCTTATTCCCATCCCACCTATATCAATTATAGTCCAAAGGTTGTCCATAGTACTGGGGAGAAACCCCCATTGGTTTGCATGGTCAGATGCAATGAGACTTTATTTTCCCTGGTGCTGGAACTGTGAGCTATGTGGTCTGGTCTGGTGCTGGGAGCACTCCCTAGGTGTCCCTCCCTACTTTTTAAACCATGTGACTGTGCTTTCTGCCAGCTTGCGGCGGCTGCTACCACCACACAGCATCCTCTCTGCCCTGGCTCCACCAGTCCTACCTGTCTGGATGAGTATTTCTTCTTTATATCTTTGTATGTTGAACTTCCATGCAGCTTGATTTTCTAGAACTTCTGGTTGTCTCTAGTTTTGGGGTAGTTGTGTTTCTTCTTAGTTGTGGAGGGTGACACAGTGTGTCTGTTTAGGCCTCCATCTTGGCTAGAAGTCTCTTGAGTCTTTCCAGAAACTTTCTGATATCTTCCTTGATGTCATTGTTAACCCATTCATTATTTAATAGCATGTTATTCATTCTCCGTGAATATGAATGTTTTTGAGTTTTTTCCTTGAGGTTGGTTTCTAGTTTCAAAGCATGTTGGTCTGAGAAGAAAATTGATATAATTTTAATCTTCTTGAATTGCTTAAGGCTTTTTCTGTGTGTGTCCTATCATGGGGTCTATCTTTGAAAATGTTTCATGTGCATTTGAAAAGAATGTATATTTTGCTTCTTTGGGGTGAAAGGTTCTATATATATCAATTAAGTCCATTTGATCTAGAGCGTTGTTTAATGCCTCAGTACCCTGGGTGTTTCTATGCTTTGAAGATCTGTCCATTGTTGACAGTGAGATGTTAAAATGTTAAAATCCCCTACAGGACTTCTGGCCACACTACGTCTCCCTCCACAGCTAAGAAGGAATACAACTACCTCAAAGCTAGAAACTACCAGAAGTTCCAGACAATCAAACTGCATGGAAGTCCAGCAAACAAAGATATAAAGAAGAAATACTCATCCAGACAGAGACTTCCAGCCAAGATGGAGGCCTAGGCTGACATGCTCCATCTCCTTCCACAACTAAGAAGGAATACAAGTACTGGAAAACCAGAAATGACCAGAAGTTCCAGAAAATAAATGGAAGTCCAACGTATAAAGTTATAAAGAAGTGGTGCTCATCTGGACGGGTAGGAGGGGCAAAGTCGGGGTGGAGAGATAAAACTGTGCTGGCGATGGTGGTGGGACAGCGATAAGCACAGACACCCATATTTAAGGGGAGGTGAGAAGCGCTTGGGGAGCATCCCCAGCTGCAGAACAGACCTGTCAGCTTGTGATTCCAACGCCGGGGAAGGCAGACCCCCATTGACTTGGTCTGTGAGGCCTGGAGGGGGTGGGGATGGAGGAGGAGGCTCCTGGTCTCTCAGCGGAGAGTGAACGGCAGGAATCCATCTTGGACCCGCACGCCCACAGAAAATGCCACCCGTGGTGAGACGGGTCACCTGATTGAGATGAGTGCACAGGACTCTGCTCCCTATAGCATAGGAGGTGTGACAGCCCTTCCCAGGAAGCAAGGGTAAACACAAAACTGTCAGGATGGCACAGATCATGATAGAGATCCTGGTGATGCAGCTGACCAGGCAGCAAAGTTCTAATCTAACAAAGCAGCAGATAGCAAATCTTTCTGAGGTACAGTTCAGAACTTTGGTTATAAGAATGCTTACAGATCTAAGAGCAGATCTTAAACAAGACGGGAAAGGAATGAAGGCTAGTCCTGCTGAAATGAAAGAAAACACGTACAAAACTAGTGGTGAGGGAAAGAAAATCAGGGATCAAATAAACAAATTGGAACATAGGGAAGGAACAGTCAAACAGTGCAGAAAGAGGAGATGAAAAGTGAGGAAAATGAGGAGAGGCTCAGAAACCTATAGGACAGCTATAAGCGAGCCAACATCTGAATCATAGGGTTGCCAGAAGGGGAAGAAGAACTAGAAATTGAAAAGTTATGTGAAAAAATAATGAAGCAGAACTTCCTTAACTTGGGGAAGGAAATAGACTTACAGGTCCAAGAAGCACAGAGCGTTAGAAGAAAACTTGACCCAGGGAGGGCCACCCCAAGACACATTATAATCAAAATGTCAAAAATTAAAGATAAAGAGAGAATCTTAAAAGCAGCAAGAGAGAGGAAGAGAATTACATACAAAGGGGTCCCAATAAGACTATCAGCTGATTTCTCAAAAGAAACTCTGCAGGCAAGAAGGAACTGGCAAGAAATATTCAAAGTAGTGAAAAGCAAAAACCTATAACCACAATAACTCTATCCAGTGAAGCTGTCATTCAGAATAGAAGGACAGAGAAAGTGCTTCCAGGACAAAGTAAAACTGGAGGAGTTCATCAGATCCAAACCACTGTTATATGAAATGTTAAAGGACTTGTTTAGGAGAAAGAGGAATAAAACTGCAAACATTAAAATGAAAACTGTATCACAACAACCAACAACAGAAGCTAGGGAAGTGAAACAAAGGCAAACTAAGTAGGCAGCGAGAGTGGGAAAAGAATATAGGTATGGGGAACATTATGGGGGGATTTCAGCAAGGAGGGGAAAGAGGAAAAGGGAGGGAGATGGTACAGGAATTAAGAAGCATAGGAGGGAGTGGAGTAGACAGGAAAATGTTGAGAAGAAGTATATGCACAGCCAATGGGCATGGACTAAGAGGGGGAGACAACTGGAGGGAGAGGAGTCACTGGGTAGAGGGGGACAGAGGGAAAACAAATTGGGAGAATGGTAACAGCATAATCAATAAAGCATATTTTTAAAAAGAGTTTCTGGAAACAAATGGGACATGGTGAAGACAGTCCTGAGAGGGAAGTTCATGGCAATATAGGCCCACCTAGAAAGAACAGAATAATTTCAAATAAACAGCCTAAATTTATAGCTATAGGAATTAGAGGAGCAACAACAAACAAAGCCCAGAATGAGTACAAGTAAGGAAATAAGATCAGAGAAGAATTAAATGACATAGAAACAAAGCAAACAATTAAAAAGGTTAATAAAACCAGGAGCTGGTTCTTTGTAATGATAAACAAAACCAACAAGGCTTTAACCAGACTTATCAAGAAAAAAAGAGACTGGACCGAAAAAATGAATCAGAAATGAAAGAAGAGAAATCACAAGTGATACTACAGAAATACAAGGATTGTAAGAAATTACTACAAACAATTGTATGATAAAAAATTTGACAACCTGGGGGAAATTGACTAATTTTCGGAAACATATAATCTTCCAAAACTGAATGCAAGAGAAGCAGAAAGCCTTAAGAGACCAATAACAACTAGGGAAATTTAAGCAGTAATAAAAAAAACTCCTGGTACACACAAACCCTGGTCTGGATGGCTTCACAGAATTTTACCAAACATTTAGGAAAGACCTAACTCATATTCTTTTCAAACTATTACAAAAAATCCAAAAAGGAGGAAGACTCCCAAACTCATTCTATGAGGCCAGTATTATCCTAATTCCAAAACCAGGTCAAGACACAACAAAGAAAGAAAACTACAGGCCAATATCACTGATGAACATAGATGCTAAACTCCTCAACAAAATATTGACAAACTGGATCCACCAATACATCAAAAAGATCATACACCATGATCAAGTGGGATTCATGCCAGGGATGCAAGGATGGTTTAATATTCTCAAATCAATAAACATAATACACCACATAAAGAGAAAGAAAAATATCATATGATCATATCGATAGGTGCTGAAAAAGCACTTGATAAAGTACAACACCCATTTATGATGAAAACACTCAACAAAGTGGGAACAGAGGGAGCATACCTCAACATAGTAAAGGCCATATATGAGAAACCTGCAGCCAACATCATACTCAATGGGCAAAAAACTGAAAAGTTTCCCCCTAAGATCAGGAACAAGACAAGGGTGTTCACTCTCGACTTCTATTTAACATAGTTTTGGAAGTTCTAGCCACTGCATTCAGACAAGGGGGAAAAAAAAAGACATCCAGATTGGAATAAAGGAAATAAAACTATCATTATTTGCAGGGAACATGATAGTGTACACAGGAAACCCTGTAGATTCCACCAAAAAACTACTCGACCTAGTAAATGACATTGGTAAAATAGCAGGGTACAAAGCCAGTACTAAGAAATCAAAGGCATTTCTGTACACCAACAATAAAATAGCAATGCTATATACAATAAGCAAGTGCTGGGAACAGCCTAAGTGCCCATCTGTAGATGAGTGGATCAAACAATTGTGGTACATTTACACAATGAAATACTATGCAGCAGAAAGAAAGAAGGAACGCCTACATTTGGGGACAGCGTGGATGGAACTTGAGACTATTCGTTTAGTGAAATAAGCCAGGCAGTGAAAGACAAATACCATATGATCTCACCGGATACAGGAACCTAATGAACAAAACAACAAATGAGCAAAATAGAATCAGAGGCGTGGGACAAGGAATAGACCTACAGAGACTGGGGGTGGGGAGAGGGTATGGGGAAAGAGGGAGAAAGAAGGCGTAGAGTCTCGTCAAGGAACTAGTATAAATGATCCATGGATATGGATAACAGGGTAGGGATTGACTGTGGGAGAGGTGGGGTGTGGCACTGTGGAGAGCAACAGGAGAAAAATCGGAACTGTAATAGAACAACAATAAAAAAGAAATAAAAAAAAAAAAGAAAACAAAAAAATTCCTGAGCGAGTGGAAATATAAATCTACATAAAAATTTTAATTAAGCTTGAACATTCCTTCACAGAAACTATTCAGATGATTTAGAAGGCCAAAGCTATGGGCTACTGGTGATTGGCAGCTTCATCACCACACTGCATTCACTCATGAATCATGTCTCATGCAGATTTTTTTGGAAACAGCAAATGACCCAGGTGACTCAGCCCCTCTACAGCCCAGATTTGGCACCCTGTGACTCCTGGCTTTTCCTGACACTAAAATTACTGGTGAAAGGGAATAGATTTCAGATGGTCTATGAAATTCAGGTAAATATGACAGGGCAACTGATGGCAATTGAAAGAACTGTATGAGGTCCCAAGGGGACTGAAGTTTCATTGTTCTATGTACACTGTTTCTTTTATCTTGTATCTTCTCCAATAAATGTCTCTATTTTTCATATTACATGGCTGGATACCTTCTGGACAGACCTATGTGTCTGTTCCTATGAGAGTAGCAGGCTTTTCTGATTATAGTGGCCTTAAATATAGTTTGATATCAGGTATTGCGATACCTCCAACTTTGTTCTTTTTGAATTGTTGAGACTTGTTTTACATCCTAACATGTAGGGTATCTTTGAGAATGTTTTATTTGCACTTAAGCAGAATATATATTATGCTGCTTAAGAATGAAATGCTCTGTAAATATCAATTAAATCCATCTGTTGTAGTATTTCATTTAAGGTTGTTTCCCTGTTGATTTTTTGTCTTGAACATCCATCCCATTGATAAAAGTCTGGTGTTAAAATTCCCTACTATGAATGTGTTGCTGTTGGTATCTTCCTTAAAGTCCACCAAGATTTTTAAAAATATATATATTTAGGTGCTCCTATATTGGGTGCATATATGTTTACAAGGCTAATATCTTGTTAGATCAACCCCTTTAATATTATGTTATGACCTTTTTTGTCTCATCTTATGGTCTTTGTTTGAAGTCTAATTAGTCAGATATAAGTATTGCTACTTCATCTTTTTTCATTTTCATTTTCATGGGATATTTTATTTTTTCCCTTCATTTTTAGCCAGCATAAGTCTGTTCTGAGGTGTGTCTTTTGTAGAAAGCATATATAGGGGTCATGTTTTCTTATCCATTCAGCTACCCTATGTCCTTGACTGGAGCACTTAATTCATTTACATTTAATATTTATACATATGTTCCCTTCTCTATTTTTTCTTCTCCTGAAAGCAGTCCCTTTAACATTTCTTGCACTGCTGGTTGGGTGGTAATAAACACCTTTAGCTATTTATTTATTTATTTATTTATTTATTTATTTATTTATTTATGTCTGGGAAGCTCCTTATTTCGCCTTCAATTTTAAATGATAGCCTTGCTGGATAGTGTAGTTTTGGCTGCATGTCCTTGTTTTACATCACTTTGAATATTTCATGCCAATTTCTTCCAACCTGAAGTGTTTCTGTTGAGAAATCAGCTGACAAACTTATGGGAACTTTCTTATAGGTACTAACTGTCTCTTGCTGTCTTTAAAATTCTTCCCTTGTCTCTAACCTTTGTCATTTTAATTATAATATGTTTTGGTGTGGGTCTCTGGGTTCATCTTGAGTGGGACTCTGTGCTTTCTGAACGTGTGTGACATTTTCCTTCACCGTGTAAGGGAAATTTTCTGCCATTATTTCTACAAACAGGTTCTCTATCCCTTGCTCACACTCATCTCCTGGCACCTATGTGATGTGGATGCTATTACTCTTGATGTTTTCCCAGAGGTTTCATAGACTTTCCTTCTTTCAATTAATTTTCTATTATTTTTCATGTTCTCTGGTACTCTAATTTGTTGATTTGATCCTCTGCTTCAACTAACCTGCTGTTGACTTCTAGTATATTCATCATCTCAGATACTGTATTTTTCATTTCTGATTAGTTCTCTCTTATGATTTCTATATATATTTTAAGTATATTTTATTGATTATGTTGTTACAGTTGCCCTATTCTTATTCCCTTTGCTCCCTTTTGCCCAGTAGCCCCCTGCCCTTTAGAAATCCCACCCCCCTTAGTTCATGTCCATGGGTCGTGCATATAAGTTCTTTGGCTTCACCCTTTTCTATATTATTCTTAACTTCTTCCTGTCTATTTTGTACCAACCAATTATGCTTTTAAATCCCTGCACCATTTCCCCATTTTTCCCCTTTACCCCTCCCAGCTGATAACGCTCCAAGTGGTCACCATACCTATGATTCTATTCTTATTCTGTTTTGCTTACTTGGGTTTTATTTTTACTTTTTATATTCAGTTGTTGATAGTTGAGAGTTTGTTGTCATTTTAGTGTTCATAGTTTTGACCTTCTTTTTCTTAAAAAAGTCCCTTTGACATTTCATATACTAATAGCTTGGTGATGATGAACTCCTTTAGCTTTATCTTCTCTGGGAAACACTTTATCTGCCCTTCCATTCTAAATGATGGCTTTGCTGGAGAGAGTAATCTTATTGCAAGTCCTTCCTTTTCATCACCTTGAATACTTCTTGCCAGTCCCTTCTTGCCTGCAAAGTTTATTTTGAGAAATCAGCTTACAGTCTTATAGGCACCCCTTTGTAGGAAACTCTGCTTTTCTCTTTCTACTTTTAAGATTCTCTCCTTATCTTTCACCTTTGGCATTTTAATGATGATGTGTCCTGGTGTGGTCCTCTTTGGGTCTAGCTTGTTTGGGACTCTCTGGGCTTCCTGGACTTGTATGTCTATTTTCTTCACCAAATTTGGACAGTTTTCCTTCATTATTTTCTCACATAAGTTTTCAATTTCTTGTTCTTCCTCTTCTTCTGGCACCTCTATGGTTTGGATATTGGCACATTAAAGTTGTCCCAGAGGTTCCTAAGCCTCTCCTTATTTTTTTTCAATTCTTGTTTCCTCATTCTGTACTGGTTGACTGTTTTTTTCTTCCTTATGTTCCAAATCATTGATTTGAACCCTGTTTTCTTCCCTTCAGCATTGATTTTGTGTGGGTTTTCCTTTGTTTCATTTAGCATAGCCTTCACTTCTTCCCTTATGCGTTTGCCATACTTAATCATATCTGTCAAGTCTGTGAGCATCTTTATCACCAGTGTTTTGAATTCTGCATCTGTTAAGTTGGCTATCTCCTCATATTTTAGGTGACTATTTCCTCATTGCTTAGTTCTCCAACTGGAACCTTGATCTGTTCCCTCTTTGGGGCCAACTTCTCTCTCTTCTCATCCTGACAGACTCCTGTGTTTGTTTGCCTCTGTGTCTCAGGCAGAGCTGTCACTCCTGTTATGTTGTAAGGAGCGGAGCCTTAGGTATTTTTCAGTATAGGGAGACCCATTTCATCATGTTATGGTGCTATTATGTGGAGTAGGGGTCTGAGAGGGCACAATGCAGCTTTCTCAGCACTCACCCCTTTTTCAGGCACTTCTCCCACTTCCATAAGGGACTGGCGCTTCTCTAACTGTTGCCCTGGCCATCATTTCCTGAGTGGGTGGGTCTGTGGACATTCTAGGACTGTGGGGGCCCTCTAAACAAGCAGACTCTGCTGAGAGACTGACAGTCTTCCTCCACCCCAACCCCCACTGGTTTGCACAGTCAAAAGCAATGAGGCTTTATTTTCCCAGGCACTGGGACCATGAGCTCTTTGTTCTGGTCTGGTGCTGGGAGCACTACCCAGTTGTCCCTCCTGACTTTTTAAAATGTGTGACTGTACTTTCCTCTGGCTTGTAGCTGCCACTGCTCCTGCTGCCACCACACGGTGTCCTCTCCACCTCATATCCGCCCCTCCTACCTGTCTGGATGAGTATTTATTTATATCTTGTTTGCTGGACTTCCATGCAGCTTGATTTTCTGGAACTTCTGGTTGTCCTAGTTTTGAGGTAGTTGTCTTCCTTCTTAGTTGTGGAGGGAGATGCAGCATGTCTTTCTAGGCCTCCAGCTTAGCGAAGTCCTATAAAATTTTTAATGCTTACTATCTCGTCGGCGTCGTCGGCAGCCGTCCATCTCAAGAGACGATGGCGTAGCTTCTTGAGAGTCTATCTGCACCGCCGAGAATGGCTGTGCAGTCCGATTCGGGAGTGACAATCCCTGCCGCACTTGTTACAGGTGAAGGCAGATGGCTGTTGTTGCTGCTGTTGACGCTGCTTCCGCCTCGATCTTTTCTGGACCGCCTCCTCATTGCGTGCAGCCTCTGCGGGTGATGTACCTTGCCTGACCGCGAGCCTCCAGGCTAGGCGGTCGTCTGCTTGAACTTCCCATGTGTTGAGATTGATGGAGCATTGTGTCATGTCCTTTTTGCAGATGTCTTTGAACCGCAGTTTTGGGCGCCCTGTCATCCTCTGGCCTTCTGCTAGCTCGCCGTAGAGGAGGTCTTTGGGAATACGGCCTGCATCCATTCTTTTGACATGGCCGAGCCACCTGAGGTGTCTCTCACTAAGAACTGCATGCAAACTGCTCATGTTGGCTTGCTTCAGCACCTCGGTGTTGGGGACCTTATCCTGCCAGGCGACATGCAGGACGCGTCGCAGGCACCTCATGTGGAAGCTGTTGAGTTTCCTTTCGTGCCTTGCGTAGGTGGTCCACGTCTCGCTGCCATAGAGGAGAGTGCTGAGTACGCAGGCTTGGTAGATGCGCAGTCTGGTTTTCTCAGTGAGGCTGGAATTGTTCCACGCTCGCCGGTTCAGTTTGGCCATAACTGTGGCTGACCTGGTGATTCTCCGATTGACCTCCAAGTCGACTGACAGAGAGCTCGAGATGGTGGACCCAAGGTAAGTGAAATCGTTGACAACCTCCAGGGTGTATCCGTCGATGGTGATGCATGGGGGAGTCCCCGTGCCTTGAGCCATAACGTTTGTCTTCGTCAAGCTGATGGCTAGTCCGAACTCCTTGCATGCGTGGGAAAGGCAAGTGACTAGCTGCTGGAGTCCCTCTTCGGAGTGTGATGTCAAGGCTGCGTCGTCGGTGAAGAGCATCTCACAGATGAGCACCTCTTTGACTTTGGTCTTGGCTCGTAGACGGGCCAGGTTGTAGAGCTTGCCATCGGATCTGGTGTGAATGAAGACACCCTCGCTGCAGTCCTTAAAGGCGTATTGGAGGAGCATGGAGAAGAAGATTCCGAACAGCGTAGGCGCCTACGCTGTTCGGAATGCTTACTATCTATTCCTGTAAATTCTGAGATTACTCATTTTTACTCTAAGATCTTTGAGTATCCTTATAATTTTTATTTTCAACTTTGCATTTGGTATTTTTGTTGCTTCCATTTTATTTATTTAAAAAAATTCTATTCCTGGGGATTTCTCTCTCTCTTTTCTTTTTTCCTTTGGGGCATTTTTCTTGCTCTCCCCATTTGATCTCTGTGTTATGTAGATCTTCTATGTCTCCCAAACTTGTTTTGATGGTTTTATGATGAAGGTGTGTTGGGCTCAGTGACACAATCTTCCAGACCACCTGAACTCTGTGTCCAGCAGTTTCTTGTGGGTTATATGCAACCCCCTGTTGTAGTTGAGTCTTGAATGCTGTTTGCCCTTTAGTGGGTAGTTAACACTTCTGGCTGGGAGACTATCTGGGTAAACCATAATCACCATTTTTGAGATGCTGTACAGAAACTTTCCTTTGAGGTGAGGTTGTTCTAAGCAGAACCTGGTGCCTGCTGAAATCTCCCTTTGTGTATGACACTCTTGTGGCTAGTTGGGTTGAGCTCTGGTATGGTCCGAAGCCCACCACTGGGTGTGTTGGCTCTGGAAACACTTTAGTGGGGTTCAGGTACAGGTTGCTGTCAGATGTTGTGTGTAATCATCCTTAGGCTACCTGTCTGTTACTACCATTGTTCACTGTGTCTGTGTCTACTGGGTCTGTGGGAGGTCAATCTGTGTAAAAGGGTTAGCTTCTTCTTGTGTAGAGTTGGGGGAAGATCTATAAAAGGACCAAGGCTCCCTGTGGTCTGCCTTAACATTTGAGCTACTCTGGCTGCCTCTGAGGTTGTCTTTCTCCAAAGCCTTCTGATGAGAGACTGTAGGTTGAGCCCAAGCTAGTTGTGACAGGGCCAATGGGTCCTCTACTTGGGGTTTACACAACCAGGCATTCAGTAAAAAGAAGGTATACCTACTTCAAAGCCAAACCCCTAAGTCTCTGTCAGAGTCTCCAACCCTAGTTTCCACGGGGAGGCTCACTGCAGATTCAGGTTGGGTACAGCCAGTTGTCCTTTTTGAAGGAGCAAGCTCAGCCACCCTGGGCTCAAGGGGATAGATAAAAAGTCTCCTGTGGGGGATAATGTTGGCCCAGCTTGTAGGAGAAGGCGAATTTCTTTACCTAGGTCCCAGACAAGAGATTCTAAATGTCTCACACTTTGAAAATCTCCATTCTGAGTTGTTCTTCCTTCTCCCTGGGGGAATTGAACCCAGTGGGGGTATTCAGAACTTGGCAGGGCTAACCTAAACAGTTTTTTGTTGGGGGTGGTGTATACAAAACTGTAGGAGAAGGGCAGGCATTTCATCCCCTTACTGGGGTAGCCTAGGCTGAACTTGCAGGAAAAATTGGGTTTGTCTCCCTGCAATGTAGTCATGCAGCCCAGAACTCACTTGTATGACTCTTGGACAGAAGGCTCCTTGGAAGACACAGTTCAAAAGTCCCAGTTTTGTGCAGCTCCCTGGTGTGCAGCTGAACCAAGCATGACAGGGATGAAAGTCCCAGCCCTATGCCAATTATCTGTGTTTCTAAATTCAGCAGGACTGGATAGGCCTAGTGGTTCAACAGGTTGGGGAATGGGCACCAGCTATGCACTCAAGATGTGTGAAACCAGTATTTTCCATGCTACACAGTTTAGTCACTGTATGTATCTCCCCCAAAGCCCTCCCCAGAAAATAGAGGGCCCCTTAAAGTCACTACATGGCCTCCCCAGCAGCTGAAGTCCAGACAGTGAACTTCCTAGACTGATGCTGTAATAGGAGCACTCTACATTGTGGGGGTGGGGTTGTGCTCTGAGTCTCCCAGGTGGAGTGAATACCCACTGACTCCCACTGCCAGATGCTACATGGATTCTTTTTCCCATCTCTGTTTTCCTGGGTTGAGGATCCCTGCATGTGGTTAAGACCCCATGCTTCTAGGGGTAGGGAGTTCCACAGCTACAATATCTCTGGCTTCTAAGCTGCTGCCACACTTGTATGTGGGGGCTTTCTATTTTCACATCTCAAACCGCTTACCAGTCTCTATGTAACTTCTGTACTCCTTGGTTATAATATTTCATATCAGCTAGATTTCAGTTGGTTGTTTAAGTTGACTGTTCTATAATTTAGCTGTAAATCTAATTTGGAGCCAGAAGCAGGTGGCCACAGCTTCCACCTACTCTGCAGCCATCTTGAAATCTCTTGGAGCCCATGTCTTTATTAGGGTCCATGGTGGAGTGCTTTAGGGTGAAATATCCCTCTTAGGACCCACCAGATTAAACAGGATAATATCTCCATTTCAAAAGTTGTTTTATATCCATAACTTAATCACATCTACAAAGACACTATTTCCAAATAAGATAAATGTCACAAGTTTAGGGATTAGAATAGGGATATTATTTTGGGAGACATTTTTTTCAGTTTACTACAGTTGTATTTTATTTTAATTTAGTTAAAAAAATTTTTTTTAATTCAAGAAATTTTTAAATCCATTTGTTACACATTTGAAGATTTTTCCACCTATCTTTCTGTTATTTTTAGTTTAAATCTATTGAGGTCTGAAAATATATTTATATGGTATCTTTTAAATTTGTTAAGGTGTGCTTTATGACAAATAATGCTGTCTCACTTGCTAAACGTCCACTGGAAGCATAAGAATGTGTATTCTGTTTTTGTTAGGTGAAGTATTCTATAAAGATACAAACTTCCAGTTATAACTACTGAGAATGTAATATACAAGATGATGACTATAGTTAACAGTGCTGTATATTTGAAAGCTACTAAGAAAGTAAATCTTAAAAGTTCTCATCACAGTAATTTTTGGTAACTATATGAGATGATAGATGATAACTAAACTTATTGTGGTAATTTTTGTCATATATGTATGTCATCATGTTGTGTATTTTAAAACTTATACAGTGTTGTATGTCAATGATACCTCAATAAAACAGAAAAAAAAAAGACTCGAAAGTAGAAAAATGTCAATTCAATCAAGTTGGTTAATAATGTTGTTAGAGTCGAATATACCTTGTTAATTTTTCTATTTTTTGATCTATCAGTTATTAATAGGGGAGTGTTGAAGTCTGCAACTATACTGGTGGATTTATCTTTTCCTTTCAGTTCTGTACGTTTTTGCCTTATGTACTTGGATGCTTTTTTTGGTCAGATGTTTACACATTTAGGATTATTCCATCTCTTTGGAAAATTGTTCCTTTATCATTATTTAGAGCCCCTCTTTATCTCTGATAACATTCTATAATCTGAAGTGTGCTTTGAATCCATGTAAACAGATTTTGACGTAGTCTCTAAGGTTGCATGTCTATCTATAATTTAGGGTAGTAGATTTCCCTGTATCTTGTTTTCTGATATTTTTTCATTTTTTCCTGTTATACAGGTTATAATATTTCTATAAATCAATCTTCAAGCTCACTTACTCTCTTCTCTATTATTTTTATTCTGCTATTGAACCCATCTAGTGAACTTTTTGAGTTAATGTATTTTTCACTTCTAAAATTTCCAGTTGAATATTTTTATATCTTCCATTTTTCTTAAGAGTTTCTGTTTTTCCATTTGTTTCAAGTGTGTTTGCCCTTAGTTCTTGGAACTTGATTATGATAGCACTTTAAAGCCTCTGTGTGATAATTCGAACACCTGTTTCATCCTAAGATCGATGTATATTTATAACTCCAACATAATTTTCCTGGCTATTTGTATGTCAAATAATTTTGAATTATAACTTGAACATTTTAACTATTTTGATATATTACTCTGTGTTTTGTTTAAATCATTTCTTTTATTTAACAATCAATCAAACCAATAAAGTTCAGGCCACAAGCTCCTACTCACCTTCTGTGTGCCATGCTTTTAATATCTGTTCAATTTTTAAAGACTTTGCAGTTCTGTTCAGAGCTGTTTCATATCTGTGCCACCCAGTGGCTGGTCTGAGAGCTAGGCAGTTATCTACTCCATAATTCATTTATCAAAGGCTTGGTATGCTATTTAAGGTTGGATCTACAAATGTTGGGGATAATTCCAGGCGTTCATATAAATCTTTATGTTTTAATATTTATTTTAAATTAAAGTATAATTGACACACAAATTATATTAGTTTCAGATATACAACATAGTGACTCAATATGCCTAATCACCATGAAAAGTGTAATAACAATCTGATACCATATAGTTATTACAATATCGACTATATTCTCTATGCTGTACACACTTGAGACATTAATTTTATTTTATTTTTGTATATTTTATTGATTATATTGTCACAGTAGTCCCATTTTTTACCTTTTGCTCCCCTCTGCCCAATACCCACTTCCCCCCAGCAACCTCACGCCCCCTTAGTTCATGTCCATGTGTTGTGCATATAAATTCTTTGGCTTCATCCTTTCCTACCCTAGTCTTAACTTCCCCCTGTCTATTTTGTACCTATGAAGTATGCTTCTTAATCTGTGCACCATTTCTCCATTTCTCCCCCTTCCCTCTCCCAGCTGATAACCCTTCACATGATCCCTATACCTATGATTCTGTTCCTATTCTGGTTTGCTTAGTTGGGTTTTGTTTTTATTGTTTAGATTCAGTTGTTGATAGTTATGAGATTGTTGTCATTTGTGATTTTCTTTTTCTTAAGTAAGTCTCTAACATTTCACATAATAATGGCTTGGTGATAATGAACTCTTTTAGCTTTACCTTATCTGGGAAGCACTTCATCTGCCCTTCCATTCTAAATGATAAGTTTGCTGGATAGAGTAATCTTGGTTGTAGGTCCTTGCTTTTCATCATATTGAATACTGTTTGCCAGTCCCTTCTTGCCTGCAAATTTTTTGGAGAAATCAGCTGACAGTCTTATAGGCATCCCTTTGCAGGCAACTCTCTGCTTTTCTCTTGCTGCTTTTAAGGTTCTCTATTTATCATTGACCTTTGGCATTTTAATTTTGATGTGTCCTGGTGTTGTCCTCTTTGGGTCTAGTCTGTTTGGGACTCTCTGTGCTGCCTGGACTTGTATGTCTATTTCCTTTGCCAAATTTGGGAAGTTTTCCTCCATTATTTTGTCACATAAGCTTTCAATTTCTTGCTTTTCCTTTTCTCCTTCTGGCACCCCTATGGTTCAGATGTTGTCATTTTTAAAGTTGTCCCAGAGGTTTCTAAGCCTCTCCTCACTTCTTTCAATTCTTGTTTCCTCATTCTGTACCGTTTGACTTTTTTTCTTTCTTATGTTTCAAATCATTGATTTGAACCCTGGTTTCCTTCCCTTCACCATTGGTTTTGTGTGGATTTTCCTTCATGTCACTTAACATAGCCTTCACTTCTTTCCTTATGCGTCTCTCATACTCCAGCATATCTGTCAAACCTGTGAGCATATTTATCACCAGTGTTTTGAATTCTGTGTCTGTTGGGTTGGCTATATCCTCATCTGTCAGGTTGGTTATATCCTCATCGCTTACTGCTCCCACCGGAACCTTGATCCATTCTCTCTTTTGATTCATACTTCTCTATCTGCTAATCTGGACAGGCTCCTGTGTTTGTTTACCTGTATCTTAAGGAGCCTTGTCATTCCTGTTACATTGTAAGGGGTGGAGCCTTAGGTATTTGTCAGTACAGGGCAACCTGTTTCACCATGTTGTGGCGCTGTATGTGGGGGAGGAGTTTGAAAAGGAACAATGCTGCTTGCTCCACACTTGCCCCTTTTCCAGGCACTTCTCCCACTTCCATATGGGCCTGAAGCCCCTCTAGCTGTTGTACTGGCCGTTGTTCCCAGAATAGGTGGGTCTGCAGATGTTCTAGGACCGTGGGGGCCCTTTAAACAAGTGGACTCTGCTGAGAGACTGGCAGTTTCTTCCTCTGCCCCCACCCCTACTGGTTTGCAATCAGAAGCAATGAGGCTTGATTTTTCCTGGCGCTGGGACCATGAGCTGCAGGGTCTGGTCAGGAGCTGGGAATGTCCCCCAGGTGTCCCTCCTGACTTTTTAAAATGTGTGACTGTGCTTTCCACTGGCCTGCCACTTCTGCTGCTGCCACCGCCACCACACCGTGTCCTCTCCGCCCCAGCCTCGCCCCTCCTATCTGTCTGGATGAATATTTCTTCTTTATATCTTTGTTTTTTAGTCTTCCATGTCACTTGATTTTCTGGAATGTCTGGTTGAGCTAGATTTGAAGTAATTGTATTCCTTCTTAGTTGTGAAGGGAGACCCAGTGTGTCTGTCTAGGCCTCCATCTTGGCTGGATGTCAATAACTTTATTTTTAAAGCTTGTACCTTTTATTCTCCTTTACCTTTTTCACTCATCTCCACATTTTCCTTCCTTCTGCCAACCACTAATTTGTTCTCTGTATTTATGAGTCTATATCTATATATTAAATTGTTTTTCTATTACAGTTGTCCCATTTTTCTCCCTTTGCTCCCCTCAACCCAGCCCACCACTCCTCCCACAGTCACTCCCCACCCCGTTGTCCACGTCCATGTGTCATCGATACTGGTTCTTTTATGAAATCCCAGCCCGACCTATCCCCCTTCCCTCTCTCCGCTCTTCCCCCTGATAACTTTTATTCTGTTCCTTGTTCAGTTTTGTTCATTTGTTTGTGTTGTTCATCAGTCTCCTGTATCAAGTGATATCATACGGTATTTTCTTTCATTGCCTGGCTTATTTCGCTAAGCATAATTCTCTCTAGTTCCATCCATGTTTTCGCAAATGGAAGGATTTCCTTCTTTCTTTCTGCTGCATAGTATTCCATTGTGTAATTGTACCACAGTTTTCTAATCCACTCATCTACAGATGGGCACTTAGGCTGTTTCCAGCAATTTGGCTATTGTAAACAGCACTGCTATGAACATAGGGGTGCATAAGTTCTTTTGAATTGGGATTTCAGGATTCTTCTGGTATAATCTTAGCAGTGGAATTGCTGGTTCAAAAGGCAGTTCCATTTTTATTTTTTTGAGGAAATTTTATACTGTTTTCCACACTGGCTGCATGTGTCTGCATTCCCACCAACAGTGCACTAGAGTTCCCATTTCTTCACATCCTCGCCAGCACTTGTTTGTTGAATTGTTGATGATGGCCCTTCTGACTGGTGTAAAGTAGTATCTCATTCTGATTTTTATTTGCATCTCTCTGATGGCCAGTGATATTGAGCATTATTTTATATGTCTATGGACCTTCTGTAGATCCTCCTTGGAGAAATGTTTGTTCAGGTCCTTTGTCCATTTTTTTAATTGGGTTGTCTGTCTTCTTGGTGTTGAGATGTGTAAGTTTTTAATATATTTTGGAGCTCAATCCCTTGTCTGAGGTATCATTGACAAATATGTTTTCCCATATGGTTGATTTCCTTTTCATCTTGCTGATGCAAAAACTCTTTAGTTTGATGTAGTCCCATTTGTTTATTCTTTTCTTTTTTTCTCTTGCCTTAGATGTAATGGTAAAAATATTGCTATGTGAGATATCTGAAATTTTCCTGCCTGTGTTTTCCTCTAAGACTTTTATGGGGTCATGTCTTACAGTAAGTGTTTGATCTATCTCGAGTTTATTCTGGTGTGTGGTGTAAGTTGGTGGTCTAGTTTTATTTTTTGCATGTCCCTGGTCAGTTCTCCCAGCACTATTTGTTGAAGAGGCTCTTCTCACTCCATTTCATGTTCCTTCCCCCCTTTTAAAATATTGGTTGACCATATAGGCCTGGGTTTATTTCTGGGCTCTCTATTTTGTTCCATTGATCTATATGTCTGTTCTTATGCCAGATGGGCACTTAGGTTGTTTCTGGCACTTGGCTATTGTAAATAGTGCTGCTATGAACATAGGAACGTATTCATTGTCATTTTCCCCCTTTGTACTTGTGTTTCTCTCTGTCTCTCTCTCTGTTTCTTCATCTTCTTAAAGCAGCCCTTTAGCATCTCTTGCAATGTTGGTTTGGTGGAGATGTATTCTTTTAGCCTTTTGTCTTGGAAAGTCCTTATTTCACCTTCCAATTTGAATGAGAGCCTTGCTGGGTAGAGTATTATTGCTTGTAGGCCTTGTTTTTCATTGCTTGGAATATTTTTTGCCATTCCCTTCTGGCTTGTAGTGTTTCTGCTGAGAAATCTGATGATAGCCTTATTGGAGCTCCCTTGTATGTTATTTGCTGTTTTTCTCTTGCTACTTTTAGCATTCTCTCTTTGTCTTTGGATGTTGCTATTTTAATTATGATGTGTCTTGAAGTGGACCTGTTGGGGTTCATCTTCATTGAGACCTTCTGTGCTTCCTGGACTTTCGTGACTTCTCTCTTCAAGTTAGGGAAGTTTTCTGTCATGAGTTTTTCAAAGAGGTTTTCTATTCCTTGCTCTTCTCCTAAAATTCTATGATACAGATATTATTACATTTCATATTGTCCTGCAGCTGTCTTAGAACATCTTTCTTCTTGTTCAGTCTTTTTGAATTTTGTTGCACTGTCTGGAAGTTTTTGTCTAAGTTGTCCTCCAGCTCGCTGATCTGATCTTCTGCTTCCTCTAGTGTGCTTTTAATTTCTTCTACTGTGTTCTTCAATTCAGAGATTGTATTCTTCATTTGCTCCTGGCTCTTATTGATAGCTTCTATGTCCTTTTTCATGCTGGTGTAGTTCTCAGTAAGTTCCTTGTAGTTTTTCTGGAGTTCCTTGTAGTTTCCCTGGAGTTCTTTGTAGTTTCCGCTGAGCTCATTGAACTTCTCCATAATCCATGCTTTCAATTCCATATCTGATATTTTGCTCCCCTCTATTTCACTTAGCACTCTTTCTCGGGATTCTACCTTTCCTTTCAGTGGGGGGTTGTTTCTCTGTCTCCCCATTTTTGTGACTCCTGTTTGTTGGTGCTTCTTAGAATGATCTGCACTTCCTGGATCTGCCCCTGGTGGCATCAGATTGTGTACCCGTCTGGGCCTAGGCAGCCTGTTGGAGACTTCCAGGGATCTACTGCCTTTGTCTGTCTCCTTGTTGTAAACAGTGCTGCTATGAATATAGGGGTGCATATTTTTTTTTGAATTACGGTTTTAGGATTTTTCAGGTATAATCCTAGCAGTGAAAACTCTGGTTCAAAAAGCAGTTCCATTTTTAGTTTTTGAGGTAATTCCATACTGTTTTCCATAGTGGCTGCAATAGTCTGCATTCCCACCAACAGTGCAGTAGGGTTCATGTTTCTCCACTTCCTTGCCAGCACTTGTTGTTTGTTTATTTGTTGATGATGGCCATTCTGACAGGTGTAAAGTGTTATCCCATTGTGGTTTTTATTTGCATCTCTCTGATGGCTAGTGATGTTGAGCATTTTTTCATGTGTTTATGTACCTTCTGTATGTCCTCTTCAGAGAAGTGTTTGTTCAGTTCCTTTGCCCATTTTTTAATTGGGTTGTCTGTTTTCTTGATGTTAAGTTGTATAAGCTCTTTATATATTTTGGAGATCAGTCCCTTGTCTGAGATATCATTGGCAAATATGTTTTCTCATATGGTTGGTTTCCTTTTCATCTTGCTGATGTTTCCTTTTGCTGAGCAGAAACTCTTTAGTTTGATGTAGTCCTATGTGTTTATTCTTTCCTTTATTTCTTTTGCCTTAGGAGATGTATCTGTGAAGATATTGTTACGTGGGATATCTGAAATTTTCCTGCCTATGTTTTTCTCTAGGACTTCTATGGTGTCACGGCTTACATTTAAGTCTTTGATCCATCTTGAGTTTATTCTCGTGTGTGGTGTAAGTTGGTGGTCTAGTTTCATTTTTTTGCACGTCTCTGTCCAGTTCTCCTAGCACCATTTGTTGAAGAGGCTCTTCTCACTCCATTTTATGTTTCTTCCTCCTTTATCAAATATTCGTTGACCGTATAGTCCTGGGTTTATTTCTGGACTCTATATTCTGTTCCATTGATCTATATGTCTGTTCTTATTCCAGTACCAGCCTGTTTTGATTACAGTGGCCTTGTAGTATAGTTTAATATAAGGTATTGTGATTCCTCCTACTGTGATTTCCTTTCTCAAGATTGCTGAGGCTATTCGGGGTACTTTTGGTTCCATATAAATTTTTGAAGTATTTGTTCAAGGTCCGTGAAATATGCATTTGGCATTTTAATAAGAATTGCGTTGAATCTGTAAATTGCTTTGAATAGTAAGGACATTTTAATAATGTTAATTCTTCCTGTCCATGAACATGGTATATGCTTCCATTTATTTGTATCTTCCTTAATTTCTTTTTCAGTGTTCTGTGGTTTTCCAACTACAGATCTTTTACCTCCTTGTTTGAGTCTATTCCTAGGTACCTTATTTTTCTTGTTGCTATAGTAAATGGGATTTTTTCTACCTTCTATCTCTGATATTTTATTGTTGGTGTGCAGAAATGCCTTTGACTTTTGAATATTGACGTTGTACTCTGCTATTTTGCCAAATTCACTTATTAGGTCAAGTAGTTTTCTGGTGGAGTCTATAGCATTTTCTACAGACACTATCATGTCTTCTGCAAATAATGACAATTTTACTTCCTTTTTTCCAGTTTGGATGCCTTTTATTTCTTTTTCTTCTCTGACTGCTGTGCCTAGAACTTCCAAAACGATGTTGAATAGAAGTGGAGACAGTAAACATTCATGTCTTGTTCCTGATCTTAAGGGGAAGCTTTGAGTTTTTGACCATTGAGTATAATGTTGGTCGCAGGTTTCTCGTATATCGTCTTTATTATGTTGAGGGATGCTCCCTGTGTTCCCACTTTTTGAGTGTTTTTATCATAAATGGGTGTTGTACTTTATCAAATGCTTTTTCAGCATCTATTGATATGATCATGTGATTTTTGTCTTTTATTATGTTTATGCGGTGTTTTATGTTTATTGATTTAGGAATATTAAACCATCCTTGCATCCCTGGGATAAATTCCACTTGATAGCAGTGAATGATCTTTTTAAAGTGATGCTGGATCTAGTTTGCCAATATTTTGTTGAGGATATTAGCATCTATGTTTATCAGTGATATTGGCCTGCAGTTTTCTTTCTTTTGTGTCTTGACCAGGTTTTGGAATTAGAATGATATTGGCCTCATAGAAACAGTTTGGGTGTTTTCCCTCTCTTTGGATTTTTTCAAATAGTTTGAGAAGGATAGGAGTTAATTCTTCCCCAACTGTTTGGTCAATTTCACCTATGAAGCTATCTTGTCTGGCTCATTATTGTGCCAGGAGTTTTTTGATTACCACTTCAGTTTAACTAGGTTTTATCCATTTATTCAGGCTTTTTACTTCTTCTTGATTAAGTATTGGAAGGTTATATGTTTCATCCAGTTTGTCAAAAATCTTGTCATATAATTGTTCATAGTAATTTCTTATAATCCTTCATATCTGTGGTATTGGTTGTGATTTCATCTTTTGTTTCTGATTTTATTTATTTAGGTTCTCTCTTTTTTCTTGATGAGTCTGGTTAAAGGCTTGTTGATTTTGTTTATCTTTTCAAAGAACCAGCTCCTGGATTTATTGATCCTTCGAATTGTTCTTTTAGTCTCTATGTCATTTCATTCTGCTCTGATCTTGATTATGTACTTCCTTCTACTACCTCCGGGCATAGTTTGTTGTTGTTCCTCTAGTTTTTGTAATGTAAGGTTAGGTTGTTTATTTGAAATTCTTTTATCCTTTTTAGGTAGGCCTTTATTGCTATGAAGTGCCTTTGCTGTGTCACATAGGTGACACATAGGGATGTTGTGTCTTCATTTATATTTGTTTAAAGAAACTTTTTGGTTTCTTCCTCCATCTCATTGCTAACCCATTTATTATTTAATAGCATGTTTCAGTCTGCATGAATTTGAATGTTTTTGAGTTTTTCCCCTTGAGGTTGGTTTCCAGTTTCATGTCATTGTGATCTGAGAAGATTCTTGATATAATTTAAATTTTCTTGAATTTGTTGAAGCTTGTTAACTGATTTTTTTTTTATTTTATTTTTTGGTTTTTCAATTACAGTTATCACATTTCTTCTCCATTGCTCCCCCCCCCCCCAGCCCACCCCTTCTCCCACAATCATATTCCTCCCCGTTGTCCATGTCCATGAGTTATTTATACACATTCCTTGAATAAATCCTTCCCTTACTTATCCATCTTCTCTCCTTCCCCCCTGCCCCCTATTGACTGTTATTCTGCTCCTTGTCCTATTAAGTTCGTTTGTTTATGTTGTTCTTTAGTTTCCTGTATTAGGTGATATCATATGGTATTTTGCTTTCTTTGCCTGGCTTATTCCACTAAGCATAATTCTCTCCAGTTCCATCCATGTTGTCACAAATGGCAGGAGTTCCTTGTTTCTCTCTGCTGCATAGTATTCCATTGTGTAAATGTACCACAGTTTTTTGATCCACTCATCTACAGATGGGCACATAGAATGATTCCAGCACTTAGCTATTGTAAACAGTGCTGCTATGAACATAGGGGTGCATAAGTTCTTTTGAATTAGGGTTTTAGGACTTTTTTGGGTATAATCCTAGCAGTGGAATCACTGGTTCAAAAGGCAGTTTCATTTTTAGTTTTTTGAGGTAATTCCATACTGTTTTTTATAGTGGCTGCACCAGTCAGCATTCCCACCAACAGTGCAGTAGGGTTGCTATTTCTCCACTTCCTCACCAGCACTTGTTGTTTGTTGACTTGTTGATGATGGTCATTCTGACAGGTGTAAAGTGGTATCTCATTGTGGTTTTTATTTGCATCCCTCTGATGGCCTGTGATGTTGAACATTTTTTCATGTGTCTATGGACATTCTGTATGTCCTCTTTGGAGAAGTGTTTGTTCAGGTCCTTTGCCCATTTTTAAATTGGGTTGTCTGTTTTCTTGATGTTGAGTCGTATAAGCTCTTTATACATTTTGGAGATCAGTCCCCTGTCTGAGATATCATTGGCAAACATGTTTTCACATATGGTTGGTTTCCTTTTCATCTTGCTGATGTTTTCTTTTGCTGAGCAGAAACTATTTAGTTTGATGTAGTCCCATGTGTTTATTTTTTCCTTTATTTCTCTTGCCTTAGGAAATGTATCCGTGAGAATATTGTTATGTGGGATATCTGAAATTTTCCTGCCTATGTTTTTCTCTAGGACTTTTATGGTGTCACGGCTTACATTTAAGTCTTTGATCCATCTTGAGTTTATTCTCGTGTGTGGTGTAAGTTGGTGGTCTAGTTTCATTTTTTTTGCACTTCCCTGTCCAGTTCTCTTAGCACCATTTGTTGAAGAGGCTCTTCTCACTCCATTTTATGTTTCTTCCTACTTCATCAAATATTAGTTGACCGTATAGTCCTGGATTAATTTCTGGACTCTCTATTCTGTTCCATTGATCTATATGTCTGTTCTTATGCCAGTACCAGACTCTTTTTATCTCGGTGGCTTTGTAGTATTGTTTGATGTCTAGTATTGTGATTCCCCCTGCTGTATTCTTCTGTCTCTAGATTGCTGTTGCTATTCCGGGTCTTTTTTTTGGTTCCATATGAGTTTTTGGAGTATTTGTTCTAGGTCTGTGAAATATGTCATTGGTATTTTAGTAGAGATTGCATTGAATCTGTAAATTGCTTTGGGTAGTATGACCATTTTGATGATGTTGATTCTTCCCATCCAAGAACATGGTATTTGCTTCCATTTATTTGTATCTTCCTTAATTTCTTTCTTCAATGTTATGTAATTTTCAGACTACATGTCTTTTATCTCTTTGGTTAAGTTTATTCCTAGTTATTTTATTTTTCTTGTTGCTACAGTAAATGGTGTTTTCTTTTTTGCTTCTGTCTCTGATATTTTATTGTTGGTGTACAGAAATGCCTTAGATATCTGTATATTTATTTTGTACCCTGCTATTTTGCCAAATTCACTGATTATATCGAGTAGTCTTTTAGTGGAACTTATAGGGTTTTCTATGTATGCTATCATGCCATCTTCTATAGTGATAGTTTTATTTCTTCTTTTCCAATTTGGATGCCTTTTATTTATTTTCCTTGCCTGATTGCTGTGGGACTTCCAACACTACATTGAATAGGAGTGGAGAGAGTGGACATCCTTGTCTTGTTCCTGATTTAAGGGGGAATGCTTTTAGTTTTTGTCCATTGAGTATGATGTTGGCTTCAGGTTTCTCATATATAGCCTTAATTATGTTAAGGTATGCTCCCTCTATTCCCATTTTGCTGAGTGTTTTCATCATAAATGGCTGTTGTACTTTATCAAATGCTTCTTCTGCATCTATTGATATGATCATGTGATTTTTGTCTTTCATATTGTCTAGGTGATGTAATATATATATTGATTTGCAAATATGAAACCATTCTTGCATCCCTGGCATGAATTCCACTTGATCGTGGTGTATGATATTTTGGATGTATTGCTGGATCCTGTTTGCCAATATTTTTTTGAGGATTTTAGCATCTATGTTCATCAGTGATATTGGCCTGTAGTTTTCTTTCTTTGTTGTGTCTTGACCTGGTTTTGGAATTAGGGTAATACTGGCTTCATAGAAAGAGTTTGGGATTTTTCCCTCTTCTTGCATTTTTTGGAATAGTCTGAGGATGGTAGGAGTTAGTTCTTCCCTAAATGTTTAGTAAAATTCACCTCTGAAGCCATCCAGTCCAGGGCTTTTGTGTACCAGGAGATTTTTGATTACTGTTTCAATTTCCTTCTTTGTTATTGGTCTGTTGAGACTTTCTACTTCTTTTTGATTCAGTTTTGAGAGGTTGTATGTTTCTAGAAATTTGTGAATTTCTTCTAGGTTGTCAAATCTTGCCATACAGTTGTTTGTCGTAATTTCTTACTATCGTTTGTATTTCTGTGGTATCAGTCGTGATTTCTTTTTTGTTTCTGATTTTGTTTATTTGGGCTTCTCTTTCTTTTTCCTGATGAGCCTGGCTAAAGGCTTTTCGATTTTGTATATATTTTTAAAGAACCGGCTCCTAGTTTTGGTGATCTTTTGTATTGTTTGTTTGGTTTCTATGTCATTTAATTCTGCTCTGATCTTGATGATTTCCTTCCTTCTTCTTGCCCTAGGCTTTGCTTGTTGTTTTTGTTCTAATTCTTGTAGTGTTATGGTTAGATTTTTTATTTGAGATTCTTCTATCCTTTTCAGATATACCTGTATTGCTATGAACTTCCCTCTTAGGACTGCTTTTGCTGTGTCACCTAGGTTTTGGGCTGTTGTGTGTTCATTATCATTAGTTTCCAGAAATTTCTTGATTTCTTCTTTGATGTCATTGTTAACTCATTAATTATTTAATAGCATATTATTCATTCTCCATGAGTTTGGATGTCTTTAATTTTTTTCTCTGAGGTTGATTTTTTTCTCTGAGGTTGATTTTTAGTTTCAAGGTATCGTGGTATGAAAAGATGCTTGATATAATTTCAATTTTCTTGACTTTGTTGAGGCTTGTTTTGTGTTCTATCATGTGGTCTATCTTTGAACATGTCCCATGTGCATTTGAAAAGAATGTATGTTTTTCTTCTTTGGGGTGAAAAGTTCTATATATATCAGTTAACTCCGTGTGGTTTAGTGTGTTTTTCAATTCCTGTATATCCTTGGTGTTTCTTTCATTCGAAGATCTGTCTATTGTTGATAATGGAGTGTTAAAGTAGAGGTACTATGTGTGTTGCTGTTAATATCCTTCTTGTGGTCTTCTAGTATTTTCTTTATGTATTTGGGTGCTCCTATGTTGCGTGTATATATGTTTATCAGTGTTATATCTTCTTTTTTTTTTTTCTTTTTTTTATTTTGGTTTTTCAATTACAGTTGTCCTCTTTTCCCCTAATTTCTCTCCCCCACCCAACCCACCCCCTCTCCCGCAATCATATCCCTCCCCGTTGTCCATGTCCATGAGTCTTTTATACGGGTTCTTTGACTAATCCCTTCCCTTACTTATCCTCCTTCTCTCCCTCTCCCCTCCCCCCTATTGAGTGCTATTCTGCTCTTTGTTCTATTTAATTCCTTTGTTTGTGTTGTTCCTTAGTTTACTGTATTAGGTGATATCATATGGTATTTTCCTTTCTTTGCCTGGCTTATTTCACTAAGCATAATTCTCTCTAGTTCCATCCATGTTGATGCAAATGGCAGGAGTTCCTTCTTTCTTTCTGCTGCATAGTATTCCATTGTGTAAATGTACCACAGTTTTTTGATCCACTCATCTACAGATGAGCACTTAGGTTGTTTCCAGCACTTAGCTATTGTAAAGAGTGCTGCAATGAACATAGGGGTGCATAAGTTCTTTTGAATTGGTGTTTCAAGATTCTTCGGGTATAATCCTAGTAGTGGAGTCGCTGGTTCAAAAGGCAATTCCATTTTTAATCTTTTGAGGTAATTCCATACTGTTCTCCATAGTGGCTGCACCAGTCTGCATTCCCACCAACAGTGCAGTAGGGTTCCCGTTTCTCCACATCCTCGCCAGCACTTGTTGCTTGTTGATTTGTTGATGATGGCCATTCTGACTGGTGTAAAATGGTATCTCATTGTGGTGTTTATTTGCATCTCCCTGATGGCTAATGATGTTGAGCATTTTTTCATGTGTCTATGGACCTTCTGTATGTCCTCTTCGGAGAAGTGTTTGTTCAGGTCCCTTGCCATTTTTTAATTGGGTTGTTTGTTTTCTTGATGTTGAGTCGTATCAGCTCTTTATATATTTTGGAAATCAGTCCCCTGTCTGTGATGTCATAGGCAAATATGTTTTCCCATATGGTTGGTTTCCTTTTCATCTTGCTGATGTTTTCTTTTGCTGAACAGAAATTCTTTAGTTTGATGTAATCCCATTTATTTATTTTTTCCTTTATTTCTCTTGCTTTAGGACATGTATCCATGAAGAGATTGTTACGTGGGATATCTGAAATTTTCCTGCCTATGTTTTCCTCTAGGACTTTTATGGTGTCACGGCTTACATTTAAGTCTTTGATCCATCTTGAGTTTATTCTTGTGTGTGGTGTAAGTTGGTGGTCTAGTTTCATTTTTTTGCAGGTCCCTATCCAGTTCTCCCAGCACCATTTGTTAAAGAGGCTCTTCTCACTCCATTTTATGTTCCTTCCTCCTTTATCAAAGATTAGTTGACCATAGAGGCCTGGGTTTATTTCTGGACTCTCTATTCTGTTCCACTGATCTATATGTCTGTTCTTATGCCAGTACTAGACTGTTTTGATTACAGTGGCTTTGTAGTATTGTTTGATATCTGGTGTTGTGATTCCACCTGCTGTGTTCTTCTGTCTCAAGATTGCTTTTGCTATTCGGGGTCTTTTTTGGTTCCTTATAAATTTACGGAGTATTTGTTCTAGGTCTGTGAAATATGTCATTGGTATTTTAATAGGGATTGCATTGAATCTGTAAATTGCTTTGGGTAGTATGGCCATTTTGATGATGTTGATTCTTCCCATCCAAGAACATGGTATTTGCTTCCATTTATTTGTTTCTTCCTTAATTTCTTTCTTCAATGTTATGTAATTTTCAGAGTACAGGTCTTTTATCTCTTTGGTTAAGTTTACTCCTAGGTATTTTATTTTTCTTGTTGCTATAGTAAATGGTATTTTCTTTTTTGTCTCTGTCTCTGCTATTTTATTGTTGGTGTACAGAAATGCCTTAGATTTCCGTATATTTATTTTGTACCCTGCGATTTTGCCAAATTCACTTATTATATCGAGTAGTCTTCTAGTGGAGTTTATAGGATTTTCTAGGTATACTATCATGTCATCTGCATATAATGAAAGTTTTACTTCCTCTTTCCCAATTTGGATGCCTTTTATTTCTTTTTCTTGTCTGATTGCTGTGGCTAGGACTTCCAACACTATATTGAAAAGGAGTGGAGAGAGTGGACAACCTTGTCTAGTTCCTGAGTTCATGGGGAATGCTTTCAGTTTTTGTCCATTGAGTATGATGTTGGCCTCAGGCTTCTCATATATAGCCTTAATTATGTTAAGATATGCTCCCTTTATTCCCATTTTGTTGAGTGTTTTCATCATAAATGGGTGTTGTACTTTATCAAATACTTTTTCTGCATCTATTGAAATGATCATGTGATTTTTGTCTTTCATTCTGTTTAGGTGATGTATTATATTTATTGATTTGCGAATATTAAACCATCCTTGCATCCCTGGAATGAAGCCCACTTGATCATGATGTATGATCTTTTTGATGTATTGCTGGATCCTGTTTGCCAATATTTTATTGAGGATTTTAGCATCTATGTTCATCAGTGATATTGGCCTGTAGTTTTCTTTCTTTGTTGTGTCTTGACCTGGTTTGGGGATTAGGATAATACTGGCTTCATAGAAAGAGTTTGGGATTTTTCCCTCTTCTTGGATTTTTTGGAACAGTTTGAGGAGGATAGGAGTTAGTTCTTCCCTGAATGTTTTGTAGAATTCGCCTGTGAAGCCATCCGGTCCAGGGGTTTTGTGTGCAGGGAGATTTTGGATTACTGTTTCAATTTCCTTTTTTGTTATTGGTTTGTTGAGACTTTCCACTTCTTCTTGATTCAGTTTTGGAAGGTTGTATGTTTCTAGAAATTTGTCCATTTCTTCTAGATTGTCAAATTTCTTGTCATACAGTTGTCTGAAGTAATTTCTAACTATCATTTGTATTTCTGAGGTATCAGTCGTGATTTCTCCTCTTTCATTTCTGATTTTGTTTATCTGTGTCTTCTCTCTTTTTTTTCTTGATTATACTGGCCAGAGGCTTGTCGATTTTGTTGATTTTTTCGAAGAACCAGCTCCTAGTTTTGTTGATCTTTTGGATTGTTTGTTTAGTCTCTATGTCATTTAGTTCTGCTCTGATCTTGATGATTTCATTCCTTCTTCTTGCCCTAGGCTTTGTTTGTTGTTGTTGTTCTAGTTCTTGTAGCATTGTGGTTAGGTTTTTTATTTGAGATTCTTCTAGCCTTTTTAGATATGCCTGTATTGCTATAAACTTCCCTCTCAGGACTGCTTTTGCTGTGTCCCACAGGTTTTGGGTTGTTGTGTGCTCATTATCATTAGTTTCTAGAAATTTCTTGATTTCTTCTTTGATGTCATTGTTAACCCATTCATTATTTAATAGCATGTTATTCAATCTCCATGAGTTTGTGTGTCTTTGATTTTTTTTTTCTGAGGTTGATTTCTAGTTTCAAGGCATTGTGATCTGAAAAGATGCTTGATATGATTTCAATTTTCTTGAATTTGTTGAGGCTTGTTTTGTGACCTATCATGTGGTCTATCTTTGAAAATGTCCCATGTGCACTTGAAAAGAATGTATATTTTGCTTCTTTGGGGTGAAAAGTTCTATATATATCAGTTAGATCCATGTGGTTTAGTGTGTTGTTCAATGCCTGTATATCCTTGGTGTTTCTTTGCTTTGATGATCTGTCTATTGTTGATAATGGAGTGTTGAAGTCCCCTACTATGAGTGTGTTGTTGTTGATATCCTCTTTGTGGTCTTCTAGTATTTGCTTTATGTATTTGGGTGCTCCTATGTTGGGTGCATATATGTTTATCAAAGTCCTATCTTCTTGATGGATTGTTCCTTTAAGTATTATGAAGTATCCATCTTTGTCTCTTTTTATTGTCCTTGCTTTGAAATCCATTTTGTCTGATATGAGAACTGCTACCACGGCTTTTATTTCCTGTCCGTTTGCTTGGAAGATTTTTTTATATCCCTTTACTTTCAGTCTGTGTAAATCTTTTGTTTTCAGGTGTGTTTCTTGTAGACAGCAAATATGTGGATCCTGTTTTCTTATCCATTCCGTTACCCTATGTCTTTTAATTGGAGCATTTAATCCATTTACATTTAAGGTTATTATTGACGTGTATTTATTCATTTCCCTTTGTACCTCTGTTCCTCTCCTCTCTTGTTTTTTCCTTCTTTTTTCTTAGAACACTCCCTTTAGCATCTCTTGCAATGCTGGTTTGGTGGAGATGTATTCTTTCAGTCTTCCTTTGTCTGAGAATCTCCTTATTTCACCTTCTATTTTGAATGAGAGTCTTGCTGGGTAGAGTATTCTTGGTTGTAGGCCTTTGTTTTTCATTGCTTGAAATATTTTTGACCATTCCCTTCTGGCTTGTAATGTTTCTGTTGAGAAATCAGTTGATAGCCTTATCGGAGCTCCCTTGTATGTTATTTGCTGCTTTTCTCTTGCTGCTTTTAAGATTCTCTCTTTGTCTTGGAATGTTGCCATTTTAACTATGATGTGCCTTGGAGTGGGTTTTGGGGGGTTCCTCTTGATTGGAACTCTCATTGCTTCTTGGACTTGCATAGCTTTTTCTCTCATCAGGTTCAGAAAATTTTCTGTCACTATTTCTCCTATCAGATTTTCAATTCCATGTTACTTTTCTTCTTCCTCTCGTGTTCTGATGATCCTTAAATTATTTTTTCCATTGCTATCCTGTAATTCACTTACATCTTTTGCATATTTTTTCAATCATTTTTCATTTTGCTGTATTGTCTTGGAGTTTTTCTCTACATTATCTTCTAACTCACTAATCCCATCCTCTGCTTCGTTTAGTCTGCTTTTGACTGATTCTACTGTGTTTTTCAGTTCAGAGATTGTATTCTTAAGTTCTTCCTGGTTCTTGTTAACAATTTCTATGTCTTTTTTTATGCTGGTGTAGTTCTCTGCAAGTTCCCTGTAATTTTCTTGGAGCTGTTGGTAACTTCCTTGAAGGTTGTCATAGTTGATTTTAAGGATGTCGAGTATATTGAGCTTCTTTACCACCATTGTTTTGAATTCCATGTCTGACATTTGGGCTATGTCTATTTCATCTATCTGTCTTCCTGAGGATTCCTCTTTTCTTTTCATTGAGGGGTTATTTTTGCATCTTACCATGATGGATTCTTTTTGTTTTTATTTATTTATTTATTTGTTTTTTTGGGGGTGGGTAGTCTGCTTTGACTTCCGTCCTTTGTGGTGTAATATTCTTTATCGAAGGTCTGGGAGTTTTCGTGGTGCAGTCTGTTTGATATCCTGAGCCTGATGTTCTTGAGTTACCCTTTAGGTCGTTTGTTTATGCTGTTCGGTTATATTTCAGATGTTCTTTGATAGGATCTTCCTTCTGGCTAGTTGGTTGAGAATCACTCTAACCGCTTTGTCTTGAGTTCTTTTGTGGATATGCTGTTAAAGACATAAACACACAGCCCAGGCAGGAGACCCACACCCTCAAAAAGTATCCCCCACTCTATCCTGCTATCGTTAGTCAACTAGCCCGTATTAATATAAATGTAATTAGATTTGAGCTTTTATACTATAAGAAGAATAGATAAGAGTTGTTTTGGGGGAGGAAAAATATAATTTTTGATAGAGGGGGTGATAGATTAATAATATTTGAGACTGTGCAAGCCAGTTAGTAATATTTACATTGTATGTTAATAAAAACAGAAGAAAAGGATAGAAAAATACATAATATAGTAAGAAAGTGGGATTGTATTGTATTTGGGTTTATACAGTAATTATATTATATTATTTAGAGTGATAGGGGGGCTAAGCTAGACACACAACCGAATAAACAACGATTAAAGAGAAAGGATGAGAAGGAGAGGTTATATGCAACACGTTAGAGATAAAGTTTGTTATTATTGGAAGAGGTGAAGGAAAAACACCCCCCCCAAAAATCCCCAAGAAAATAGAAGAAAAGGAGAAAGAAAGAGAAGAAAATAAAAAATTTACCACAAACCCCCCCAAAAAAACCCAAAAGGTAAGAAAGAAAGGAACAAAGAAAGATAGAAAAGAAAGAATACAGAAGAAAGAAAGAAAGAAAAAAGAAAAAAAAATTGAACAACAAAAAAAAAATATATATATATATACCCCCAAAACCCCCCCCAAAAAAACCCCAGGAAAAGAATAAAGAAAGAAGGAAAGAAAAGAAATATTTAAGAAGAAAGAAAGAACAAGGGAGAAAAAATTTGGAAAAAAAAAAAAAAAAGCGATGTTTTTACTCCGTTTTAGCCTTGGTGTGTTGCCTTCTTTTTCTGGGTCCGCAGCTGGCCTAGTGTGGCAGGTCAGAGGTTCTTTTTTTTTGCAGGACTGGTGTGCGCCCCCGGTTGCCGCTATGGTGCGCCCCTGCGGTTGCTGGCACGGCGTGCTCCCTTGCTGCCCGCTGGAGCCAGTTGAGGTGCCCTTGCGCTCGAGCCCTTGCGCGCGAGCCCCTGCGCGCTCGGGCGGCCCTAGAGTTTGCCCCGCGGTTGGAGCCCACTGCTGCTGGGCTGCGGTGGTTCCCCGTTCGAGCTGAGGTGTCCCTGCGCGCGTCCCTGCCCGCGCGGGCAGCCCGAGAGCTTTCCCCGGGATTGGCTCCTGCTGTCACTGGGCTGCAGCGGTTCCGCATTCGCGCTGAGTTGCCCCTGCGTGTGTCCCTGCACTCACGGGCAGCCCGAGAGCTTTCCCCGGGATTGGCGCCCACTGACCCCGGGCTGAGGTGCTTTCGCGCTCGTGCGCCGCCCCGTGCCCTCAGTCCCGCTGAGCCGAGCTCCGGGAGTTGGTCTCTCACCTCTTAGGGCAGGGCCGGGGACACTTGTGCTCAGTGGAAGCGAGCGTCCGTGGGTCGCCGCCTCCCGCTGTTCCTGTGCTGCAGCCGCCCGCCTTCCCTCACCCGTCTGGGCGGGCACAAACAGAGCCTGCGCTAGTGGTCTGCTTTCCGGCCTGGGGCCCTGCGCCCACGGGAGCTGTCTAGGGGTGTCTGTGCACGGTTCTCTGCCTGTTCAGTGGGCCCTCCCTGTGCCCGTAGGGGCACTGATCTTATGTCCTTTGGGGAGTGTCCGAGGGACGCCTGGACTCACGGCCCGTGCACCTGGGCCAGTGAGTGAGAGCACTTCCCTATGTGCGCCCCCGCGACCCAGGGGTAGGGTTGGGGAGTGGATGAGCGCGCCTCTGCGCCTGGGCTCCTCCAGAACGGCCTACCACACCCAAACTTTCCTCCCCTCTCCACCGTCCACTAGAGAAAAATATAAAGGAGAATTATGTTCTCACTTGCCCGGCAGCACGCTGTCTCCTGTCCTTCAGCGCCAATGCCACTTGGTGGAGTCCCGTCTCTGCCAGCGGGCAGAGATCTGCTCTCCGCCTGACTCCTCTCCGGGGCAGCCTGTGGTCACCAAAAATCCTTTGTGTGCTTCCCGCTGCAGCTCGGGCAGCCGCCCCAGTCAGGAATCCCGTTTCGTCCCCTTTTTCTCCTCTATCCTCACTAAACAGGTTGTTTCCAGATGGATTTTCTCTAATCCAGCAATGCCTTGGCTCAACTCCCACCAATGTCCAGCTGCTCACTGAGATGTTCTGCCTGCAATTAGCCCAAACTGCAGACGGGTCTCCGGAGCCTATAACCGCAACCTCTCCTCACTCCTCCGCCATCTTACTAAAAAAAATTTTTTAAAAACAAAAAAAATTGGTGCTTTTATATTTATACGTTTCCCTTAATTATGTTGCTGGCAGTGTCCTAGCATATTCCATCACTATTCACTGTCTCGATTTTCTCTTTCTTACATCCTTATTTGACAGCTATATGCCTGCTTTCATCAGGAGCGGCTATCTTCAGTTTGTAGTGTTATATCTTCTTGATACATTGTTCCCTTAAGTATAATGAAATGTCCTTCTTTATCTCTTTTTATTGCTCTTGCTTTGATATTCGTTTTGTCTAATATGATTGCTGGTACCCCAGCTTTATTTTCATGTCTATTTGCTTGGAATACTTTTTTATATCCCTTTACTTTCAGTCTGTGTAAATCTTTTGTTTTGAGATGTGTTTCTTATAGACAACAAATATGTGGGTCCTGTTTTCTTATCCATTCTGTTACCCTATGTCTCTTAATTGGAGCATTTAATCCATTTACATTTAAGGTTATTATTGACATGTATTTATTCATTTCCCTTTGTACCTGTGTTCCTCTCCTCTTTTTTTCTTCTTTTTCTTAAAACATTCCCTTTAGCATATCTTGCAATGCTGGTTTGGTGGAAATGTATTCTTTTAGCTTTCCTTTGTGTGAGAAACTCCTTATTTCACCTTCCATTTTGAATGAGAGCCTTGCTGGATAGAGTATTCTTGGTTTTAGGCCTTTGTTTTTCATTGTTTGAAATATTTTTGAGCATGCCCTTCTGGCTTGTTGTGTTTTTGTTGAGAAATCGGTTGATAGCCTTATCGGAGCTCCCTTGTATTTTATTTGCTGTTTTTCTCTTGCTGCTTTTAGGACACTTTCTTTGTCTTTGAATGTTGCCATTTTAATTATGATGTGCCTTGGAGTGGGCCTTTTGGGGTTCGTCTTTATTGGAACTCTCTGTGCTTCTTGAACTTGCATAACTTTTTCTCTCATCAGGTTGGGAAAATTTTCTGTTATTACTTTTCCTATCAGCTTCTATATTCCTCATTCCTCTTCTCTCCTTCTTTTATTCCGATGATCCTGATATTATTTTTTCTCATGCTATCCTGTAATTCCCTTAGATCTTCTTTACACTTCTTCAATCTTTTTTCATTTTGTTTTATTGTCTGGGAATTTTTTTCTACATTGTCCTCTAACTCATGATCTGATCCTCTGCTTCGTTTAACCTGCTTTTGATTGATTCTACTGTGTTTTTCAGTTCAGGGATTGTATTCTTCATTTTTTCCTGGTTATTGTTAATAGTTTCTATGTCCTTTTTTTATGCTGGTGTACTTCTCTGTAAGTTCCCTGTAATTTTCTTGGAGTTGTTGGTAACTTCCTTTGAGGTTGTGGTAGTTGTTTTTGAGGTTGTCGAGTATATTGAACTTCTTCATTACCATTACTTTGAATTCCATGTCTGACATTTGGGTTATGTTTGTCCCATCTACCGCTCTTTCTTGGGATTCCTCTTTTCTTTTCATTGAGAGGTTGTTTCTGCATTTTACCATGTTGGATTCTTCTTGTTTGTTTTTGTTTTTTGGGTTTGTCTGCCTTTACTTCCCACTTTTGTGGTATGAGATTCTTTATAGGAGATATGGGGGTTTCAGTGGTGCAATTTCTTTGATCTCTTGAGCCTGATGTTCTTGGGATACCTTTTATGTCCCTTGTTTATGCTGTCTGGTTCTATTTCAGATCCTCTTTGGTGGGATCTTCTCTCTGGCTAGTTGATTGAGAGTCACTCTGTCCACTTTTTCTTGAGTTCTTTTTTGATAATGCTGTTAAAAACATAAACACACAGCCCAGGCAGGAAACCCATACCATCAAAAATATTCTCCACCGTCTATCCCGCTATCGTCAGCAAATGAGCCAATATTAATATAAATGTAGAGAGGTTAGGGCTTTTATACTATAGGAAGAATAGATAAGAGTTGTTTTTAAAGAGGAAAAATATAATTTTTGAGAGATGGGATGATTGATTAATACTAGTAGCAAGCAGTGTCGAGACTATTCAAGACAGTAAGTAATATTTACATTGTATGTTAATAATAATAAAAGAAAAAGAGGGAAGAATGCAGAATATAGTAAGAAAGTGGGATTGTATAGTATTAGATTTATATAGTAGTTATATTCTTTTTATTTAGTGTGAAGGGGTGGCTAAACAGAGCAGACAAACAAATGAACAAAAATTAAAGAGGAAGGATGAGAAGGAGAGATAGTATGAAACAAATTAAAGAGATAGTTAAAAATGTTTTTTAAATAAAAGTAAAAATTAAAATAAACAATAAGAAATATAAAAAATTAAAATAAAATAAAATACAATTAAAAAAACTAAAATAAAAAAAATTCAAAGAAAATACAAAAGGAAAGTTTTTACTCAGTTCAGCCTTTGTGTGTCTTCTTTTTCTGGATCCACAGCTGATCTAATGAGGCAGGCCAGAGGTTCCTGATGCTTGCAGCAGCGGTGTGCGCCTGTGTGCGGTGTTGGCCCCATGCCTGGGGTACTCCTGTGTGCCCATGGTGGCCAGTGGGTTTGTTGGGCGCCTGTTGGAGCCGGCTGGCATAATTGTGTGCACGCGCACGTGTGCGCACAATGTGGCCTGTGCGTACTAGCCTCAGGCCTGCTGAGCCTTGCCCCGGGTGTCAGTCTCTCGCCCTTTGGCGTGGGGCCCCGGACTCTTGTGCATGGTGGAAGTGAGTGTATCTGATTCACCGCCTGCTGTTGCTGCACTGCAGCCACCTGTTGTTCCTACACCCAACTGGGTGGGCACGAGCAGAGCTTGCGCAAGTGGGCTGTGCTATGGCCTGGTGCCCACTGGCACTGGCCAGAGGTTTCTGCGCATGGTCTTCTATGTGCCCAGCAGGCCCTCCCTGCGCCCATTGGGGCACTGATCTTATGTCTCTTGGGGTGTGTCTGAGGGGCACCACAACGCGCAGCCCGCTACCTGGCTGTGCGCCTGGGCCAGTGGTTGAGGGCACTTCCCTGTGCATGCCCGTGCAACCCAAGGGGAGGGTTATGGAGTGGGTGAGCGCACTTCTGCGCCTGCGCTTCTCAAAAATGTCCTATCACCCCCAACCTTTCCTCCCCTCTCCGCAGTATGTAAGAGAAAAATATAAAGGAAAATCACATTCTCCCATGCACAGCAGTACGCTGTTTCTTGTCTTTCAGTGCCAGATGCCACCTGGCCCACTCCTGGCTCTGCCAGTGGGCAGAGATCCGCTCTCCTCCCAATTCCTCTCTGGGGAAGCCTGTGGTTGCTAAAATGTCTTTGTGTACTTCTAGCTGCAGCTTGGCGAGCCAACCCAGTCAGAAATCCTATCTCGTCCCTTTTTCCTCTGCTATACTCACCAAACAGGTCGTTCCCAGATGGTTTTCTCTAATCCAGCGGTGCCAAGGCTCAACTCCTGCCAGTGTCCAGCTGCTCACTGAAATGTTCTATCTGCAATTAGTCCAAACTACAGACGGGTCTTGGGAGCCAGAAAGCGCAGCCTCCCCTCACTCCTCTGCCATCTTCTCCCTCCTGAAGCTTGTTTTATGTCCCACTATGTGGTCTATCTTTGAAAATGTTTCATGTGTACATGAAAGGAATGCATATTTTGCTTTGGTGTGAAAGCTTCTGTAATATCAGTTATGTCCATTTGATATAAAGTGTTATTTAATGCCACCACATCCTGTTTGTTTTTAGAAACTTTGTTCTTTAATATATTTTGTCTGATAAAAATATTGCTACTCCAGCTTATTTTTCATGTCCATTTGCTTGAAAATTTTTTTCCATTCCTTCACTTTCAGTCTGTATATCTCTTGTTCTGAGGTGGGTCTTTTGTAGACAGCATATATGTGGATCATGTTTTCTTATCCATTCTGCTACCCTGTGTCTCTGATTGCAGCATTTAATCCATTTACATTTAAGGTTATTATTGATAAGTACTTATTCATTGTGGTTTTTCCCCTCTATCCCTGTGTTCCCCCCCCATTTTTCTTCTCCTTCTCCTTCCTATTCTTCTTCTTTCTTCTTCCTCTCCTTCTCCTTTTCCTTCTTCTCCTTCAATCAGTCCCTTTAGCATCTCTTGCAATGCTGGTTTTGTTAAGACGTATTTTTTTTAGCCTTGTTTTGTCTGGGAAATTCCTTATTTCACCTTTCATTTTGACTGACAGCCTTGATGGGTAGCGTAGTCTTGGTTGTAGTCCTTTGCTTTTCAATGCTTTGAATATATTTTGCCACTCCCTTCTGGCTTGTAGCATTTCTGTTGAGAAATCAACTGATAGCCTCATCTGAGCTTCCTGTATGTTAGTAGCTATTTCTTTCTTGTGGTTTTTAGGATTCTCTCTTTGTCTTTGAATGTTGCCATTTTCATTACGATATGTCTTGGTATGGGCCTCTTGGGGTTCATCTTCTTTGGGACCCTCTGTGCTTCCTGGACTCTGTGACTTTTTCTCTTATCAAGTTAGAGAAGTTTTCTGTCATTACTTTTTCAAACAGGTTTTCTATCCCTTGCTCCTCTTCTTCTCTTCCTGGTATCCCTATGATACAGATATTAATAAGTTTAATGTTGTCCTGTAGCTCTCTTAAACCATCTTCATTATTTTTCAGTCTTTTTTTATTTTGTTGCACTGTCTGGGTGTTTTTTCTACATTGTTCTACAGCCTGCTGATCCAGTCCTCTGCTTCCTCTAGCCTGCTTTCAATTCCTTCTCCTGTGTTCTTCAATTAAGAAATTGTATTCTTCATTTTCTCCTAACTCTTGTTGATAGTTTCTATGTCCTTTTTCATGATGGTATAGTTTACAATAAGTTTCTTGTAGCTTCCCTGGAGTTCTTAGTAGTTCTTTCAGAGTTCTTTGTAGTTTCCAGGGAGTTTTTTGTAGTTTCAGAGTTCACTGAGCTCATTGAGCTTCCTTATAACCTTTATTTTGAATTCTATGTCTAATAGTTTGCTTGCCTCTATTTCATTTAGCACTTTTTCATTGATTCCTCCTTTCCTTTAAATGTTTTTTGTTTTTGTTTTTTGTCTCCCCATTTTAGCTGACTCTTCATGTTTGTTTCTGCTTCTTGTTTCTGTTTTTATTTCTGTGGTAGGAGACCTGTGGGATTCAGTGGTGCCATCTCCTTGATATCCTAAACTTGATGCTCTTTGGATGCCCTTTGTGCCATTTAATTGAGCTATCTGGTTGTACTTGGGTTTTGGTTGCTGTTGTATTGCTCTTTGGTGGGTCCTTCCAGCCAGCCAGCTGACTGAGAATCACTCCACCTACCATGTATTGTTTATTGCTGTAAATTGCTGCCATATCAAAACTACACAACCCAGGCAAGAAACTCACACCCAGAAAAATAACCACCTCCCATAATCACACTATTCACAGCAAATAAGCTAGTATTAATATAGCTGTAAAGAGACTGATTTTTATTAGAAATTAAAAACAGATAAGTGTTGAATAATTGAAATAAAAATGATTTTTGAGAGTGGAGAGGGTGGAGCAATAGAGTAGTGAGTAAGGACAAGGTAATAAAAGAAAAATTTACATCATATATAAAAAAGGGCAGGAGTAAGTCCAAATGTAGTAAGAGAAGGGGAGCATATAGTATTAGCTTTAACTAGAAGTTATAAAATATTTATATAGTGAGAGTAAACAAAAACAAAAAGAAGAAGAAGGAAAAAAATAGGAACTAAATTAGAGAAAAAGTTTCATCATAGCACTATTGACAATCAATGAGATAAGGTTAACATAGTTTGGATGGGAATAAGAGGGGAAAAATGAAAGAAAGAAAAGCTTATAGATGTCTAGAGGAAAGGGAGATGATTTTGAGATGACAGAAGGAGTACAAATATTAAGAGTGAGGAATGAAAACCAGGGATGGACAGGGAAAGGTTCTAATTTAACATGAAAGAAATAAAGGGCTAGAGGAAGGTACAAATGGGGTAGGAGCAGGGGATGATAAGATTTGAGATTTGAAAAACTGAAATAGTGAAGATCTATGAGTAAAATTGTAGAAATGCCACAACTACCACCATATCCACAACCAATGAGTGAAGACTGATCAAGGTAGAGAGAGAATAAGTTTATTCTATGAATAGGGAAAGAATGTGAAATGACTAATGACCCAAAATATAGACTTGAGAGGCTGGAAAGGAGAGAAATAGTAAGAGTGCAGAATGGAAACAAGTCATAGCAAGAGAGAAGGTAGAATTTAAAACAAAATAGAGGAGGAAATCAGATGGTAATATGGAGTAACTATGAGATTTGAAATAACCTATAATATAAAAACTAGTAACTTAAAATGCACAAACTTGGAGGACAGAAGATGAACGTTGAACAGCTATGCAGGAGAGAAAATAGCTCATGAAGAAGACTGCGGTGGAATTCATCTCCATAATATCTTGTTTTTAGCACTTTCTTTTCTTTCTGGATCTGCCTTTGGTGAAAATTCCACAGATTTCATAACTTACTTTCTGGCTGTCTGTCTTTGAAGAGATATAGCTAGATGCTGAGGCTGCCGCTTTCTCCTTGGAGAGTCTGCTGAACTCTCCTCTTATTACAGCCCTCTGCTCTGAGCTGTGCTGAGTCATGTCCCTCCCGCTGGTCCTGCAGTGCACTCTAGCCCTCTGCTTTTTTGTTTAGCAGAGCTGCTGTGCCCGCTTGCAGGCTTTTAAGCCCAGGGTCCCTGCCAAGTCTTTATTCTTGCCTCAGATCTCTTCCAAAAGTCTCTGTGTGGCCCTCATGCTGCAGCACTGGTCCCTGGGGCTCCCTATTCTCCATGTGCTCCTTCTTTCCCAAAATCACACTGTCTCTCGTGGTCAGGTTTGGCCTCTGTCTTTCTGCACCTTTGACAGTTTCTCACTGTATCCTTCCTGGGTGGTTCTGGGAAGGGCCCCTGTGGTGATACAGTAACACTGAACTGCTGACATTGCTCCCTCAAGAGATCTTCAGTGTTCACCAGGAGTGCAGTTTCTAGGACCTGCACTGCCTCGGCCTTCTCTCTCTGTCCCAGTATCTCATGACTACTGAGCTATGGTAGAGGTGCCACATACACCCTAGGCTTTGTTGGAAGTTGCTCTGTCCAGCAGAGGCTTCGTGACCACGGCGGAACAAACTTTTACCCAGGACACTTTGTTATGTCTGGGGGAAGGAAGGTGACTGCCTCTCTAGTGGAGACCAGCAGCCAAACCTTCATCCCTCATATCTTTTACTGAGGAGGATACATACGAGAGATACAAGGCTAAAATTCATAAATTGTCTATTGTATTCAGGCATTTGACAGTAACAGATAATATACACTAATTCGGGAATCACACTGACTGATTAGAGTCAAGGTCTATAAAACATTTGGACTAGGTGCAGGGTTCCATATACTCCCTGCTAAAGATAGCTTACACTACATTGCTGATAAGGAAAGCAGAGCAAGTTTTAAAGCACAATAAGCTTAATAAGCACTCTTTGATCTAATTCCCATGGCAACCCTCTGAGTGGTTGACTGTTATGTTCCACACACAGCCTTATGTTGAGACTTAGAGACAAGCACAGCCAGGATGCTGGCAGCTCATCATGCTCAGGCCGGGTCTACAATTCCCTAAACACAAGGAGCGGTTGCCCACACTAAGCCAAACTGCAGCTGTCCCTACATGGTGCAGCCAGAAGAGATGGAATGGCCAGCCCTAGCAGGTCCACTTAGAAAGCATAGGCTGCTGGTTTTTGCTGTCCCTGCACTCTCATTCCTATTTGTACTCACTCACAGATACTCTCACTCACTGTCTGCTCTGTGTTTTTTACTCCAAGTCCAGTCTTTGGTGGGAGCAAGTAGACAAGTAGACAAGGCTGCTAGCTACTTTGCCACCATCTTTCCTCTGCTTATTAATGATCTTAAATATAAGTGAAGTCATATGGTATTTGTCTTTCTTTGTCTGACTTATTCCCCTCAGCATAATACTCACTAGGTACATTTATGTTGCTGAAAATTGCAAAATTTTAAACTATCATAAAGAGAAATTAAGAAAACAATCCTTCTTACAACATCAAAAAGAATAAAATATTCACTAGAGTATATAGAAACAGTGATAGAGGTTTCATGAAAACTAGGTATTCTGTGATGTATACTGTATATTCTTAATAAATATATAGAAAAGTAGTTAGAAACAGTGAAAAATAAAGAAAATATACAGAAATCAAGTTAATGAAGGAGGTAACAGATATGTATTCTGAAAACTCTAAGACATTGAATAAAATAAATTGAAGAGGACAGAAGTAAATGAAAAGATATACTCCTAAACCATACTCAGTGGTTGGAAGGATTAACATTGTTAAAATGACCATACTACCCACAGCAACTTGCAGATTCAATGCAATTCTTATCAAAATACCAATGTCATTCTTCTCATAACTAGAACAAATAATAATAAAATGTATATGAAATCACAAAATATCCCGAGCAGCCAAAGCAATCTTATGAAAGAGGAACAAAGTTGGAGGTGTGCCTGTTCCCCAATTTCACACTATACTACAAAGCTACAATAATTGAAACAGTATGGTACTGGCACAAAAACATACATAGGTTAATGAAGCAGAAGAAGGAACCTAAATATAAACCCTTGCTTATATGGTCTACTAATCTATGACAAAGGAGGTAAAAACATACACTGGAGTAACAACAGTTTCTTCAATGAGTGCTTTTGGAAAACAAGACAGATGTATGGGGAAAAAATGAAACTACCACTGTCATTACACCACATAACATAAAAAAAAAGACTCAGAATGGCTTAAAGACTCAAATTTAAGGCCTGAAATCATAACATTCCTAGAAGAAAACATAGCAAGTTAACTATCTCACACCAGTCTGAGTAATATCTTTTTGGATATGTTTCCTCAAGCAAGGAAAACAAAAGCAAAAATAATGCAATACTTCTGCGTAGTGAAGGAAGCCATCAACAAAACAAAAAGGCAACTGATTGAATGGGAGAATATAGTTGCAAATTATATATATAGTAAGAGATTGTTAACCAAAATATGTAAGAAGCTCAATAACAAAAAATAAGTAATACAATAAAAAATGGACAGAGGACATGAAAAAATATTTCTCTAAAGAAAACATACAGATGTCCAACAGACATATGAAAAGATGCTCAGCATCACTGATCATCAGGGAAAGGCAAATCAAAACCACAATGAGATACATCACGCCAGTTGGAATGGCTGTTATCAAATATTAGGTGTTGGCAAAGATGTGGAGAAAAGGGAACTCTTGTGCCCTGTTGGTAACACTGCAATTGGTACAGCCACTATGGAAAATGGTATGAAGATTTTTTAAGAAAATTAAAATAGACATACCATATGACCCAGCAATTCTATTTCTGGGTATTTATTTAGAGAAAAGATTAATTCAAAAAATATATGCACCCCTATATTCATTTCAGCATTATTTACAATAGCCAAGATATGAAAGCAACTCATTGAGAGACGAATGGATAAAGAATGTATGTTATATATTTATAAGTAAAAAAATCTTTCCATTTAAGAAAATTGGATGGACCTAAAGAGTTTTATGCTAAGTGAAATAAGTCAGGCAGAGAAACTATTTACCATATGGTTTCAATTATATGTGGAATATAAACAACAAACAAAACAAAAACAGACTTCAGAATTAGAGACCAAAGGGATTGTTACCAGAAGAGTGTGGGGTGATGGGTAAAAACGGGAAGGGAAATATAGTCCATAATATTGTGACAGGTGATTACTGAAGTTAATAGGGTGACTGCATTATAAGGTATGGAGATGTCAAATCACTGTGTTGTACACCTGAAACTATATAATCAATAAAAGATTGTATACTAATTCGTCGGCAGCCGTCCGTCTCGAGAGACGATGGTGTAGCTTCTTAAGAGTCTATCTGCACTGCCGAGAATGGCTGTGCAGTCCGACTCGGGAGTGACACGGTATCTGTCTCCTCCCGTGTTGAATCGACATCTTACGATGACGCTGGAGTGTCCTCTCCAGTGAAGCTGAAGCTACAGAGCCTGGGCAGGGTGATACGGAGGGTCTGCTGTTGCCCATGCAGCAGACTCCCCCTCTCTTCGCAGCTGAAGGGTCCAAGGGAAAGACGGAGTCAATACAGCTTGGCTTCAGGTGCGCCGCAGGAGTTGCCGGTATTGACTACAACGTCAAACCGCCTTAGGGACTCCGGCTCCGGATTTTCTGTCGGGGTTTACTCCCTTAGCCTTTCCCCTGAAGAGGTATGCCGCAAGGCAGCGGAGGTTTTTTGGAGTCAGAGTTTTCCTTCTCTGATGTGCCCTGACTGGAAGATCGAACCAGCGACACTTAGCTCACAGGCCGACGCTCAATCCACTGAGCCAAACCAGCCAGGACGCAATGAAAAATAAGTACATTTTCAATAATAATAGAATCCTAAGATATTGCTTGGGTCACTTACAATACTTTGTCCTATACTAATTACACATAAACAAAAAATAAATTTCAAAAAAGAATAGCGTGTTGATGGGTGGGCATTTTTTTGAGCAAGTATTAGTGTAGGTAGCTAGATATTAATAAAGGAAGGAAGCAAAGGGAATCAGACATTATTAAGGATAATAAACTAAGGAACAGAAGCCTGGTTGCTTCCCTAGGAAGTTACAGCTTCATGCAGGGAATCACTGTTCCTTCACAGATCACTAGATGAAGGGATGGAACAATAAAGGGAGATTTAAGAACATGGGGCACTAGGAGTTAAGATGGCACCATAGAGGCCTTTCAGTCTAACCTGGAGATGCACCCTCAAAAGCCCATAAAAGCTTGGGAAGTTGATTGGTTAGTTTGAAAAAGCACCTGGTTGTTCCCAACCCCAAGATAATATAATTCCAGCTAACAAAGAGTTCTCTCTCTCCCTTTCTCTAACATGGCTGCTCTTCCAAGGCAGTACATCCATAGCCCACACCCAGAGACAGGCTGAAACAGACCAAAATCATTTTTCATAGTTAAAAGCTGATCAAGAAGACAAAATGGGGACTCCTAGTTCTGGAAGGAACAGAACACCTGTGAAAGACTGATTTTCTGAAGAAGGTGAAGCTTTGAGTAACATTGCCAGAGAGGCAGAGGCAAGGCTGGCATCAAAACAGGCTGTCCAGGCAGAAGCAAGAGATATACACATGAGAGAACTGAAATGACAGCAAAAAGTTGGATAAAAACTCTCACAGAAAGTATGTTGAAAGTTATACAAGACCTTCATCTTGAAATTCTGACTCAGCAACAACTTTCTTAGTGGAAATTCATCCAGACAATAGAGCAGGGACCTCATTAAGTGAGTTGTGGGAATCTTTGTCTGAAGTGAAAGAAAAATACAAGAAAGCTATGGTTTCTAGTGCACAATTAAACAATTAAAAGAACAATTTAATCTACCAGGTAGACCTCCTCTAGGACATCACTGAAGAACCAGAAGGACAGATGGCAGAATTTTAAGGAGAAAATGAAGAAATAAAAGGAGTTAGAAAGGCAGAAACATATGTGTATTGTGCTGCAGCATAAAACGGATGAACTTAAAGGCCTCGACTAAGAGATGAGCTTACTGAGAAACATGGCCTATTTTGCATATTTTAAGGTAAAACTTGGTGACCAAGATAAGTCTTGGGCTCCTCATAAGGTGTGCAAGCAGTGTGTCGAGAGTTTACAGATGTGGACGAAGGGAACACGTAATAAGTTGCCATTTGGTATACCTATGGTTTGGCAAGATCCCAGAGATCATTCAAGTGACTGTTACTTTTGTAGTGAAAACTTCAGGATATAACAAGAAAAATAAATGTAAAATAGAGTATCCTAGTCTACCATCAGCTATACGCCCAGTGCCTCATTCAGCTGAAATTTCAGTGCCAGTTTTCTTGAACTACCCTCTTTCAAAAAATGGGAGTATGGTGAAGAACTAAGTGACAGTAATGATGAAGATTTTGAAATTAAAGATGACTCAGTTTATAAGGGGTTTGATCAGCATGAGTTGAATGATTTGGCATGAGATTTGGAACAATCCAAAAAGGCTTCAGAACTCCTACCATAAAGACTGCACAAGAAAAACTTGCCTGAAAAAGGAGCAAAGGCATCCTACTTCATCAAGAGAAAGTGCATTTCTGCAGTACTTTTGAAGTGATTGTGGCTTTGTGTATTGCCATAACATACATAGTTTAATGGATGAATTGGGAATTCCAATCCATAACGCAACTGAATGGTGACTGTTCATTGATAGCTCAAAACGGAGCTTGAAGTGTGTCCTCCTCCACAAAGGCAGTTTATTTGGTGCAGTCCCAACTGGCCATTCGGTCTGTTTTCGTGAAGAACATAAAGACATAAAGAGAGTCACTTAGCTCTTGCAATATCACAAGCACAATTGAATCATCTGTGTTGACCTTAAAATGGTCTGCTTCCTTCTTGGTCAGCAACACAGATACACCAAATATCCCTGTTTTCTGTGTATGTGGGACAGTAGAGCTCGTGAGAAGCATTGGGTGGAGTTGAATTGGCCTCCAAGATCTGGCCTCAAACCTGGTGATCCAAACATTCTACATGAGCCACTTGTTGTCAGAAAGAACATTATAGTCCCACCTCTGCACATAAAACTGAGTCTCATGAAGCAATTTGTTACAGCTTTGCCAACTGAAGGAGACTGTTTCAAGTATTTCATTTTGGCATTTCCTATCCTGTCATGTGAAAAGATAAAATACATTAATATTTATGTTTGGTAGCAGAACTTTATTACTTGTACACAATTTGACTTACAGTAACAATATATAGCCTTTATATGAATAAAATAACTCAAAATAAACAGTATATTCAGGTAATTTTTTTCTTTATTTTCCTTTGTATGTACATTTTGTATCATTTTTGGGACAAATGGAGTGTATCCTGTACCTTAAAATGTTGACATGATAGAGAAAAACTGGGGTCATTTTTGGATTCAGATGCCAAAAGTTAGTTAAAACCAAGTGTCAGATCTAACTCAGTGAAAATTGTGTTCCCCAGTGTCATCAATGAATGTTAAACCTTTGATCTCCCAATACATTACTTAACTATAAAGAGAAAAATATCAACTTTCCAGTAGAGACACCAGGAAAGTAATGTATTATTGCATGATTAAAGTTACTATCACCAATAACTGGACAGAGTCACATCACGTACTCGTTGACATAATGCCTGAAGAAATATTATATAGTATTTGTCAAAATTCATAAATGCAAAGATACATATTCAGAACCTAATCATGAAGAAACACTTAATAAACACGGTGAATGATATAATCCATCACATTAACAAATTAAGTTAAAAAATAATATTACAGTTGAGCCTTGATTAATGCGGGGTTTAGGGATGCCAACACCAGCACAGTGGAATATCTTTGTACAAATATTGACAGATCAAAAACTTTGTGGTCCATTGGTATCTGCAGGACATTGGTTCCAGGACCTACCGCAGATATCAAAACCCAAAGATGCTCAGTTCCTTATATAAATAAAATGGTGTAGGTCAATGCATACAGTTCACCCTTCAATTCCAAACCTGCAGATCAAAAACAGTACAAATATTTACAGAAAAAATATACATGTAAGTGGGACCATACAGTTCAAACCTGTTATTCAAGAGTTAACTCTATTGGGGGGAGGGGGTTGAAAGAGAAGGGGAGTAAAAAGGGGAAGTGTCTAGTCACAGAACATGTATACATGACCCATGGACATGGACAATGGGGTGAGAATTAAAAGAAAAAAAATAGTCAAATGTATTTAGAAAAAGAAAAATATAAAATAAATAGTACTAAAGTAAATTTAAATCAGAAAAGAAATGCAAAACATTACTGAACAGATTGTCTCTTTTATATATTAAGGGCCTTCAAAGAATTTTACAAAAGTCCTCAGAAGAGAAGCAGGATTTCTCAAATTCAGTAATACTGACATTCTGAACCAGATAATTTCATTGTGGGGGACCACACTATGTATTTTAGGATGTTTAGCAGCATCCCTGGCTTTTACTGAGATGCCAGAAGAATTCTCCCTCACAGTGATAAAGAGATATACCTTGGGATTGACTTCTGGCCAAGATGGAGGCCTAGACAGACATGCTGCATCTCCCTCCACAGCTGAGGCAAAATGAAGCTGCCTCAGAACTGGAGACAACCAGAGGTTCCAGATGGTCAAGCTGCATGGAAGTCCAATAAACAGATGTAGAGAAGAGGTGCTCATCCAGAAAGGTGGGAAGGGTGGAGCTAGGGCGGGGTGGGGGGGCGTGGTGTGGTGGCAGCAGCAGCAATGGCTGCAGTGGGCCGGTGGAAAGTACAATCACACATTTTGGAAAGTTGGGAGGAAAACCTAGGTAGCAGTCCCAGCACCAGACCAGACCGCACAGCTCATGATGTCAGCACTGGAGAAAATAGAGGCTCATTGCTTTTGACTGTGCAAACCAGTGGGAGTTGGGGCGGAGGAAGGAACTGCCAGTCTCTCAG